>NW_022900914.1:10904918-10912308 GCF_012274545.1 Fukomys damarensis | reverse complement strand
CAATATATTCCTTCCTTTGGCATTTTGAGAAAGGGTCTTGCTATGTAGCCCAGAATGTGCCAAGTAGCCCAGGCTGGCTTCAAACATCTATGCCTCCTGCCTTGTCTAATCTTCCTTGGGATTGCAGGCATTCACTACTGTGCCTAGCTCAAAGTTGAATTCTTGCATTAGCTTCCTATGACTATTGCAACAAATTGCCAAACATAGTGGCTTAAAACATCACCAAATTTGTTATCTTAAATTCTGGAGATGAGAAATCCCAAATGAGTCTGGCTGGGCTAAAAATCGAGGTGTCAGATGGTTTCATTCCTCCTGGAGGTTCTAAGGGAGAATCTCTTTTCTTGGTTTTTCCTAAATTTGCAAGGCTGCCCAGTTCCTTGCCTCTTGGCCTCATTGTTCTACTTTCAAAGTCAGTAACACCAAGAAAACTCTTTCTCTTTTTTTTTTTTCTCATTGAGTTTATTGGTACATTTTAGGTATGCAGTACAGTTACATTCATCATTGGGATCTTGTACCTTTACATGACAGGTCTTAGTTCTCATTTTTTCCCCTTAACCCTGCCCTCCTTCACCCCCTCCTCCCTTCCCTAGACAAACTCTTTCTTACAATACCATTTCTTTCATTTTATCTCTTTTGTCTCTTTCTGCCACTTATAAGGACCCTTGTGATTCCACTGGGAGCCACTCATGTATTCCACGATAATCTCCCCATCTCGAGGTCAGCTAGTTAGCAAACTTAATTCTCTTTTTCTATATGAGCTATGTACTCCTGGTCCTGGAGAGTAAGATGTAGACATCTGTTGGGGCAGCCATTCTGCCTACCAAAGTTCCAAGCTAGCTTTACCGTCAGTTACAGGATGAGAGTGTAGGCAGGTATTTTTGTTCCACATAATGGTTGAGAGCGTAGTTCCTCTTTTTGCATCCCTTTACAAACTTTTCCTGTATTAGATTCTCACTAAATTTCCGTTGACTGTCTCTTCTCCCTTGAAATGTGCAAGGCGCATAAATAAACATCTTTGAATTAGCAATTATACTGTCCCACAGAGAGAAAGAAAAATTAAAATGACAGGCAGAGCAATCTGAAACCCACCTGTGATGCAATAATGTGCCCTTGTTCTGTTTCATCTCATCAAACTCTTAGAGTAACTTCATGAAATAGGTGGAATGGGTATGGTATCCATATTTTATACACAGGAAAGGAAATTGCAAGGGGGATGAATGCATTCTCTAATGTCACCCAGGAGTCACTGTGGAGCCAGCATTGGGCTCCACCTCCTGTTTTCAAATCCAATGCTTTTCTCCTCCACACCAGCACCTCAGCCTCACCTTGGCCTCGTCTTGGGCAGGCAAATTTCTTGTGTGTGTCAAAATCTCATGTCTTCTTCTGTCCTTCCCTCCCTTCCTCCCTCCTTCTTTCCTTCCTTTGTTTTCCACAAGGGAAGAAGATTCCTTTATCCCTACTCTGTCTTTACATGATTTCATCTCTAGCCTGCTCTTTGAATGAAGGTTGATATTTTAGGGCATTCACTTGGACAAGCCAAGAAAAGCCACACAGAGACATCCTGCAAGCTTTTATTTCACTCTCCACTCCTGCATGCAGATGCTCTAAACTCCTGGGCTTTTACTCAGTACGTTTGGATTGGCCGTAGGTGAGACAGCCTGAACCCACTCTTAAGGTCATGATTAAGCTTGGCTTGTCAAGGGCAAAGAGCACCCAAGTCATCAATAGGCCCTTCCACTGCGAATTCAATAATTTTTAAAAAATCCATCTATCTAAAAATATTCATGGATACACTCGGAAAAATGAAACTGTAAGTTACTCAGCCAGTTGGGAGCAAAGATTGGATTGGAATCCAATCCACTTCCCAAGCTACCCTCTTCACCGTCATCAGATCATTAACAGAGGGCATCATGGCAAAACAGTGGGACGCATGAGGGCTGCCTCTCTCCAGCAGCTCTCACATCTCATTTTCAGGGCTTTGTTGACACTGGGAGATAGCTGGGTGCAGAGTCTAGGGAAGAGCTTGGAGTGAGACTGAGGTTTGACTCCTGGCATTATCAGCTATTAGTTCTGGGCAAGTTAGTTATATCATTCTGAGCATTACATTCTTCTCTTTATTTTCTTAAATTTCTTTGTAAGAATAACAATAACTATCTTTCTGACATCATTATGAGCAACAAATAATATGGTTTCTATGAAGACATGTGACATAGCAAGTGATCAGGAACTACCTATTCCTTTCCATCTTACTATTTGTAATGTGTTCAGCTACTCCTCAAACCTGTGCCTAAGAAGACACTGAGGGTATAGGGAATAAAAAGTACAGGGACTAGGGGAGGCATACCTGATATGTGAATTATAAACTTTGGTTCTGTTGTTGCAGTACTGGGTAATATATAGTCTATTTCTAAATAATTTGTAAATGCATTAAAATGGAGGCAGCCAAGCCTAGCTGCTCCTAACCTCAGGAGGCTCCGTGAATGTCTAAGATTCAATGTCTAGGACTGAAAAAATCTATAGAATACTGAGAAAAGAGAAGGGGCCCTGTTTCTAATCTCACCGTACCAAAATAAGCGACCAGCCGACTTGCCAATGATTGAGAACTATAAATATTTTAGGGTAGAATGAATTTAGAATTGGTCAAAAAACATTTGATTAACAGCACTAGAGATCAGCATCCTTTATCAGTGCAGTTTCTATTGTTAATAGATATGTACTGGACCACAGCTATGATCTAGGCAGGGTACAAACAAGAGTGTTTAAACACAGCCCTCACTGCTGTCTACAAGGGAAGCAGACTGAAAATCAGACAAGCGTGAAGAGTTGAGAGATACACTAAGGAGAGAAGGGGGGAAGTAGGATTAGAGGCATGAATCAGAAACTCTCCAGAACCCTGCGTGTGTCATGGGCTCAAAGTCAGAGACAAAGGATGGGTACAGATTCAGTGGAAAACAATACAACAAACTGAAGAAAGGGTAAAGCTCTGGGTGGATTCCCCTACAGATGAAGTATCAAATGGTTGGCTTTGTTTGGGGCCAGCGAGACTCCCATTGACTGCTGCGTAACCGTTTGTCCAGCCTCCTTTTACCAATGTTCATCTCTTCCTTGCCACACTTTTTGTGGTCATTTGCCAGTTACACTAGACTACAAGTCCCCCCCAGAAGCACATTTTTTCCCTGTCAAGTTTATTGGTACTTTTTAGGTATACAGTACAGTTACATTCATCATTGGGATCTTGTACTTTGACATGATGTATCTTGGTTCTTATTTTTTCCCCATCCCCCTGCCCTCCCTTCACACCCTTCACCCCTCTCTATTTACAGACTTTGTTTCCTTTTTTGCCTTTTCTCGTATTTTTACCTTTCTCTTCTTTCCTGTCCCCTACCCCTCCCACTTCACCTCCTCTAGCCCCTTCCTTCCTATTTCATATTATCATACCATTTGAACTTTATTTGTACTTTTAGTTTTTCACACCAGAGAAGCTACTTGTCATTTACTCATGTGTGTCCTATTTATTTCACTTAAGGGTATGGCCTCAATGTGCATCGATTTAGCTATAAGTCACTCTAGTTTCTCATTCTTTATGGCTGAGTAGTACTCCATTTTGTAGAAAAACCACATCTTCTTTATCCAGTCTCCCGTTGATGGGCATTTGGATTGTTTCCAAGTTTTAGCTATTACAAACTGTGCTGCTATATATCACTGTGGTTTGATTCTTTCAATTCTTTTGGAAAGATACCCAGTAGAGGAATAGCTGGGTCAAATGGGACTTCTAATCCTAGTTTTCTTTTTGAGGTATCTCCATATTGATTTCCATAGTGGTTGCACCAGTCTGCACTCCCACCAACAATGAAGATTTCCTATCTCCCCACAACCCCACCAATGTTTGTTATTGGTTGATTTCTTGATAGCAGCCATTCCTTCTGGGATGAGGCGTGCTCTCATTATTGTTTTCATCTGCATCTCTTGAATGACCAGTGATGTTTAACATTTTTTTTCATATGTTTATTTGCTGCTTTTCCTTCTTTGCCTGAGAATTGTCTGTTCATTTCAGGAGCCCATTTTTGAATTGGGTCTTTATATTTGGGGGGTCAAATTTTTTTGAGTTATTTGTATATTCTAGATAGATAGTAGACCTTTGAAGAACAGCGGGTAAATTTTTTTTTCCACATTGTAGGTTGTCTCTTAGCTTTGTTGGTGGTTTCTCTTGCAGTGTAGAAGCTTTTAAACAGTATGAGATCCCAATTGTTGATTCTTTGTGCCAGTTCCTGTGCTACTGAGGATTATGAAACCCATCTTATTTGACTGTGAATGTTAATCTGTTGACCCTTGTAAGGTGCTTATGGATGTTGGTTGGACAAATGAGTGACTAGAAGGCACGATAGGTGTTGAGTAGCCAGGCCACAGCTGGTTCAAAGGAATGAGAAAATGCAGGCTATTTTTCACTACTTAAGAAAGCATCCTGACACACCATTGGAAGGTAATGATTTAGATGTCATATTGGACATCTGTTGGTTGCTCACCTGGCATCCACTCTACCCATCCCTCTTTTTTATGGCACCCAGAGTTTCCTTTATGGGGAATGGCTGTGGTATGGGTCACTCCCCCTTGACCAAATAGTGTAGGCACATCTTTGCTGGGGTGCTGGTCTCGAGGGCCAGAGGATGATCCAGGCCTAAGGTAGTCGATACATGTGCCATACCTGGACCACTCTGATTCCTCAGATTTGTCCAACAGACAGTGAAGTTCCCTGGTCTGCCCAGAATTTTGGAGGAGGACAGCCATTTCTCTCTACCTATGAATAAAGTTGAGCCTGAACGTTGTGTTGGAATCATGGCAACCACTCTGCCTCACGAGGGAAGACAGTCAGAGATGAAGCCAGCCTCTGGCAAAAGGCAGAGGTAAGAAATAGAACAGAAAGCTGGATTGAACTCACTGAAGAGTATTTTTCTGTTATGAATCAATACATCTCATCATGTTTAAGTCCATTTGATATGGATTTTATTAATATTCATAACACAATGCATGCTAAGTGATGCAGCCATAATTCTACCTTCACAGTCGCAAACTGGGAGGTGGTGGCGTAGTGGTTAGGAATTTAGGCCTGCCTTCACCATTCCATCATCATCTCTGTGACACTGGGTGAGTGATTTGAATTTCCTGAGGCTCATTGTTTCCCATACGAGAGTAGAATAAGGATAATAATAAGCTTGCGAGGATTAAATGAGATAATGCATGTGCACTGCTAAGCATATAATGAGAGCTCAGAAGAGAATAGCCCAACAGTACTGATATAAGCTACCTAACCTTGAAAGGGTCCTGCCTGAGATTTCATTATAAAGTGACCTGCCCTGAGTTATAATTGAACTCTGCAGTCACTTTTCCCTTACTTAGTCTCAGCTTTAAAAGTTTTGTGTTTATTTAGAAGGTCAAGGCAATTCCAATGACTTGTTATTACTAGCATTCTTCATGTTGTTGTGCTGTGATCGTTGTATTTGTCAGGGATCTGCAGAGAAACCAAACCAATTGGATGGATGGAGATCATGTGTGTATCTATCTAGAAGATTTACTATATGGAATCTGCTCATGTAATTATGAAGGCCAAGAAGTCTCACAATTTGCAGTTGGTAAGGTAGAGGCCCAGGAGAGCTGGAGCTATAATATCCAGTCAAGTCTGAAGGCCTGGAGAACTAGTAAGTTCCAGTCTAGGGCAGAAGATGATGTCCTAGCACAAAAAGTCAGGCAGGCACAGTTCCCTTTTCTGTATCCTTTTTGTTCTGTTCTGGTCTTTTCAGTTGATTGGATGGAGCCCACTGGTTCTAGGGAAGGCGATTTGTTTTACTCAGTTTTTTATTCAAATGCTAATGTGATCCAGAAACACCACCTGAGATACACCCAAAATAATATTTGACCAACTATTTGGGCACCTTGTGGCCCATTCAAGTTGCTACGCAAAATTAGCCAACACACAAATTTAAATATATTCATTGAGTACCTCCTACGGGAAAGGCATTGTTCTAAATTCAAGGGATATGAAGATGAACAAAAGCGAAAAAGAGAAGAAAATCCCTACTTTCATGAAGGCATATTTTTGTGCATGTTTCTTTATAGCTTAGCAAGTTCTTTCTCTTTATCATCACATTTAGTTCTCACAACAATCTTGTACAGTTGTTTGGATGCTCAGTGTCCTGAGCAGTAGAAACAAGACTAGAATTGAAATCCCTAAACCCAGTGTAATGTTCTCTTTGCTCTACTGGATTTCTACATACCTAGTTACCTGCAGAGATCTGCAAAGTTGTAAAGAGTCCATTTACAGATTTACCATCTCCATTCTGCAATGTGTTTAAGGGTTGGACAGTGCGATAGAAATTGTCAAATCACGTGCAGTTGCCATTGTTACAATATTCATCAACACAGAGTCTAACAGTCCCTCATGCTGTTGTCCAATGAGGAACTGCATTTAGGAAATACACCTAGGTTGGCACCAGTTGACCACTTAATTCTCTACCTAAGATAAGCTCTCCCATTGTTTAATGGCCCTCAAAACGTTGACATGCGAGAGAGCACAAAACAGCCTTCATTCTTGTTTTTCCCTCCTTCTAAAACCAAAAGAAATTATTTAAGGAAGTTTTAACGAAATGCATCTGTCATTTATTAAGATAGATGGCTGGAGAGCGGCTTTCCATTACTGGAAATGGCAGAATCAAATTAGGAAATAACAGTCCTCAGCATCTTCGCCAACTGGCTTTTGCATAATGTGTTGGGAAAAATGCCACCTCGGCAGAAAACTGCTATTGCGAGGGCCAGGGTTCTTTCCCCAGAGGGATTGTGTTTACAGGGAGGTTCCTTTTGCCCTTGGGTGGGTGGAATGGCTAAGCCTGGAGATAGGGTTTCCTTGCCCAGGACATTTGTTTGGAATTTGGAGGTTGGAGAGGTTCTGTTCCACAGTCTAAGAGGTTCACGTAAGTTCTACTACGTGCTTCTCTAAGTTAGAAGCCCGAGCTCTTGATTATGTTTGCTAAGCTTCAGTTTTTCTCATTTCTTAGTGGGTTAAACAGCACCCATTCAACAAACACTGAGCATCTGCTATGTGACCAGCACTCTTTACATGGGAGTTACCAGTAAGGGGGAAATCTGTGACTGCTTTAACTTGCTCCTGTGCTAGGTAGGGACATAGTAGATAAAGTTCAGAAAGTGTTTCATGCTATCAAGGTAATAAAGTAGCAAAGTGAAGAGTGGATGAAAGAAGGGTTTATTTGAAAGAATAAAAACTTTCACAGAATAATCTGCAATAATACATAAGATCCTAATAAGATTACTGACATTTAGAAATGGGAAGAAAGGAGCTAAAGGTGTAGGGAAGGTGGGATGGGTAGGGGAAGGGGGTTAT
>NW_022900914.1:10898772-10904820 GCF_012274545.1 Fukomys damarensis | reverse complement strand
ATAAGATCCTAATAAGATTACTGACATTTAGAAATGGGAAGAAAGGAGCTAAAGGTGTAGGGAAGGTGGGATGGGTAGGGGAAGGGTAATAAGGGAAAAGAAAAAAATGTGAGATAATGAAAAGATGAAAATAAAGTGTTTGTAGATGGGGAGGGGAAGAGGGGGTGAAGGGAGGGCAGGGGTAAGGGGAAAAAATAGAATCAAGACTTGTCATGTAGAGGTACAAGATCCCAACAATGAATGTAACTGTACTGTATCCCTAAAATGTACCAATAAACTCAATTAAAGCTGAAAAAAAAAACAAACTTTCGCAAGCGGTGAAACCTAGGCCCTTATTTCAAGATTATCATTTTATTTTTATGTCTCCCGGGGGAAGTTCTGTACTTAAATATTTTTTGTGGTTGCTGTTAAAAAGGACTTTTGAGATCATTTAATTTGTTTTCCATCTAAACAAGAGAATCCTCTTTCAACATCCTAAAAATGATAGCGGACTAGGCACTTTTCCCTAATAACATTGAAGGTCAACTTAAATTTCCCCAATGGGAAATCAGAAATGCCTACTAATCCATTTAGTCTTGCAGCAAACAGTTATTGAACTTCCAGTATGTACCAGACATGATGCTGGGCTATAAGGAGAGTAGTGAACAAGTTGCAGGGCATCATGAGCACTTGTTCATTTACTTAGCACTTTGTTGTTTATGAAGAATTTTCATGTGCATGATTTTAACCTCTTCACCGTCCTGTAATGGAGATAGGATAAACAGAATTGAGAGATTGAAGTTTATGATTATCCTTAGTGCTCTTCTCCCAAATGTTTCCAGGGTGCATTGCTTTTAAGTAGTTGTATGCATGGGAGTGCTCTGGCCATCGAATATGCAGAGGAAGAATCACATTATTTGTGAATCACGGCCCTAAGAGGGCCTCCCCCTTTCCATTCTGCAGGCGATCATGGTCACTGATGTGCTCATCACCAGCACACCAAGTGATCACAGTGATCAGAGACCCCCGCTTGCCCCATCATATTGGTACAAAATCAAACTTCTGCCCTATTAAGCTACTGAAATTTTGTGCCTTTGTAACTGTCCCTTGATCTGGACTGAACTATTTCTAGGTTCTGTTTGGTGGCCTTTCTTCACTCTTCTTTGTAGGGAAGAGATACCTTCCCATTGCTCAAATTCTATACTTTGGGAAGTTCTGCCTTCACAACTGAAATAAAATCCACTTTCCCTTCATCCTCCCTGACTTTTTACTTTTTTCCCAATGGGAAATCAAGGAAGAAGCCTACCCCTCCTTCTATGTGTCTTCTCTTCAAAAATATGACAGCTGTCCTATCTCCCCTCAGAGGTCTCTTCTCCAAGCAAAATGTGACTGACACCCTCAGATGGGTTCTTGGATGACATGACTCCCAGGTGCCTCATTATTCTTATTCTGAATCTCTAGATACAACCTGGTTTTCCAGTGTAGCTTTTAAATGGGATGTCACGTTTTCAGATGTTTCTGACCACAGTGGACTATGAATAAGTCTTTGTATTTTTTACATTCATGTACTAAGATGAAAAATGTGTTAAAATTTAGTACTCTCTTAATATAAAATAAATTATATAAATGCCCCTTAAAGTCCTTCAATAGGTCCTTATTTTGTTTATGATACAGAGCCTGCAACACTCCAGGTGAATGCTGTTTTTTTTTTTAATGTTATCTTTCCCAGGTGTCCCTATGTTAGTCATTTGCCTGTTTGCCCTCTGATTTTTTTTCCTTTCCCATTCTGCTTTGTATCACAGTGGAACTGACCCTGAAAGAATGGCTCTCACGATCCCAGGTCCATGGGGTTCCTCCTAGTCTTGGCCCACTAATGGTTCTGGTAAGGAATGAAAGGCAGGAGGGTATTGCTTTTCCCTCACCCCTCTACTTTGGTTGGTATTTCCAGTAGTTGCTGTATTTCCTGTCTCATCTATGGCTCCAGCCCCTATAGGCAGTCACTCCCATATTGTGGCTTCTGCCAGGTAGCTCCTCCTATGGGCTCTGGTGACCCTACTCCTCCCTAGTTTCTTAGTAATACTGATTTCTGAGTTGTTAAAACAGTCCTTTGTTTATCTTCTCAACTCTTTGATAGTGATGTTAAGTCTATTAGATCTCCTCTATTTCAAATACCTTGAAAAGTTTCTGTTTATCTGACTCTTATAGCCATTAGCGCTCCAATCTCTAATCCTGGTGAACATCTTTCGGTTCTTGGAGTACACCATAGTCTTTCTTGCATGCCTAAAGCAGTTCTCTCTTGGCTCTAAATATGGCTTTCTTGTAAATAGGGAGGGGAGGAGGGGCTGAAGGGAGGGCAGGGACAAGGGGAAAAAACGAGAACCAAGACCTGTCATGTGGAGTATAGGATCCCGATGATGAATGTAACTGTACTGTATACCTATAATGTACCAATAACCTCAATGAGATAAATAAATAAATAACTATGGCTTTCTTCTGTTCATTCTTCAGCTCTCAGGCCATCTCTCTCCTCTGGTTTCCCTTTGTGCATGGTGCTTACCTTTATCAGCACATTCCTTTGCTTTCCTCTGTCATTAAGAGCTCATGGCAGACAAAAGCTATGTGTACCTTGTTCATTGTTGTACCCCCAAAACCTAATCTAGTTCTTGTCTCGTAGAAGGTACTCATTGAATAACTGAGGAATAAATGAATTCGTTATATATGGAAAATGTGGTTAATAAGTTTAGAATTATGTATTTTGAGAAGCAAGAGGAATGCCTTGATTGCCATCCATAATATCTGAAACTCTGAAGGTAGCAAGAAGTATTTGTTGAAGCTTTGTAATGTAACTTTAGTCTTTACAGTGATGGGTGTGTCTTTGATTTATATTTTCAATATATGTGAGGTGAAAATTTTTCTGAGGATTTTTTTTTTTAACCCCAAAGGGTAGAAACTTTGGATAAAGAATTTTTGTGTTTAGTGATTGTGCCAGATAACCTTACCATTGTCAGTCGCCCAACATTTTATAAAAATAAGTCGATGGGCCTGATTATTGACCGGGGAATCCTCTAGTGCTAGAACTGAAGGTTTGGCCAGTTGTGCTGACCTTGAATCCCACCCTAGATGTTAGGGCTTTCCCAGTGAAGAGATGGAGAGCAGGAGCTCTCATTGGGTTCTATCAAGTGTGATTCTGCTGCTGCCATAATGTATACAGAAGTCTTTATCTGACCACTCCGTTGATTTCAAAGGGCTCCCGAGGTAACCAGTGGGTTTGGAAGATGGGTTCCATTGCATTTGGCAAGGGATTGAAGACAAGGGTGGCCATTTTCCCCTGTGTGGAGGACATGCCAGAGGACCTGGCTTTGGTTCTATCCTATGAATACCCTTTGCTCTTTCAATCAAGGAGCCTCTGTGACCATGCTGGGCCCATTCTGTTGCCTCCATGACCCAAATACATAATGACAGCTGGGCAAGCACTGGCCTGGTACCACTGGGTAAAATCGGGGCTAGGAACCAGTGGGCGTTTCCATCCATCTCCAGAGAACCTCAGTATACAGTCAGAAGTCATGGCTGTGTGGGTTTATGATACAGAGCTGAGGAGCTTCATGCATTTGAAGCCCCTGAGCAATTTGTTGTCATCACAGGTGGTCCAGGCTTGAGGGAGCATGAGAGGAGATTGTTAGTGCCTCTATAGTGAAGATTCCTCCTATGGGCATTAATGAAATTGCCTGATACATTTGGACAGCTTGTAGAGCCATTCAAACTAGGTTGCTTTGTAAGTACTAGCATAAATGGGCTTAAGTAAAATTTGCACATGAGGAATACATCTCTAAAACCCAAGTAGAGCCACTAAATGATGGGTCTGCTCCAAAGCAGTGGGTGCCAATAATGTGAAGAATCAATTCCTTCCTGCATTGTGTATGGATCATCCTTTGAGAGACAAAATAGTAGCCCAAAATTTGCTGAAGTGGCTGAGTCTTGAATTTTATGGGGCACAATGGTTTAGCCACACTTGGCAAAGCTCTGTAACACATAATTATACTTCATGTGTGAGCATGTCCTTAAAATATTCTTGGAAAAGAAAGTCTTCAGTACAATATCATACTTATGTTCCTGCACGAAAGTGAATATGGTTAAGATCGTGCCTGCAAAGGCTATGATGGCAGGTCTGGTGAAATACCCCATGGGGGGGTGGAAATACCCCATGGGGAGTCAAGTAAAGATATATTTCATTTTTTCAAAGGAAAGGGTGAACTGTGAATGGTAGACCATCAAGATAGTCATTAGTGAAATCTATAACAACAAAGTGCTTTCCAGTTACTATCATAGAGAGTCAATAAAGTCAATGATACTAGGTGTGGGAACCTTATTGAGGGTACTGTGGTGTTAAGATTGTGGTAAACTACTCAAGTATCATTTATTTCCATCAGATTTGTGCACTGGCCAAATAGAGCTACTGAAAAAGGAGAGGGTGGACTTCAGGAAGTCTTATATAATGGCTCTCAGTTATTGTAGGCTTTGTTTCAAAATATATTTTGACCATAATATTGACTATACCACTGTTTTAAGCAGGGCATGCGGAAAAGGTCTCTTCAGTGGTGGCAAACCTATGGCACATATGCTGAAGCAGGCTTTTGTTATCGCTGAAAGCTCTAAAAGGTTTGTCATCACTGATCTATAGGATCCCATTTGAGAAACCAACTGCAAATTCCAATTTATTATTTACTGAGTCAGGGTGTTTTAGGGCACTGAGTGCTATGACCATGGGGAATTTAGGTGAGGTAACAGTTCTGATTGTTAAGATGAGGTTCTCCCTATTTGTTCAATATTTATGTCTCTTATTTACTTTAAAGTATAAGGTATGGAATCCAGTTATAACTTGAGCCCAATATTGACTAAGGCCATGGAGTTTTGCCAATTGTAAGGCAATAAATCAATGAGTCAATAAAGAGGTATAGGGTTAGTTGTCCCTGTCATGGCTGGTGTCTCTGTAAGATATTGAGTCCCTAGCAGGGTCGTGGTAGTTTCCTTTACCTAAAATCACGATATTAGCTGATGGGCCCTTAGGGTGGCAAAGCATGGGAGTCAAGAAGACCTGGAGCCACCTTGCTGTGCAATCTGATGTAGCATTGGCGTCACTGGTTCCCCCATACTCTGCTGAAATAAAGCTTGCAACTCCTGCAGAGGTTGTGCCCAAGATGAAAAGATCGTGAGACTCAGATTTTTGGAGTCTCCAGTATCAGGCCCTTTGATTGGGATCTTGGTTTGGGAAAGGCTAAGTACCTAGAGGTCCTTTATGAAGACGATTGCCTTCTTTATAATGCTTATTCTCTGGGTTGTTCCCTTGATAGTCACACATTTATTGGGTTTCATCTTGTTCCTCATTAACAACTGATAACTCTAGGCTATTTAATGCTTCCTTACTAGTCAGAGTCTGGCTAATAAGGGGAAGGAAGTAAAACTGCCTGATAAATCGAGATTATACTTCTTAAAAATAATAGCTTTGTACCAGCATCAAATAGCCTGGCTTGGGGCTAAGAAAGGGCCTCTAGTCTATTGGAATATTCAGCAAAATAATAAGCCCATTGCACCATGCCATTTTTCCCTCCAGGGTTTTCAGCGAGTGAAGACTTGAGCATTTGCTGTGGTAGCAGTGGAATGCGATGTTTCCCATGTCATGGACACCCAGTGAATGAGAGGAAAGGCAGGGAAATGAGTTCTGGAAAGCTGCAAGGGGCATGTATAATGGATAAATTTCAATAGACTAAGTGGTTTTCTTAATAATTTATTGACTTTGAGATCACAAGACAAGTCTGCCAATTGGCTCAACAGGTATTAAAGTTAGTTCTGGATTAGTGTTATAGAGGTACAAGAGCCAATTGGATTCTGGTTTGTCTTCCTGTTGGATAAATTCTTTTAGTAAATTTTCAATCAGCCCAAGTCACAGATTCTATTTCCATTTCCGTTTTCTGTTTTTCACGTGAACAAAGTTTTTTGAGTGGTTATGAGAAACACTGCAAGGAAGATCTATCCCAAAACCTCCACCATTTTTTTTTTTTTTTTTTTTTTTTT
>NW_022900914.1:10871577-10898760 GCF_012274545.1 Fukomys damarensis | reverse complement strand
ACTGGGGAGCAAACTCAGGACCTTGTGCTTGTGAGGCACACGGCAGAACCACTAAGTAAATCCCTGCCCCCACTGTCCCATTTCAAGCATCTCTGTTCAGGGAACCCCAATTTCATCAACAGGAATTTCCCTTATACATTCCCACCCTGAAATACCTCCTATTCTGAAGCCCCAGGGATTCTACTTCAGTGGAGTTGGACTGCCCAGTTAGCATGCTGTTAAATGGTGCCATCCAGAGCCACTGGTGATCACTTCTTCAATTTTCCAATAAATTTGTATTTTCCTTTGTTCCTTTGGGAAATCTGGGGTACAATGTTTGGCCCACTTTTCATTAGAGTCTGTCTATTTAGTCACCTTTCTATCACTGGGATAAAACACCTGACATACACAATTTAAGGGAGAAGAGGTTTAGTTTGGTTCAAGATTTCAGAGGTTTCTGTCCCTGGTTGACTTGTTCCAAGACAAAAACATCCTGATGGAATAGAATAACGTGGTGAAAGAAAGCTGCTCACTTCTTGGCACACAGAAGAGAGAGAGACGGGGAGAGGGAGAGAGAAAGAAACAGAGGGACTGACAGACAGATGAGACAGAGAAACAAGAGAGCAGGTGAGGAAGGGCCTGGGAACAAGATATACTATTCAAAAACAGGCCTCCATTGATCTATTTCCCTTGACTGGACCTTGCCTTTTATTAACCCCATTCAGTTATGAACTCATCAATAGATAAACCTATTGGTGAGGTCAGCATCTTCATGATCCAGTTACCTTTTTTGATGTCACTCCTGAACAGTGTTTCACTGGGCATCAAGCCCTCGATATAGGAGTCTCTGGGGGGACACTATATTTTAACTGTAACAGTCTATACCTTGGAGCAGTGGGCTTTCCTCCATCACAATGCTGAAAATCAGATCTATTTTGTGACAGAAGCAAAGCACTAGTAACAGCCGAGGCACTTTAAGCCTCACAGGGTTCTGTGAACCAAGTGTCCTTAGGGTTTATACCTCCACATACCATGCTACTTTCTCCTGTTCACATAATCAGACACCATTTGGGCCCATGCAATGCGTGGCCTCATCCCTGCATGCTCTGTAGACAGGGTCAGCACCTGATTGGTGCACACATGATATTGACAAAGGGCAGGAGTCACTTCCTTGAGCCTTGGGCCAGTGGGTCTCAGGTGGGACTAAGACACATAATTCAATCTGAGGCACAGTAGATCTAGGCCACAACACACTCACTGCCCAGGGAGGCAGTCCCACTTAGGGGCCCTTAAGTGCCAGTTATTGAAGCTTCTGATTTAGGTCAGTTAAATGTACAACAGAGGTTCTGGCAAGTGTAGTACAAATTAGCAGAGATGAGAATGTGAATTCGGTACCAGTGCAGCTCAGAGAGCACGTGGCAGCACCGCCAGCAGCATCAGAGCTGTTGACAAGCCAGAGGCAAGAGAAGAACCTGGGCTGTGATCACTGCAGAGACACCCAGCTCGTGGTGCCTGTTGTCCTTGTACTGCAGGTGGGACCAACCTCTACCCCAGATGGGCTGGGATGTCAAGAACGGCCATGACACAAACACACAGGATGATATGAAAAATCTGTAACACATATACCGAGATCTAGGAAGAATAAGGAATACACTCATTCCAGTATGAAACTTGTGTAAAGCAAGGGAATGGCAGCTTTGAATTTTGTTGTGGTGAGGGGGCAGGAGAAGAGTAATGTTCCTGTATGTGGCTAAGGTTTGTGTGGTTTAAACTTTTGGCAGCAGGGAGAGCATACTTGGGCTTGCTTATCAGCTTGTCCAAAATGAGGCGAAAGGAGAGACAGAAGTGGGGGCCTATCACAAATTGAAAAGCAGTGATAAAACCTGTTCTACAAAGTTCTAATTTTGTCTTGAGAACTCAGATGGCATCATTAGCTACAAGCACTGTCAGGTGTTTTCCTGGAAGCCACAAACTCTGGTTTTGACAGTGTCTGCAAAATACATGACTCTGAATAGCCATACTTTATTTGTCCTTGGTCATTGTTTTTTTTTTTTTTTTTTTTTTTTTTTTTTTTTTTTTTCCGTTTTTTTTTTTTTTTTTTTTTTTTTTTCTTTTCGTTTCTTTTTTGGTACAGGGAATCAAACTTGGGACCTTGCACTTGTGAGGCAGGTGGCAGCACCACTGAGCTAAATCCCCAGCTCTGGTCATTGTTTTAAGTGCAAATAGTGTACTCCAGACAGTGCAGGTGTTAGGGCCCGCAGCTCCACCATGCACCTGGGATTCGTGGCAGACGTACTTCATGCTTGACTTCCCATTTTCTCACATAGAATATTGAAAAGATGTTTGCTCAGGTATAGCAGACCCTTGACTTATAAACTCAATTGGCTCCTGAGGGCTCTTTGTAACTCAAGTTGGTTGCAAGTCAGTACAGCTGAGATCTGGATGTTTACCTGGGTACATGCTATAGATAACAAGAGGCAGATGAATCTTCTGTTAACCTAATGTACCCAAGCTGTTCGTGTGTCAGGCCGGTTGTAACTTGAAGTCCACTGTACGAAGAGTTACTAACATAAATCCTCTCCGCTGACTCATCAAGGAAATTTCTGGAGAGACTGGCATTCCCTTTTTGTATTTTCTTTTCTGGTGGTACTGAGGATTGAGCCCATGGCCTTTACAATGAGCTAAATCCCAAGACTTAAATTTTTTATAAATTTTGAGTCAGGATCTTACTAAGTTGCTAACTTGTCCAGGCTAAAGTAGAATGAGTTTTTCAGAACAAAATGAAGCAGTTCAAGTGGAGAAAGAGGCTGAGAGATTTAGGCTGGAAAAAAAAAAAATGACATGTGCCAGAACATACAGGCCACAAAGAATGAGACCTGCCATTGTTTCTTCAAAGCTAGTGATAACTCTGGGCTCTACAGTTCTCTCAGTGACTCTTGTAATTACCCCAGATAACAATTTAAGGCCCATTCTTACCTCTGTCATTCCCTCTTTAGCCAGTTATTCATCAAAATGGTACTAAGCGCCTGTTAGTCGCATCACTCAGGGATGAGGTTCCAAAGTCTGCAGTAGAGAAGGTAGAATAGTACAAGAATCATTCGCTCCTGAAAATTCCTTAGCTCACCCATGAAGTACAAGATATGTGGCTCTTGTGAAAAGCCATGGATTTGGGGACCCATATGTAAAAGATTTCTACACATCCAGGACGCATAACAGCCCAGTGCAGAGATCAGAGGAAGAACTCAGCTGTCCACTTTCTGGTACCTAGAGGAGGAGCAGGCAGACAAGGCTGCACATTTTAAGTTGTTCCTCCCCTCCCCTCCTCTCCCCTTCCCTTCTCTCTCCCCTCTTCCAATTCTTCCTCCATCTCCATAACTAGACCTGTGTAGATTAATGCATGTATGATGCATGTACAACTATTTTAGCCCATGTTAGTGGGCATTCATCACTTCCTTTCTGTCACCACCTTTCTCTGGGCTCCTGGACTGGTGTCAGGGTCCAGGAGAGCTGGACTCCTACTGATACAAGAGACGAAATGTGAAAATATTGTTATCTGCCAACCTGTTAGATATCTGGTACTCCTAGCTTGTGTTCTCTAAAAATCAAATAACAAATTCTAGGAATGGTGGAGGTTAAGAGTAGGAAATATTTATTGATAGCATAGCTCTTGAGAGGCAGGAAGGGTCCTGAATGGAAAGCCAGGGACGCTACTTTACCAGGGAAGTTTTATAGGGTCAAACTCATGTGGGTACAACATGGGTTACAGCTATGATTACCCACTAAGGTTACAAGTATAGTCAGTTAGGTAATTCAGAAACAACTCATGTAACAAGTGGATGTGGAAAGAACAAAGACTTCTAGGAAATGATGGGTCCAGAGGTTCTGGTTGTCACCCACTGGATGGCTGATGTCTATGTAGACTTCATTAGGCCCAGTGTTTGTCTTTTGAGGATGTATACAGGCTTGGTCATTTCATCTTTATTATGAGGCCTGGTCTCTGGCAGATGTGTCTCTGGCCAGAGCTGTGATACGTTTTAACCTTTGTCCTGACTCTCTCAAGAGCACAGCCCTACCTGACTGCCTGTCACTTTTCTATCTACTTAGCTGTCTATAATATTACTTGGGTGTCCACATGCTTCCATTCTTGGCATGAGAGGTAGAGGAAGCACCTGCTCCTGGATTAAAGGCCTCCATGTAGTTCCCCACTTCCAGTTGGGCATTCTGTGAGACAGTTTTGTAGTAGTGTGTGTGTGTGTGTGTGTGTGTGTGTGTGTGTGTATTTAATCTTCTTGACTTCTTTCTCCAGCCAGAATGAGAGGTCTTTTAGGGCAAAAATCATCTTTTCCCCCCTCAGTATCCCATATTTTGTAGTATAGATGTGTATATTTTGTCCACTGCATGCAGTGGTGTGTGTGTGTGTGTGTGTGTGTGTGTGTGTGTCTGTCTGTCTGTCTGTCTGTCTTTTTTTCATAATCTACTTGGCTCCTCCTCCCTTCCTCTGCCTGAAGATACTCACTTTGTGATCTCTGCCTCTCAGAAGCCTAGAGCTGTCAATCATTTTATCTTTTGCAGATCTTTTTAAAACTTGACTCTATTTAAAGTCCCTGAAGCAAATACATTCATTTTGTAAAGCACTTATAGAGTTGTTCTTCCTCTTGGGCACAGTTGCTTCCTGCTCCATGAAACTCTTTCCTCTGCTGGGAAGCCAACTCTTATACAGCTGCTGTGTGTAGAAAGGAACACCATAGGCCCACGGGAAGCTTTTACATGGCCAAGTCTAGATGGGTAAAAGTTTAGGGCCTCTACCTCTACAATACTGCAAAGTATGAGTTTAATTCCCCATTGTTTGTGCTCAACTTCCTCCTGAAAAGAATTCAGTGTAGCTTACAAAGGAAAATAAGTTAACCTTAAGAAGGAGGATCAAGGAGAAAGAGTTCATCTGTATAAGATGGAAAGACTAGTGCAAAAATGCACACCACAGAGACTTATACTCTTCTAAAGGCTCCTTCCTTTCTTTCATGACTCCAGTGAATGCTATCATCAACCATAATGCCCAAGGTGCAAATATTCTACATGACCGAAAGAAGCACGATACTTAGTACTGAGTCCAGAGAGATTCTTCTCCCAAGGCTTTCCATTAAGAAAATCCATGTAGTAACCAAGTCCTCAACAGCGTTCTCAGTGTGGATGCAGTAGTGGGTTTCATAGGTATTTCTTCCTTTGACCCATGCAGGGCAGCAAAAGACAAAAAAGTGGGCTGGACAGGGCTGGCAAGGCAGCGCAATGTGAAGCCAGGCAGCAGTGGGCAGGCAGGGCCAACTTGGTGAGGCTGAACTGGCCAGGCAGCATGGATCAGAACAGAATTTGGACTAAGCCAGACAAAACTAGACAGAGTGAGGCACGGATGTGAGCAGTACTGGGCAGAAGTCATCAGAACCAGGCACAGCTTGGCATGACTGGGCAGGCCAGGGCAGAACTGGTCAGAGCTGCTAGGCTTGGCAAGAACAGGGCAGAGGAAAGCAGGGCTGGGCAGGACTGGACAAGGCTGGGCAGGTCTGAGCAAGGAACAAGGCAGACCAGGACGGGGTCTTGGATGCAGGGAGAGGCTTTTTCTAGTCCCAGAAGTCCTCAGCAGCTCATCTTCCCTGGGTATCAGGAGACTTCCTGACTGGTTTCAGGGTGGACTGGGAACCCAGTAAGGACAGCACACACTCAGGCCTTCCTTCAGGATGTTGTTGTAGTGGTGGTTCGATTACCTTGGGCTGGATAGATTAGTGCTGTCATAGCTGGTGAAGACCATCTGAACAGAATGTGTTCTCTGTGTGGTAGGAAACTCTCCTTGTCTTTCAAGACCCAGCACAAAGGGCACTTTCTCTGCACCACCTTCCTGATAAGCAGCTCTGCAACAGCCTGGCCCTTTGACTCTTACTCACCTGAGGTTACCAGTATTAGGTACTTCTGTCCATTCCCAGTGTTACTTGCATTCCATTCCTTTCCCTGCTACTCACTCACCATGAGTGAGAGATGGCACTTGAATAGTCTCTACTTAAGTGCACCTAATGTTGATAGAAAAATATTTGCAACCTGCTTCCCAGTCAACGTGTCAGGACCCCTCCACTGAGTCTTGATCTCACCATGAGTTTGGAGAACAGAGAACAGGAGGTCTTGTCAGGAAACTGAGGCCCTCAGAGGAGAACTGGCTTATACAAAGTCACTTAGAAGGTTAGGGGAATCCTGAGCAACTTTTCTAACTCTTGGTCTGGGGGACTTTGAATCTCAACATCACTGCATTAGTAGCCCTGACACTGAAGGTTCTCAAAATGTGGTTCAGCAGTTCCTAGGATTTAGGGATTTGTAGAAACTTTTCTGTATTGTCACTGCCCAGCCTGCACTCATGAATCTGTTTCCCCTTAATCCCGTGACATCCCCCGGGGTTCCTTTTATGTTAATATTTGTGCTGGAAGAGTCTGAATGTGGAACCGAGAAGCAAAAATAAATACTCAGCTCAGGAAAGAATGCAAGCACCTGAGTCAGGCAAAACTGGCTTGATAGCTTGAGTGAGTCATGTACCATCCTGCATCTCAGTTTTTTAACCTGTAAACTGAGGTTAAGAGTATTTATTCCCTAAGATTGTCATGAAGAGCATGAGACAATGAATACAAAATGTCTGATATAGAGTAGGCACTCGATAGATGTATTTTTTCCTTTCCCTCTTAAAAGAGCTCCAGATTTCATTTAGCAAAGACTGTTTGACTGGGAGGCAGCTCAGAATAGCACACTGGCTTGGGAGTGCAAGCTCCGAAGTCAGACACCAGCCCGGGTTCCACTTTGCTCCACTTGTAGCTGGTATGGACTTGCATGAGTGAGCCTCAGTTTCCTCATTGTTGCTACATCACAAAGCCGTTGCCAACTAGTGTGGGTCCTTGCTTTAGTGATGATGGAAATTAAAACACAGCTTTGTAGGAAAAAGCTTTGGAAAATCATAGACAATGGAAAGTGACTTTAGTTTGAAGAGTTAAGCAAGATCAGGTTGACCCCTTAGCATTTGAAAGTAAAATAAATAAAGGATTCCAGTTTGAGCTGCTGGAGGGGGCATACAGGCTGAAGAGGATCAGATCCATCTATTAACAAAGAGAAGAGACCAGTTTTATGAGTTGCTGGTGTGCTAGAGTCCAGGTGATCATTCTCCCAGTCTCAGTTGTGTAGCTGTGGAGGAATCCTCAGGACTCAAGGGACGATTCGACTCCCATGAAATGATTGTCTTGATTTGCAGCAGTTCCAGCCTGTGAAGCTCTGCTTTTCCTGGGACACAGGTGACTGCAGGTTTGGGACAGTGGCTGGAGACTGCTAGGCACTGACATAGGAAAGGGAGCCTGGAACTGGACATTGTAAAACTGGTGATCAGATATGAATCTTGAAAATTACTTGCGTTACTCTTGTCTCGATGTTCTCAGTCTTAAGAGGATGAAAAAGGCTAAGTAAATTTGGGGCTAATAAACCTTGTTTTGCTGACTTTCTCTAAATGATTAACATACCTGTCTTCAATGCTTTCAGGTATCAGAGTACAAAAAAAAAAGTCAAGGTTTGTTTCTCATTTAGGTACCTATGGGGCACCTGTAGGGCCAAGTAAAGAGGCATAGGTTTTAGAAAAACAACAACAAAACAAAACCTTTTCCAAGTCTCTATCTCAGAAGAAACAACAAATCATGCTTTAAAGGAATAACAGCTTAAAGGTCCAGGAATTTGTCTTTTGTCCCTGTGGTGGTCTCTGACTGTGAACAATCATGTAAAGATTAATGCAAATGGGTTTGCATCGCTGTGTCTAGTACCAATCAATGCCAGCTCCTCCACAACAGTTTAGACAATTGACAAAGAGAAAATTCCCAAGGCTGGAGCTTGCTACAGCTGACGCATACCTCTGTCCTGGTTCTATCTCCTAGGCCAGGCCTGGAGGCAGTCATCTACTTTTCTGGATTCTTCCTGGAGCTATTACAAAAATGAAGGAGCAACTCAGTAGATGCCTCTTCCACCATGAGTGTCTGGTCTTGAGTATCTCAGGTCTATAATGTGCACAGTTCCTCTCTCTATATAACCACCCGCCCAACTAAGGGTCTCTACCTGTCTCCTGTAACAGCTCAGTTTCCAGGATGCCCAGCTTGGCTAGTGTCATTAGCATTGCAGATTTCTCAAGCCAGAAGCTGCCTAATCTGTGTGTCTCAGGTATCAGAAAGAAGGGACCAGGCCCTTGGGACCAGGATCTCCAAACTGCTTCTTCATGTCCTATACCAGGGGGTCTGGGATGACTCTGAAGAACTGTGACCCCAAGACTTAGACCTCAGATGAGGGCATCTCCATGGACCTGTAGGACACAAGGAAATAAAAGTATCATCTTGGAAACTATTCCACACATGCTGTGTATTAGGTTGAGTTCTCCAGTGTGAGTGTGAGCCAGGCACATTTATCTCCAGCGTATGGGCTAAGGGACTGAGGCCTAGACAAGAGTGAAGCGTCTGCTGTTGCTAAGTGAATCAGACAGGGCAGAACTAGAACCAGGATGTAGGTCTTCACATCAAAGTCCATGGCTCTCCTGAGGGAGCCAGCAGCCCCAGGGCCATGTCCTATTCCTGGGCTCAGCATGTGGGCACCTGAGAGGTGTCAGCATTGGCACATGAACAGGGCAGTGGAAGGGGCTCTGGATACCCAGCTGGCGAGACAGTGTGAGAGGCTAATTCTTTGCACAACCTGTTTCCTCAGAAGAATGGGTATAAAGAGGGATGTTGCGCATATGTCCTGAGATTAGCGTGAGAATGAAAGGAAAGGAGGCAGATGTGAAGGTTGTGTATGTTGTAAGCAGTCAGGAAAATAAATAGTGCGATTAACAGGGTCAAGCTGAAAGGAGCCAGGTTCCAGACACTTACAAAGGAAAACACAGAAGAAAAGAAGGAGGGATGTTTTGGTAAGGCAGGTCTTCTTATCTGTGTCCATCTTCTGCCTGCAGGCTGTCTTCCTGGTGGAATGTGCTAACTTTCTTTGTGTTTTATTGAATCTGGAAGCTTTAAGACCAGGTTTAGTGTGAAAATAATTTCACAAGGCAAAAACCCCAATGTATATTCCCAACTTTCCCTAAATTTTAGATTTTAAACTTGCTGTTATATTGATATTTTTAATACCACTTTCTTTACTGCTCAGAATTCAAATTGGGTATTTATCCGTTTGACACTATCCATTAAAGTAAAAACAATTTAATTTGGATGTGCTAATGTAATTTGCACACAGATACCACTTAAAAATCATGTCCTAAAAATGTCAGAATTGCCTTGAACAAATTTTAGTGGGGATGGATTGCAAAACAGAGGTAATAAATGCACCACATAGAAAGTTATAAAATATACACGCTTTAATCAATTGCAAGTACAGGTTTAAACTCCAATAAAGGAGAATCATTATATGTGAGTGAATAATTATTTTAAATATAGTTGTAATTGGGATTACATTTTGGCTCACTGAAAATATTGCAAAACATGAATTTTATGCAGCAAATATATTTTGTCATCAGTCCCCATTATTCAGGATGGAATGTTACAGGAGGAAGAAAGAGCTTTGCCAATGGCTGCTTGGAAAGACCCAAAGGTATAGGTGAATGTCATTAACTTTCACCTAAAGAGAGAACTGAAGTCGCGAGAACGTCAGCAACTCCCAAGGTCACACTGGATCAAGGGCAGAGAGGATGTTGTGGTCTAAATTCTGTAACTTCTATTGGTCTCAAAAGTTTAAATGCTTCTTTTTATTGTAGGTTTTCGTTAAGAATGTTACCTGGTGCTACAATCTCATTTTTCTTTTGTTTTTAAGCCTCATTTATAAAGGTACATATGTTCTTTTTTTCCTTTCATTAGTTTTCAGATTCTGTTGCAAGGAGCCCCAGGGCTCTGTGAATGTGACTCGTTCCCCTCAAATGAGTGTGGTAGAGGGAAGGCTTGTGGATCATCGGGGGCCTGCAGCCTCTACTCCCTCATATCTAGAATTGTCTTACTCCTATTTGTCACAGAGTCCGGATTTCAGAAGAAAACTGAGTTCAAGAAGAGGATTCTACTGCCAAAGAAGAGAACATGCAAACCACCACTGAGAGGAAGGCACCCCTTACTTTGCCAGATCTAAGATCATGGGGTCAATGGTGGGTCATAAAGGTCAGGGGCCATTTTGGTTTCCAGTCAGGTGAGGAGGCAGCCAAGGCCAGAGCAAGACTAGATCAGGAATGTTCTGTTCTCGCCCCAGGTGTGAATCTGGAGGAGCTGGGAAGCACCTGCATCCCCCAGCTGTCTGGGAGGTTTTGTTTGGCTCAGGGAATCTGGAGCAGCAGCCAAGGGCCGCCTCAGAAACAAACAGGCTGTTTTCTGAAAATAGGACATTTGGTGTCTTTAAAGGCAGTGTGTCCCCAGCTCCCCACACGAGACACTGCCTTTGCGAAGGAGCAGGATTACAGCGCTATTCGGTGCTGAATAAAGGGCTCAGGATGTGTACTGAAGCAGTTCCTAGTTCCATGTTTATGGGCCTAAATCCTTTCATCTTAGGATCTCAAAGCATCTTATCTGGCATTAACAGCGATTACTTCAGCTTTATGGGGAGAAAATAGAGATAGGAGTGCACAGAGCCTGCTTGATGAGATAGTGTGGAATGGTGAATTGGGAATAAATCTTCAGGGCTACAGGAAACCTTGAAACACTGCTGGAAATGTGCTGGATTTCTTCCTTTCCCAACGTCATGGAGCTTGGAAATGGAGGGGAGACGGTGTGCTTCAGAATCTGAATTTCATTGCCACAGAAATAACCCTAAGGTGGGGGTTAGATCATGACCAAGGAACCTGAAAAGCAGCCACATCCCATGTTGGAGTAGCTCTTACTCTACAAAGAATAAGTAACCTATGCTTTATTGTTTACCCTCTAATTCTGTTCCCAACAACTTCTTGATAATACTTCAGCAAGAGATCCTGCCAACATGGCTGTGAGGATAGAAAATGACTCTGAAATTCATAAAAGGAAGCACTGAGAGTTCAAGAATCAGCCATAGCATGACAAAAATACATGGTGGTGACAATTTTGCATGGGAATTGTTTGATACAAGTTATCTCATATTGTCCTTCAGAGGTATGTGTCATCATCCCCATTTCATAGGTGAAGAAACTGAGGATCAGAGAGGTTAAAATTATACATTATTTAAGGTCATATACCAAAAAAAAAAAAGGAGACGTCAGGACATGGATTCAGGCTTAATTGCCTCTGATGTCCAGATTCTCTTAATCCCACTCTGCCTGAGTACTTACTGACTTGAGGCTGAAGGTTAACATCGTTAGAATCTTAAATGTGGTTAAGACAACAAGTATATCAAAGATAAAAATATGTCAGAATAGTCTGAATGTGAAACATGTGAATCCTGTATGATGAAAACACTTGTGAGAGACCCAGACTTGAACAGGTACAGGTACATCTCTTGTTCTTAGGTAGACTATTTCAATATCATCAATACGTTGGTTCTGCATAAGTTAATCTATGGATATAGTGTAATCTCAGGAAAACTAGTAATATAATTTTCTTTTCTCTGTTGTTAAACAAGATGATACTAAAAGTTCATCTGGAAAAACAAAAACATGCAGGGGTATCCACAAAGAGTGAAAAGAAATAGCTATATGTGCAGAAGGGGTTTGGAGGGGGAGATGCATCCCAAGAGATATTAAAACACATTACAAAGTTGTCTGAAATTCGAACAGTTCAGCATGAATACACAAAGTCAAACTAGTGGAACAAGCTAATTCAGAAACCAAATACATCTAGAAATGTAGCATATGCCAAAGGTGACATCTTAAATCACTGGACAAAAGAGATATTTTAGCAAGCCTGCTGGTGCATGCCTATAATCCCAGCTACTTGCAACCCCTATCCTGGAGCAATTTAGCAGGGCTTTGTCTCAAAATAAAAAGTAAAATGGGCCAGGGATGCATCTCGGTGTGAAGCCCTGGGTCCGGTCCGTAGTTCCATCAAAAAGTAGCTATTTTAATAACTGATAAGGTCCTCAGATATTTGTATAGTAAATGATAAAATATACAGGAATAAACTCCAAATATGTTAGAAGAATAGTGAAACTTCTTACTATAGGGCATCAAGCAATTGGCCTGGCCGCTTATAAATAATTATAAATCTGGGCAAAAGTTAGTTCAGGGACCCAGAAATGAACTAGAAAGTGACGAAAAGTGGGGAAGCATATTAAAGTTCTGGGTATCAAAGTCTGCACACTATTTGGAGGGATGCTATCATTCCCTGCCCTGATTTCATTATCGGTCCTATAAACCTGTCGGGATTATAATTTCACTGTTGCAGAATTGGTCAGGAAAAATACCAGCTTTGCTATTAAATAATTTATATTTTATATGGGGAAAAGGACAGAAACCCAGGGTGTTAGTAAAAGTAGCAAACTCAGTAGAAAATGAACGGGGAAAACCTACATCTCTGCTAATCTGAGGTTGTGGTCCCAGAGAAACTGCCTCAAGTATTTGATAAGTCAGCTGTTTAACAGAGAGGTGCTAAAACTGGAGTCACAGAAGTACTAGATAAGCTCATCACTGAATTCTGACTGACTGTGAAGCTGTGCCACTGCGAGGGGAGACCCAAGAGAAGGCGGTAGAAAGTGAAAGTCAAGGCCAATTTATGAACAGGCTGAATGAACGAATTGAGGAACTGATTTGTAGATACAGTGGAGTAGAGGAAGCATGCCTTAAAGGATTGAGGTATTACAGATCAATCTCAACACAAACTGTGGATGTCCATTAAACCATGTAATTCCTAGAAAGCCACATTTTTTTTAAAAGTCAAGATAAGAGTGAAAATATTGAGGCATCAGTGGTTCGCTATGGGGAAGAGATTCTAGAGTTTAAGCCAAGTTTCCTTACCTCCCCTTAAAAATAACTCCAGAAGGAAAAATATAACAATCTAGACTTGTTATATACACATTATCTAACATATCGAAAGATATGTTTTGAGATGTGTAAAGAAACAAGTCATTATCCATCACAAGGGAAAAAAAACTCAACAGAAATGGAGTCTGAGTGGGCCCAGATGGTGAATTCAGCCAACAAATGGCTGGGTGTGTTGGTACAAGTCTTACATAATCACAGCACTTTGGGAGACTGAGGCAAGAGGGTTGCAAGCTCAAGCCCAGCCTGGGCTACTTAGCAACTTAGTGAGATCCTATCTCAAAGAAAAGAAAAGGAAAAGAAAAGAGAGGGGAGGGGAGGGGAGGAGAAGAAAAAAAGGCGGGAGATCTAGCTCAGTGCAAAGGCCAATTCCCAGTTTTGCAAAACAAATTAGTAAACAAATAAAATTTAAAATAGCTGAGGATGTAGCTCAGTGCAAAGTCCCTGGGTTCAAACCTTGTTACAGAAAAAAATTAGGCAGCAAAGACTTCAAAATGTACTGTTTACTATAAATATACTCAAATAATTAAAGGAATTTTTGTGCAAAGATTTAAAAGAAAATATGGTAAAAATAACTCAACAAATAGAAACTCTCAATAGAGAAGGAAACTATAAAGAGAACCAAATGGAATCTCCAGGATTGAAAAATACAATAATTGTTTAAAATTCACTAATTTGTTCCTTGGCAGATTTAAGATAGTGGAAGAAAAAAAAGAAATCAAAGAGAATTCAATATATACATAGTGTTTCAGCCCAAAATGCAAGTGATCTAATCATGAGGAAACATCAAACAAAACCAAATTAAGAAAACTTCTGTGAAGTAACCACATTTTAATAAAATTATGAAAGATAAGTGGCCTACAATCTTTTAAAAAAATCACTGTCATGAATGACCAAGAAAAACTGAAATGCTGTTATAGACTAAAGACTAACTTAAAGACAAATCAATGTAATAAATGATCCTAGACTGGATACTTTTCTGAAAAATAAATTTGCTAGAAGAGACATTGGGAAATTTATTGATGAAATTAGGAGATAATCTGTAGTTAGATAAGACACTAATGTTAAATTTTGAATTTGAACTCCACTATATTTATGTAAGACATTCCTGTTGTTTGGAAAGATACATTTAGTATTTAAAGTAAAGGGATGCTATATACATGATATATCCTTTTTAAATTTTATTTTTGAATTAGTACAGCTTGTAGTATATAATGGTTTTGTTGTTGTGGTTGTTTTGTTTTGTTTTTTGCTACGAGGGATCAAACTCAGGACCTTGTGCTTGTGAGGCAGGCGGGCAGAACCTCTGAGCTAAATCCCAGCCCTGTAGTACATAACGTTTATGTTCCTTATGGGGAGTTGGTACATACACATAGCACATCTTAATTCCTCTTTTCATGCCCCATCCTCCTCTGCCTCCCCCTCCATCTCTTGATCCCCTCCCCCTTTGACAAAGCTCTATCTCTGTACTTCCTATTGTCTATATTTTATTTTGTTCTTTATTTTGAGTTTCTCATATTAGACAAAACCATATAAGCTTGTGTGTCTGATTTGTTGCACTTAGCATTATGATCTCAAAGTGCGCTCATTTTCCCACGAATGACTCAAATTAATCTTTCATTATCGCAAGGTAGTACTCTGTTGTGCCTAAAATACCACATCAGTCCATTCATCTGTTGTTCCGTATAGGCTGCTTGCAAGATTGAGCCAACATGAATTATGCTGTATACACCTGGGTGTGCATGTATCGCTGTAACATGATGTCTTTAACTCTTTTGGGAAGAGACCTAGAAGGAGTGTAGCTGTATTCAAAAGAATTTCTGGTTTCAGATTTTTAAGGACTCTCCGTACTGATTTCTGTAGTGGTTGTAATAATTTGCATTTATACCAACAGTGTAGAAGCGTTCCTTTTTCCTTGCAGCACCTCCAGCATTTGTAATTATTTGATTTCTTGATGATAGCCATTCTTTTTGGGGTAAAATGGAATCTCATTATTATTTTTAATGTGCATTTCTCTAATGTCAGTGATGTTGAGCATTCGTGTATTTATTGGCCACTTATACTTCTTCTGTGAAGTATTTATTCATCTTGCTTGCCCATTTTTTATTTGGTCTTTTGGGGAGTTCTACTAGTTTTTTTTTCTTTTTGTTTTTTAGCTTTAATTGAGTTTATTGGTACATTTTAGGGATACAGTACAGTTACATTCATTTCTACTTGTTATTGAGTTCTTTGTATATCCTGATATGACTCTTCTGTCTGAGGAATGGTGGTCAAACTTCTTTCTCGTTCTTTAGATTATCTTTTCACTCTAATTGTTTCTTTTGATGTGCTAAAGTTTTTAAATTTTATATAATCCCATTTGTTGATTCTTAGAATTATTTCCTGTGCAACCAGGGGTCTATTCAAAAAGTCTTTGCCTATGACTATGACTACAAGAATTTAACCTGTTTTTGTATTCCAGCAGGTTAAGTGTTTTTAATGTTTAGTTCTTTGATCATTTTGCTTTTAGTTTAGTACGTGGTGAGGGATACAGGTCTAGATTCAGTGTTACGCATGCAGATAGTCAGTTTCCCATTAGCACTTATTGTTTTGTTTTGTTTGTTTTTTTGGTGCTGGGGATCGAACTCAGGTCCTTGCACTTGCAAGGCAGGGGGCGGAACCACTGAGCTACACCCCTGGGCCCCAATAGCACTTATTAAGGAGGCTATCTTTCCTCCAGCATATATTCTTGGCCCTTTGTGAAAGATCAAATAATTGTGCTTGGGGTTGTTTCTGCAGCCTCTATTCTGTTCCACTGATCCTCATGTCTGCTTTTGTGCCAGTACCATTCTATTTTTAACACTATAGTTTGTAATATAACTTCAAGTCTGGGATTGTGATGCCTCCTGCTTTACTTTTGTTACCCGGAATTGTTTTTGCTATTCTGGATCTCTTCTGATTTCATATGAATTTTAGGATTATTTTCTCCATTTCTGTGAAAAATGCTGTTGGTATTTTGATCAGAATTCTGTTGAATCTCTATATCAGTTTTGGAATTGTGGCCATTTGGACTATACTGGTTCTCCTACCCAGAAACGGGATATCTTTCCATTTTCTGATGTCCTCTTCAACTTCCTTTTTCAGAGTGCTGTAGTTTTCATTGTAAAGGTCTTTCAATTCCTTAGTTAATTCCCAAGTATTTAATTTTCTTTGTGTTATTGGGAATGGTATTTTTCCTAATTTTTTTTCTCAGTGGGTTATTATTGTATAGGACTGCTTTTGATTTCTACGTATTGATTTTTAACCTGCTACATTACTGAATTTGGTTATTAATTTTAAGAGTCCCTTGGTGGAATTTTTTTTTTTTAGTACTTTATATAGAAGATCATGTCATTTGCAAATAATGATGATTTCACTTTTTCCTTTCCTATACATATCCCTTTCTCTCTTTCTGTTAGTCTTTCTCTTTCTCCCCCACTTTCTTTCTTTTGTTTCCATTGTTGCATGGAATATTGTTTTCCACCCTTTGATTTTTAGTGTATGAGTTTATTTTTGGGTTAAATGTTTTTTGGGGGTTATTTTTTGTTTTTTTTGGTATACAGTAGACTGTTGGGTTTTATTCTTTTGTGTTTTGTTTTGGTACTGGGGATCGAACTCAGGACCCTGCACTTGCAAGGCAGGCGTTGGAACCACTGAGCTAAATCCCCAACCCTGGTTTTATCCTTGATCCACTCTCCCAGTCTTTTTCTTTTGATTGGAAGATTGAGAGTATACTCGTTGCAAGTTATTACTGATAGGTATTGATTTTTCTGGCATTGTCTTATTTTCTTGTCACTGATTCCCTATCTTTCCTTTCTGTTTAACTGCTCTTCCCATGTAATGTACTAATTCTAGTAGCCCTTTTGTTATTGTTAGCTTCATTGTCTCTTTGTAGGATTTCCTTGAGAATTTCTTGGGGTACTGGCTTCCTGGTCATGATTTCTCCTGAAACGATCTTATTTCTTTCAGTTTTGAAAGACAGTTTGGCAGGACATGTCAGCCTGGGTTGGATATGATTTTCTTTTAGGGCTTGAAACACTTTATTCCAAGTGTTAGTCTTTGTGTCTGTCATCTAGGAGCTATTGGTTCCACTTTTCATGTTATTTTTTTTTTCTCATTGAGTTTATTGTTATATTTTAGGTATACAGTACAGTTACATTCATCATTGAGCTCTTGTACCTTTACATGACAGGTCTTGGTTCTCATTTTTTCCCCTTATCCCTGCCCTCCGTCTGCCCCCTCCTCCTCTCCCCGTTTACAAACACTTTATTTCCATTTTTTTACTTTCTCATATTTTTTTCTTTTCCCTTATTTCCTTTCCCCTATCCTTCCCACTTCCCCTACAACTTTAGGCCTTTTCTTCCTATTACATATGGTCAATTATACCATTAGGATCTTATTCACAATTATAGTTTTTCACACCAGAGAAACTATTTGGTATTTACACGTGCGACTTATTTATTTCACTTAAGAGTATAATCTAAATATTAAAAAAGAGACACTTTTCATGTTATTTTATAGGTACCTCTCATTAATTGTTCACCGATAATAGCCCAGTCTTCTGGTTTTGACACTGTCCTCACACTGGTCATATCTGTTGCTCATACTTTTGATGGAATTTTTTTCAACTTCTGAATTTCTAGTTGGAGTCCTTTTATGAACGCTAATGATTTTTTATGCTGAGCATACATGATTAGCATTGTTTTGTTTTAGACTTCTATCTTTTCGTTAGTGTCTTATTTTGACTCGCTGGCAATTATATTTGCTCCAACATCTTATTAATTGTATCTTCTATGAGCTTGTTGAATGCCTTATGGATCTTTTTTTCTAATCTCCCCTGATATTTCAAATAATTTGGGTTTTTTGGTTTTTGGTTTCCTTCCCTTCAAAGCCCCATGGATCAGCTTTGGAGGGGTTAGGAGTGTTTTGGAGGGATTTTGTTAGCCTGTCTTAACCTGTTTCTGTTTTAATTTGTTTGTTTTTGTGTTGAGGCTTGTGGATTGGTTTTATTGCAAAGCTTTTTTTTTTTTTCCTAGTATGGCAAACTCTTTTGATAATGTTTACTTTTTTTTTTTTTTTCAGCAGTGTCCTCTGGGCATGGCTAACTACTGGCCTTTGCCTCTGTCCCAGAATCCAACCACTTCCACTTACTTAAGATGGGAGGTTGGGGCATGTTTGACTCAATGTTCAGTTTTCCAGGAATAGACCACAGTACTGATAATGACCCCAAGGCAAGCCACATATTGGCATATTAAGAAAAATAATTGATAGCAACAGCTACCTTTGCTGTAGTTATAAAATCAGCATCAATTACAGCATCAATATAAACTGAATATTGACAAATCTTAAGAAGTGATAAAGTAATTACCCTTGTGCATAGAAAAGGTCTATAGTTATAGTAAGAATCCTAAGATGAACAAAACTTAGACCTACTGTAAATATTTACTAAATGGAACAACTTTACTTTTACTAACAGCAGCACAGTGGCATTCAGCAGCAATAGTATAAAGTTTCCTATCCGTCTAGAGATTTGTAAAGTTTAGCATTTACTCTAGTAAAGGTGGAGGGGATGGGGAACCTGGGAATGAAAAAGCGAAATTGAAAAATTCATTGATGGGATATGAGCAGAAGGAGAGAAAAGTAAGAAAGAGAGAGAGTGGGGTGGGGGGACCTATTGGGAAGTAAAAATAAATTATTAGCCACAGAGAACAGCTGCTGGAAAGAATAAATAAGACCAAGAGGAAATAAGATAAATAGAACAAGAACAGAAGATAAAAGAAAAAAAAAGAAGAGAAAAAAGTTGGACAGGAAAAAAGAGAAAAGAAACTAAAAGGAAAGAAAAACTCCAAAAAGAAAAAAATTCCTGTGTCATGGAATCAGTGGTTTCTTTCGGGATCTGCAGGCTTGGGACCCAGCCAGTCATGATTTTCTCCACGTAGCCATAGGACCCATGGGTTTAAGTGCCCTCCTCACACTAGAGGCCCCTCTGTTTGCTCGCCTTAGACTCTGGTTACCGAACAAGTCCACGCATGTCCTTGCTCCTGTTGGTAGCTGGGGAGCACAGTCAGCCCTCTGGTCTCTGCTGGATGTAGGCCACAGGGGAGGGCTTTGCGTGGGCTGTTGGATTTAATGTCCTCAGTGGTGGGGTCTGGTTGCTCCCTTCTCCCTTCTCTCATCCCGGATCAGGTTGGCTGATTACTCCTCGCCTCTGCTGAAACCTTGTTCTGCTTCTGTGAGGGAGGGACATTGATCAACCAGTGGAGGTCTTTTCATTCCTCTGGGTTTTCGACTCTGCTTCCTCCTGTTAGGGTGCTGCTCCTCTGGCCTGGCTCCTTTTAGAAGTTTCAGTCCTTGCATGGTCAGTGGGCTCCAGGTGGAAGTGGCCTGGTGGAGGGATCTGGCAAATAAAACCTGTTCACATAAAGGCAGCAGGGAAGCAGAGCTTATGATGTACTCTGAAGTAGTTCTGGTAAAACTGATTCAGAGAGAGAGGAGGAGAAGAACAAATGTGCAAAATGATAAAAATAATCCAGCTAAGAATGATATTCATTGCTCTGGAGAGGCCTTCTCTATAACATATGACTATTTTGCTCATTAGTCAAAAATCAGAAATAAATACACTTTCAATTTTAATATATTTAACAACACTTTGGGAAACAAACTTAAAACAAATATGCGCACATTATTTCAGATGAACTTCTTCTCTCCCCCAGGGCCTACCCCATACCTGTCCATCCCACCCGGCCTCACCCTCAGCCCTGCTCCTCAGAAGCAGCCATGTTCGCGTCCTGGGTTTAGTCTGGCTCCCACCACATGTCAAATGGATGGTTACCATGCTCACCCTGGGACAGTGTCAGCTGACTTGGTCCTCTGATGGATGTGGATTTAGCTTATTTACACTCTTCTTCTCCTTTTCTTTCTTCTAAAGAGTGATGATACTTCAATTCCTTTAGCTTTGAAGTGTTGCTTAAACCTCTATAGCTCATGAGAGCTTGAAATTGTGCTTAAACCTCTTAAATTGTACTTAAAGCGCTGTGTTTCATGAAATCTAGACACAGATGACATCTCTTGACTCCCACTTCATAAAATGAGAACATCAGAGCCCCCTTCTCCTTTTACTTCACCTTTCTTCACTTCTCCATTTATGTGAGGTGAACTTTTACACTGGTGGATTTAGGCGGATATATGTATGTTATATTTTTGGAACTATAATTAAGTTTTCTTTGCTTTGACTCTAAGTCGGCCTAAATGTGGTAGCCAACCAATACAAAGATTTTATGTTACCATGAGGAGGTACTAGGTACTGCAGAGCCAATTAATCACAGTGCTCCAATTACACTTTTTTTTTTTTACAATTGCATTGTCTTTTGTGCAACTCAAAGAAAAAATTTCAAAGATTATTCTTGTTTATATTCCAGCAATTACTCAAAATCATGTTATTTTTTAAGTAAATTTAAGTAAGTGCCTTTCTTGTGTCTGGTTTTCCATAGCCCCACCAGAGATTATGGATTGCTTTACAATTTTCTTGTTAGAGAAAGAAACCTATACCTCTCTACCTTATTCCTTTTACCACTCAATCTCTTTATTGTTCTGGGTCCATTTCATTCCATTCTCATGGAAAACCATCTCCTTCCTGTTCCTTGCTGTGCCAGCGGCTTCCTATTTGGACTGTGAGTTTCTTGAGAGTGCTTCATTTTCCTTGGGGTATCTAAGTGCCTGCCTTTATTTATGTCCATGTTTTTTGTGCTTTTCACATTCCTAAAATGTTTTCAAACTCTATTCTGTTCTGCCCCTTCACTAGCTCTCCTTCCCACTCCCGGGATTTCTGTTGTTATTGTTTGGTTTTTATTTTGTTTGGTTCTTTTAGAATTTCTTTCTTGGAGGGGTCAGTCTCCCCACCCAGCCTGGGTCATAGCTATCATTCTAGGACTTTTGCACATTGTTTCCTGAATTGAGTCTGTTATTTTCTGAATATCATACTTCCCTGTTTGAATTCTACTTTTTCTTTACATCTTTAACTTTGACATAATTCCCTACTCTAGTTTGTTGACGTGCATCCCCAAGTAACTTTTAAAAAGTAGAGACATGCAAACTACATTTCTTGAGCTTTCGTATGTATCAAATGCTTTTATTTTTCTTTCATAGTTCATTGGTAAATTACCTGGTTATAGAATTCTAGTTAACAAATAGTTTTCTCAGCCTCTGAGATATTCCCATTATATCCTACTATTCAGTTTTTCTGATGAGAAGTATGGTGTTGGCTACCCCGCCATAGTTGTATTAGTTTCTCCGTAGGGTTGGTGGTCATGACTCTAAATTGCCACTGATTCCTTTTTTCACAAACCTTAGCCATCAAGTGAAAAGCTTCTGAACTATCTATATCTATATCTATATCTAGATATCTATATCTATAGATATCTAGATATAGATATCTTTTCTCTCATATTTTGTATCCCTTTGTCTTTTGTTCTACATCCTGAAAAATTTCCTTGCTTTATTGTCTAGTGGGTTTGCTTATTAATTCGTACTTTACGGAAAATTGTATTTTTTATTTCCAAGAGATATTTATTGTTCTTTGGTATTTAAGAAAGGGTGCCTTGATCTTGTTTTACTGCTTCAGTGTTTTCTTGAATTCCACCTGAGCATTTTCTTTTAAGCCTGAGATGGCTTCATACTGTTTCAAGCTTTGCTTGTCCTGTCATTTTTTGATTGGCACTGGGAACAGGCTGAGTAGTTCTCTATACTTGGCTAGATGGTGATGATGATGATGATTTTTGCACTGGGGATTGAACCCAGAACTTTCACACTGTACTACATCCCCAAGCAGTTTTGAGACAGGTTCTTGCTAGGTAGCCGCGGCTGGGCTCAAAGTTGTGATCCTCCTGCCTCAGCCTCCCATAATGCTGGAATTATAAACATGTGCTACTTAGACAGGCTTTGGATGGGCTTCTTAATTGGCAACTCTCCTTAGAATATGGGAACTGGGAGCCCTTGTCTTGATGGTTTCCCAAATGTCCACATTTGGTAGGCTTTACTTGGGGACACAGCCCTTACAATAAAAGCTCATGTCCGCCCTAAATAGTTTTAATTAATTAAAGACATTTCCTTTTTCCTTCCTTCCACAGGGTACGTGGCCAGCAACCAGAGTCTGCAGGCATGGTCTATGGAGGTAAATCATACCAGCAACATGTCTCTAATCTTTGTTCCGTTTGGGCTGCAGCTTCCATTGTGCTGGCCCTGTACTCGAGGGTGCAGTTTTATCTGTTGTCCATCAATACTTAACCAAACAATTTCCTTCTTTTTTAGTTGAGCTCTCTGTTCTTCTAATGACCCCTTCCAATTCTATTTGATGTTTAATGAGGTCTTTGGAGGACCAGGACATGTGTCTGTCCACTGTTATTGGGGATAAGTGCTATCAGGTGTCTGAGGGCAATGCTCTGCTTCCGAGCGGTGCTACCCTATGCTGTTCTTGGCAGACTGCATTAATCCTTCTTCTAAAATTAGAGGCAACAGTTCCACAAACATTTGTCAACACCTGCTTTTCAGCTTTCAGAAATATAAACCTTATTCCTGAATTAATGATTCTTTTCACTGAAGGCAACATTTATCATTTGATAAATAATCTTGGTTTTCCTGGAGCCTCTGGAGCCCAAATCCCTAACTACCTGGAGGCCAGATGAAGATGACATAATGTAGAGGATGTCTGTCTTGACCATTGCTATTTCTAAGACTTTGCACTGGAATGGATGCTCCCTTTCCCCATTCCCCTGTACCCTCACCTATTATCTCCTTCCATAAAAATGATATCTAAGTCTTAACGGTTGCACTAGACTAGCCATTCAAAGTACATGGCCTGCCAGTTTCCTTCTCTGCTCTGAGCCCTGCTGAGGGAGGTGGTGTCATCCATTCCTTAAATATGTGCCATGTTGCATCGTGTGATTCCACTCTTTCTATCACAGCTGATTGTATGAGACTTGGCCACCACTCAAGGAATACCAGTCCATAGCCATGAACGCAGCCTGCTGCCTTGGTTCACTTAGTCAGTGTTGCCAGCTTGATCGGATCCGTTATTTTGTATTGGGTAGGTGGCTGAGCAAGTATGTGGAGCCAGCGATAGAGTAGCACACACAGGGACAAGCTGTGTCTCACGAGTGGTGGGTTGCTAATGAATAGGAAAATGAGACAAGGCAGTTGTTGGCTGAGTCTTGGATCTCCTGACTTCATCTTGGTCCAGATTTTTTGAGGCTTGGTGAGCCAATGATCTGTTCTCCTCATGAGAATAGTTTGGAATGATTTTCCCAGTCAGTGGCTAAGTCTTTTTTATCCCTACTCCTGCCTACACTGTAACCATTCACCACCCACTACTTGTGGAAAACAGTGGATACATTTTTTGAGCTCAGGTTAGAGTAAAACAAATCCAAAGGTCCTGTTCAAAATCTAGCAGCCACTGCAACCCCAGCTCCCTCTCTTTACTCAAAATCCAAATAGCACTTTAAACAAGATAGCAACTCCTTTAGGACACAGCCTGTACTGCCCCAGTACAAACACTGTGCCGGCATTCCTACAGGGCGAGGGGACCGTGTCCTGCTGTGCTGTATGTCCTCGTCCTCCACAGTGCCTAGAGTGTGTTGACATCAAGGAACCATTCAGTGAATGTTTGCTGAGTCTATAAATGAAAAGATGGAGGGGCAAGAAAAGGAGAGCAGCTGAGAGATAGATTTTACTTAAATAGATGTGGCAGTTTCTTCATTCCACCAAGTATGTGGATATATAGATTCATTTGACAAACTTTTGTTTGGCACATTTGCTGAGTGTTGTGTTAAATACACAAAAATAAAAAAGACAGGTTTCTTTTTAAAGGGCTCTAAATGAACTAGAACAAAAGGGAGTTATGAGTTATGCTGATGTAACTTTTGTGTTCTGACAGTTCTCTGAAAGTCAAAGAGGGGCTGAACTACAAACAAGGGTGTCTCCACCCAAGGGGGGAGGATGGAGTGCCCACTTGCTGCTGCCCCACAGCTGGTTCACAGAGCCAGGCTTTCCTGGTTTATGCAGGAGGCTTACGTTGCATCTTCCAGGATGTGAAGAAACAAGCTCAGGGAGCTTGAGATTCACCTCAGTCCCATAGCCAGCGAGTGACCCTCCATCTACCTCTTTAGCCTCAAACCCACCTGCTCCCTGGAGAATGGTGTACCTGACCCAAGTGACTGTCTTTCAGAGTTTAACTCTGCTCAGACATAGGACCAGAAGGAAGAAAACACCAGGCTTACCTCCAGAAGACTGTCCTAACTGTAATGAACGCCCTTGGGACCTTCTGGAGGAGCATGAACTTGCTACTTATTGGCCTCACAAGACTTTTAACCTTCGAAGCTGGCTTGTGTGAGGAGTCTGGTTTTCCCATCTCACACCTGGCCTTCAGGCTGCGTCAGCTGAGCCCCAGCTGCTGGGCCCACAGGGAGGTGCACATGCAGGCTCCATCCTGCAGCTCACCCTGCCTCACTTTGGAGCTGGGCTTTGCTTTAGCTCAGCCTTCAAGGCTTTGGTTAATTATCAAAAACTTGATAACTCTGGGTTTGTTATTTTGTTAAATCTTGGATACTTTAGACCCACAAGGAGCTTACAAGAAGTAAAACATTCATTTACTAATGGTGATTTCATTAGCAGACCATTTGGCAACTTCCAGGCCTAGATTGTGCCGGTGCAGATCTGGAATTCAGCTTGGTTCCAGGACAGAGGGAAAAGGAGACAAATTGTGGGGGTCACTGGGAACTCAGGGACTACAGATCCACCTGTCCCTACCAGACAACTAGCATCCAAATGTAGGAGCCAGCCCTGCAGGGTGGAAAACAGGAGCCCGGCAAAAGTGGGAAGAGATGCATGTCCTACATGCTCGTCTAGGGCATGTGAAGATGCCAGCCTTTGCAGACTGTGAGAGATAGGGCCAAGACAGAGAAGCATTAGCTGCTTGAGTGAGTGTACAACACTTGGCATTGCCTGGTGAACCCGAAGCCTTTTTCATGGTGCTGGTTAGCCAGGGGAGTACCATGGGGAAGCATGGGGGAGGACATAGGAGGCTCAGCTTCCACATCTTTTCTAAGTTATGGTCGGGATTCATGTGAGCCCCTTGAGGACATCGACTTTGACAGCCAGTATCGTGTCTTACGAGCCTTCTGAGCTAACAGTGGCTGAGAACATCTGGGTGGGACGAGAAAGGCTCACACAGTGGTAGCCTGGGTCTGTATCTGCCTTTGGCCCAGCAGCTAGGACCCCACCAAGGCAATGAGGGCCAGGTGCAGACCGGCCTGAGAACTAGTAACACAGAAATGTATGCAGAGGTTAACAGCAAGGGCTTCTGTATTGGAACCAGCATTTCTCCATCTCCACCTCTCACACTTCCCGGCGACATGAAACTGGACAAGGCGCTTAGCTTGTCTTAGCCTGTGGGATCTGTATAAGGGGGCTAACACTACCTAATGTTACCTACCTCGTATTTTGTTGTAAATATAAAATGAGATAGCATTTATAAGGCACAAGGTATGGATGGGAGCCAGATGGCAGTGGTGCACACCTGCAATCCTAGCACTTTGAGAGGCTGAAGCAGGAGGATTACAAATTCACACTCAGCCCGGGCAGCTTAACAACTTAGTGAGACCCTAAGGTTGTCCCCAGGTTGGGGAGGGCCTGGGGATGTAGTTCAGGAAGAAGGCCTTGGGCTCAGTTCTCACTATTGCCCACCTCCCAGAAAAAAGGAGTGAGAAGTCCTGTGTAGTATGTATTAAATGACTAAAAGATCTCTGATATCATCTCTCAAGAGATTTCTGCTCCTTCAGTTGGCCCAAGACTCCTTCTTCTTCTTCTCCTTCTCCCCCTTCCTCTTTTTCCTCCTCTGCCTCAAAATTCGTCTTCCTCCTCCTCCTTCCTGGATTCGGATAGGTCTTACTGATTTTTAAGTACTTCGCTTAATGTTCCACTTCTGTGGAACATTCCCTGACCTCACTCTGCTGAGTTGAGTGCCCCTCCCCTGAGCTTCATAGAACCACTTACTTTTCAGAGGAACCGTTCCTGTGTCTTTCCTTTCTACCAGGTGGAAAACACCAAGAAGGCAGGGCCTATATTTCTTCTTTGTGTTCCAGCATCACTCATAGTGTCCCACATGAAAAGTCCTGTGGGAGCAGAACCGAGTGCCGGGTCCAGGTTTCTCTCTCTCCCCGTGTCAGGGCAGGGTGCCTGCTGAAGGAGGTAGGGACTGCAGCGCCATATGCATCTCTCATGGAGCAGGAATATTAAGGGGAGCAAGCTATTCCTGCGGGCCTCCGCTTGGACTGGCAACACCTGGGGTGTGTGTGGGGTGGGGGCAGATCTAAGCCTTTTAAGAGAAGAGAAACAATGGGAGAAGAGGGAGAAAGAGTGTTAAAAAGGAGGAGGAAAAGTAGAATTGTCATGCATCCATTAGAGATCTTTGCTGATTGAGGGAAAAAAAAAAGTCATTGCTTCATTGAGCATGAAGTGAGAGAAGAATACAGTATTAGAGAAAGGACAAGCAGACTCACATCCACCTCTGTTGAGGGACGTGTAAAAAAAAGCATTCCCATGATGCGTCCATTAGTGAGAAGGTGAGAGCTGGGAGAATGTGGGGTGAAGGAGCGGGATTGTCTGGTTTGGGATCCCAGTTCCGACAAATGAGCACTCAGGTAGCTTTCTCCTACACTAGCTCCTCATTAATGCAGTGAAGGTGACAATGATACCAATTTGGTTTTTGCTGTAAGGGTTAAATGAGGTGACCAGTGTAGAATCATTTGTTAGAGTGCTTGGTATGCAGTAAGTGCTCAGTAAATTATAGTGATGGTTTGAATAGTGTTCATTTCTTCTGAACATCCTGGACCTGAATCTGGAGGCTCAGAGTGTGAAATGGGAAGATTGGGGGGAAGGAGAATCCATGAATGTAGGATAATATGGCCTAGAAAACATCTATTCCCCTCCCTGTTTATGTTCATTAAGACCGTCAAAATATTTTTACAGTGGATCTAAAGGAATTAGCCATATGAAGAAAAAACAACAGTGGAAAGGGTGATCTTGGAGTCAGCATTCCTGAGTGCTGATCTAAATCCCACCATGGCTTGGTTCTGTGACCTTAGGCGGGTTCCATAAAGTCTTTGGGACTCTGCCTACTCATCTGTCAAATAAAGGAATTGGTTTGTAAGCTTTTTTTTTTTTTTTTTTTTTTT
>NW_022900914.1:10849145-10871518 GCF_012274545.1 Fukomys damarensis | reverse complement strand
TTGTTTTTTTTTTTTTTTTTTTTTTTTTTTTTTTTTTTTTTTTTTTTTTGCTACAACAAACATCGATTCTAATATCCAGCCAAATTGAGTTGAAACTTTTTTTTCCCCTTCTTGTCTACATTTCCTTGCTACCCTTCCCAGTTTGCTGAGGGCTATACATTGATTGATACACAAAGCCTCCCCCACTAGGCAGACTTTCCCTAGAGGGAATTGATGGTTGAATAAATACAAGATCCATCTAGCGCTCTCTGTTTAAGTACTTAAATTTAAATACCCAAAGATCCTGGGGTGCAGTTATGGATGGGGTGGGAGTCAGCAGGAGAAATGTACCAGTTCCTCAACGGCAGTACAAGATCAAGCATGTGTGGACCTGGGTCCAGAGACTGAGCAGGAAGGGCTTCCATCTTAACAAAGAGAGCCAAGATTAGATCGCAGTGATTGATCACACAGAAGTGGAAGGCTGTGTGAGGGAGGAGGATAACAACCGCCATGGTGCTCACGGCGGAGAACTGTGATCACCAAGGCAGATTTCAGATTGTGGCGTAAGGTAAGAAAACTCTCGTGTTTCATTAAAGCAAGAGTTGAGAAACTATTCTACAAATGGAGAGACAGTAGATAATCTAGGCTTCTCGGGCCACCCAGTGCTCAGCACAACGACTCAGTCCCGTCACTGTGGTATGAAAGCAGCCATAGCAAACATAATTAGCGTGGCGGTGTGCAGTGAAGCATTATTTTTCAAAAGCCAGCGGTATAGCCAGTTTGGCCCATGGGCCAGAGTTTGCAGGCCACTTCACTCTGCAGCCCCCACCTCCCCTAGAGTTGGAAGTAAGCAGGAAGGGTCCCCTCCCACCATCACCATCAAAGGTGAGACAAAGGCAAGGGGGTGTTCAAAGACCCTTTCTTAATAGTCCTTGAATATACCCTTGCTCTGGGTGGGGCTTCTGATGAGCTGGCTGGTCAGGTCCTTTTTAGCAGCAGCTCTCAACATTATTAGAATGTAGAGCCAGGGAGAAGCTATGGGGTCCCTAAGTATTCATGGTGTGGAGGCCTTGGAAAAAGCTGGGGCTCATAAGACAAACAGCCTGGAGCTGCTGCTTCCTCCTCTGACACATTTCTGCTTTGGTTCTTCTTTCTTTGAGGGAGCATTGTCTGGGAGGATTATCTGTCCTTACAACTTGCAGATGTGAAGGAGATTTCATGGAGATAATCAGTCACCAACATATCCAATGGGAAAAAATTCCTTTCTTCTTTCTTTCAATCTTTTTGTTCCTTTCTTATCCAGTTTGACACACACACACACACACACACACACACACACACACACACACCCCACTCTCCAGTCATGTTAATGTTTTCTGTGCGCTAGCCAAATACTGAATTGGCATCCACTAATCCCAAAAGAAGCACACAGGAGTAGAAAGCTCTAGCTCTCTTTCACCCCCCAGGGTTCCTCTTCTGGGTCAGGTTCTCCAGAAGATGAAGCTTGTTTGGGTTTCCTTCTTCGGAACTCCAGAGAGGAGGTGAGACAAGGTGCTGCTGGGGAATGGTAAGTGTGCACACAGCCCGGTTGCTGGTGGACCCTGGGGTACCAGGCACTGCTGCACCCAGAATATTGAGACACTGGACTCCCCCAGCAGCTGCCAGATCACTTAGGATCTTGCAATAGGTCACAGATAAACCAGTCTATGTTTAGACCAGCTCAGGTGAACCTAGGCAGGACTGTAGGTCTTTAGCTGGCCATTTCTTCTGCTAAGTCATCCTAGCAGACTTGCACTGAATTGTCTTTCAGTCTGTGGCTCAGCTGACTATACATTTATTTTGTTTAAAAGAAACTTTGTTTCCCTTTTTTCCTTCTCATATTTGTTCTTTTCCCTTCTTTCTTTTCCCCTGCCCCTCCCACTTCCCCTTCCCCTTTGAACCTTTTCTTCCTATTTCACATTATCTATTATACATTTTGGCCCTCATTGACATTTTCAGTTTATCACACCAGAGAAACTATTCCATATTCACATACATGTCCTATTTATTTCACTTGAGTATGGCCTCATTGTACATCCATTTAGCTATAAATGCCTCTAGTTTCTCATTCTTTATGGCTGAATAGTACTTCGTCTTACGGAAAAATCACATTTTCTTTATGCAGTCTCCATTTGATGGGCAATTGGGTTGTTTCCAAGTTTTAGCTATTACAAACGGTGCTGCTGTGAACATGGGTGCACATATATCACTGTGGTATGATTCTTTAAATTCTTTTGGGAAGATACCTAGCAGGGGAATAGCTGGGTCAAAAGAGAAACCACCAACAGCGTGAAGAAACAACAATGTGGGAAAAATTTTTTTTCCTCAAGCCGTTCCTCAGACAAAGGTCTACTACCTGGAATATATGAAGAACTTTAAAACAATCAGACCTCCTAAATTTAAAGACCCAGCCCAAAAATGGGCATCTGAAACGAACAGACATTTGTCAGACGAAGATGTAGAAATTACAAGTACATGTATGACTGTAGATTTCTAAGACCTGGCCTGAGGGACACAAGTATTTCTGCTGTTAGCATCTGCTACATTTCAGAGCAGAAATATGATGGGAGAGGGAGTCTGACCATTTGTGCTCCAGTCCTGGCTCTGTCACTTAGTAAATAGGGAGCCGTGGGCAAGTCTCGGCCTTGTGAGAATTAGACTCCCCATTTGTGAAATGTAGATTTAAACGTAAAATAGAATGAGGACGTTCCAAGCCCAATTGCTTCTCATTATTCATGTAGCTATGTTTTCTGAAGTCACTGGAAACGCTGAATTAGTAAATGCTGATCCCCTGCTCCTAGAGGAAGTACAGAGTTCGGTTCCTGCCGCCTTTGGACGCAACAGTTTAATCATTCTTTCAGTATATAACTTCGGTTTGTGTGCCTTTCTGTTTAGACACCTTATTTAATATAGACTGTTGATTCACTGATGTTGAACTCACAACCAACATCATTACAAATCATGCCTGAATGAAACTTATCTAACACTCATTTTTTAAAAGGAGGCACACCATCATTGCCTTCTTGCCTTGCAGCTCTCGGCACTACATGTGGGAGCTGTTTGAAACAGTGGAGTCACCGCAGGGAGACCCCAGATGTGAAAAATGTGGCACTAAATAAACTGCAAAAGGGTCCTGGTTTGAAGGATAGAAGTTGAAACTGCAGGCAAAGCAAAGTCAACCTTCCACCTCCGCTGGGAAAGTGAGCAAAAGTTTGCCCTTCGCTCTGCACATGTCTGTGGCAAAAACTGACTTGGGGACTACTCTTCAGTTTTAGTGAGCAGGAGAATCTGCAAACGCTGAGTTTGAATTCCTTGTGAATGACGAGGATCGACCGTACTTCAGAGGGTCGATGTGAGGGTCTCTTCTGATCAAGCTCAAACTTCCCCGTTAGCGTGTGGAGAGTCTTCCAAGATTTGTGCCCTGCTGGCTTCTCTGCCGTAGCTCCTGACACAAGCCCATTCTCCAGCCCCTCTTGCTGCCCTCTGAATGGAGAATGCTGTTTCTTGCTTCTGTACCATTGCTCACACAGTTTGCTGCCTGCAATGCCGTCTTCACCCTCATGGAAGCCAGCTGATACTCTTCTCAAGTGAGACCAACAGGTGCTCTATCTGAGTCCATCCACGTTGCTGTGACAGGACACCATAGACTGGGTGGCTTATAAACCAGAAATTTCCTTCTTACAGTTCTGGATGCTGGGAGGTCCAAGATCTTGGGACATTCTGTGGCTCACTTCCTGATTAATGGATAGTCAGGTTTTGCTGTAATTTCACTTGGCAGAAGGGGCAAAGGAGCTTGTTGGAGCCTTTCTTATAAGTTCACTAATCTTTTCATGTTCGGTTTGCCACCCAAAGGTTCCCTTCCTGATTACCGGGAGTCAGGATTTCAAGATAGAGACGGAGGGACACAAATGTACAGACCATAGCAGTAGGGAACCCGGTCTTCTACTCCATCTGTATATTTGTCTCAGAAGAAAAGGGTTTGTTTCTAAAAGTAACTTTCTGAAGTACATGTAAGTCATGGGGCAAACACATGAAAACTTCTCACTAATGACCCATCTCTTTCATTTTTCCTTATCATCACCGTAGAGGATACTGGGGAACGCTGTCAATATCAGGCTTTGGTGGGAAGTTTCCCCTCCATTTTCCCAGAAGATTATATTCAAGATCAGAGGAGGCTTCATCCCCAGCTTGTGGTTTCTGCCCTTGGCCGAAACTTTCCTCAGATGACACCCTTCAGAAGGATGAAGTCATTAAATAACATCAGAAACCAAAGCGACCCTGTGTGTCTCAGCATGTTAGACCCATCCCTCAGCCCTGGTTGGTCTAGGTCGAGGGTGACTTCCGGGAGATGGAGGCAGCAGTGTACCTGTGAATCAGGTGTCTAGGTAGTTCCCAGGTTGGCTCGATGTCACTGCCAGCTGGGTTTGGGCTTCATCTGTTTTGCCTACCCCTAAGACATGCTCATTCAAGTCTGCCTTGTGCCATGCCTGTCTCTGTGATTCTGGTGCTCACTCCCATGTTTGTTTCATCTTTACTCCAGCCGGCCACATTCCAGGTGCGGCTGGCTTTTGCCAGCATGAACTACCTTTCCTCTGTCTACCCCATGCCCACTGAGACAGTGCAGTCTGACTCCCAGGAGAGGGTAGTGGGAAGAATAGCAGGTTGAGAGATAAGCAGACAGCAGAGATTCCTGTTCTCATTTCTCAATATCTGTGTTCCTGTGCAAACTCTGTTTTCTTTCTTTTCTGTTTTTGGTACTGGGGCTTGAACTCAGGACCTTGCACTTGCAAGGCAGGCAAGGTGCCACTGAGCTAAATCCTCAGCCCCAAACTCAATTTTCTTGTGTCCCAATTTCTCCATGTTTAAAATGAAAGTGTTGACTGGATTGCTAAGGGCTCTCCCAACACTCACACCTGATGGTCTCTGGGTTGCTGGGGGAGAGATGAGTGGGGTGCACCTGATTTATTCACAGATGGATAAACTACCTCTGATTGGCTCCAGGGCTAATGGAAAATCTGCTCTATGATTGTTTGGTTGAAAAAACTTCAAAATGTACATTTTATCTAGCTTTGTGATGACATCACTAATGTGAATGCTGACTGTTTACAAAAAATGAAAATTAGGCAAAAGCAACGACAATACACAGGGGGCATGATCTGGCTTTCAAAGTGATCTTACACCCATCTGTTACTCACCTTGTGCAGAAGAAAAGCCTCCCAGGGTACAGGAGAAAGTTTTACTACTCAATTTTTAATGCCGTGTCAGTAGTTCAGAGATAGGCTCAAAAAGGAAAGAGAAGCAGCCGAGTGACCATGAATTGAGGGAAGAGAATGTTCACTGTCTTGGGAAACAATTACTGTTGAAAATGAAGCATGTTATGATGAGAATGATGGCTGTGATGTGGTGTGATGAGGATGGTGATGATAAAAGTAGCTATCACAGCCAGGGATTTAGCTCAGTAGTGCCACCACCTGTCTCGCAAGTGCAAGGTCCCAAGTTCGATCCCTGGTACCCAAAACAAAACAAAAACAAAAATAGCCATCACGTAGAGAATGTACATTATGCACTAGGACCTGTGCTGACTCTTTACATGTCTCTCTCATTTAATAAGTCACATTTATTATCAAAGGTCATAACAACGCACAACCAGAAAGGCTCTGTAAACAAGCCTGGACGTGCTTGGGAAAACAAAGGTGATATGAATAATCATAATATTTTATATTGGCTTCCAGCTTAGAAGCCACTGTTCACCTAGGAAACCTTTTCTGTTTTGACTTTGGCAAAGTGACAGGCCAATGTGGATCTAAGAGAGAGCTGATAAAATTAACTCCAGGAGGATGCCACTGGAGACTGAGGAGGACAATCCCATTATTGCAATTTGTATAACACAAAGAAAACAGAGTGTTTACTCTCATGAAGCAAAAGCATTTGCTTAATTGCATGCCCTTTGGCAATATTAAAATCTGATTTGGAAATATATTAGACTGAAAGTTCCTGAAATATAACAGAAAGCTTGCTCAGTCCCCTCTGTGACCCTGGGCTTACTGCATTTCTGGGCCAGCGGAAGACTCGGGCCCTGCCTCCCCAGAGTTCATTCCCTGGGTCAGCTGAGGGAGGACTGCTGTTCCCTGTCCCTCAGTGATGGCTGTGTTTTCTGCTGAGTTTTTCTTTGAAATCGGTGACCTTTGAAATTCCAGGCTTATTTAATCTCCAGTTTGTGTTGCTGTGGTTGCCTGAGTCCTGGCTTTACGGAGGGTGGAGACAGGGGCAGTGAAGACCAGCCCCACTTCTCTCCGTACCGCTGTACACCCCCTCCCAGGTCAGCCAAGGGCTTTGACGAGAACGGAAGATGGGCTCAGTAATCCTCTTCCAGTTCCCACATCTAAGAACTTCATGAGCTCATTTTTTCATCTTCCCTCCCATTTTTGCCTCATCTCAACTTGGTTCCACATGCCCTTCTGAGTAACTTTCTTATTTCATCTTCTAGGTCATTCATAAGAACGTTAAGCATTTAGAAGCGTGGGAGTTTTCCCTACCTGAAGAATGCATTTTCCCAAACTCATTGAAAGTCTCTTTGATTTGTCCAAGAATAATAATGAAAAAAAAATCTAGACTAAGTAGGAAAATATTCTGTGCGAGTAACATATTTATAAGCTCTGGGTGTTAGGTTAAAATCCCCACATTGTGGAAAGGCCTGCTGGCTGCTCCCTCTTGGCAAACTAGGTGGTTGCTTGGGTAGTGTGTTTTCAAGTTTGCTAGAAAAAGCATTTTGCCTCTAATAACAGTGCCTGGAATTCTGCGGTTACTGACATATGGGTTAGTGTTAAGTATTATTCTCTGCATTCATGTGAGAGGGGTGAGAACCTCTTAAAATGAAAACACTCTGAGGGTTATCAGCTAGGATAGTCTCCTGGAGTAACAGAGGATGGAATGAGTTTTCCTGGGTTTAGTGAGTAGCAGGTGTGCTCCTAGTATCCCACCTATGCTTGTCTACCAGGTACTTATTGCTATTGAAAAAAAGAAGAAATCCTTAATGCTTTGGGGTGGTTAGAGAGTAAGCTGAGTCCATGTGAAAGAGAGCCAGAGTGCTGAGGAAGCAGTGCCCCACAGAAGCAGCCCTCCAAAGGGTGGATGGGATTTAGTGGATATATACCTTACCCAGCTTCTCGCCCCTGGGTGGGATAACTCTGGTTTGTGTCCTCTTCTGGCTCCCATACTTCACCAGGGAAGTCCATGGTAACACAGTTCCCCAGTTTCCTCCCTCCATGGTAACTAGCTTGGTAACGTACTGCCATTGGTTTCCTCCCCTCACCACCCCTGTGTTACTTCCCATCATCCCCTGGTGTTCCCTGGGCTCACTTCCTGTGGTACCGACATGCAGTTGATTCTTACCTCAGGGATGCTTCTGGGGAAACTTATACCCAGAAAGCAGGTAATAGCAAAACTGCAGGCAAGTGCAGTCCATGGGGCATAGGGCACCCAGGCTCATTCTTCCAGTTGTACCATCTTGAGTGATTTTCAGTGTCATGGCAAGAGAACTGTTGCCCTCTCTGTCAGGGGCACACTTCGGAATGGAAAAGGGGAAACCACCGAAATCCAAGACAAAGGCCAATCCTTCTCCACCACAGATTTTGCCACTTCAAACAGGAAGTGACATCACTCCAGGAAGTTCTGTCCACAGCTCACTTACCAGAATTATCTTATGCTCTTATGCCCACTTGCACCCCAACTTCAATGAATAGTGGAGGGGGATTGAGCAGTTTTAGCTATGCATATCCTCTGCCAAATAAAACTGGAGTTCTCGTGGTAAAGTAAAAAGACATAGTGTAGGCAAATAGCAGTGCTTGTCACAGAAGCCTTCTAGTATGTTGCTAACATCTGTGTGTGGCATAGGTTTATTAGAGCCATGCTGCTCAATGTCTGAGCAGCAGATTGGTATTACCTGAAACTATTAGAAGTGCAGGGCCAGGTATGGTACTGTATGCCTGTAATCCCAGCTCTCTGGGAGGCTGAGGCAGGAGGATTGCCTAGGCAGCTTGGTGAGTTAGTGAGACCCTGTCTCTAAATAAAATTTGGAAAATGGCTGGGACATAGCTGACTGTGAAAGTCTTGGTTCAATCTCAGAGAGAGAGAGAGAGAGAGAGAGAGAGAGAGAGGTGGGGGAGAAGAGGAGGAAGAAGAAGAAAGGAAAGAAGGAAAAGAAGGAAGGAAAAAAAGAACATGATCCAGTTTCAGCAAATCTAGGATTAACATGGATCCTGTATCTTGTTTTGCTTTTGTGGTACTGGAGATGGAAGCTGAACTTAGGGTCTTTGCTCTCAGCTATGTTTCCAGTCTTAAAAATATTCAAAAAATGTTTTGAGACAAGGTTTCACTAAGTTGCCCAGGCTAGGTTGAAACTTGTGATTCTCCTGCCTCAGCCTCCCAGCATGCTGCGATTACAAGGTGTGTGTAACCAGGCCTGGCTCAGGATCTGCTTTCTAACAAGATCTCTTCCTCAGGTTATTTGTATTTACAATCCAGTCTGAGAAGAAATGTTCTAGATCAGTTTCCTTTATGTCTCAGTGAACATGGAAATATCTTTAGTGTCCTTTCTTCAGCCTGTCCAGTGCCTTGTCAATGGTAAGTTTCCGCTGAGTAACTAAATAATCCGCGGCAATCCAACATTAGGAGAGAAGCTTCTTCTCTAGTCCTTTAAGACCACAGTGATCCTTTCACCTTGGGACATGCCATCCTCTCATCCAGTGGCATTTGTGTCTCTCTTTCCTGTATTAGTAAGGAACGTCTCTTACTTTTCTCTTGGACCTAAAGGTCTAGAATCCTATTTATGCTGGAGTCCTCCCTACCCTACCCTATCCCTTTGTACTTTGCTTGGTTAAACTGAGCTGAATTAAATCTTTCTAGTTTTCTGTGCCTAGTCTCAGATCCTCCTCTTTGCTTTGGTCATCTATCCTGTGTTCTTTCTCTTAAAATAAAGCAACTACCACAGTGAGTAAGATAGTCTTTTGGATTTTTTTGGCACAGTTTTAAATAGTTACCCATAGTTAAATAAGTAGGAAAGTAGAGTGCAGAAATGTTAAGTATTTGTTGGCAGCAGAATTCTTTCTACAGACACAGGAACTTGTCTGTATGTATATGAGAGGCAAGCAGGTGTGCTTTAATGGAGAGGTGGGGCCTGGACCCCCAGACGTCGGCCTCCCTCCAGTGCCCTCCCTGGCCCTCAGCACTCTTAGATGGTTTAGACTGCGGTCCATTTGGGGGAGAGGGAAGAGCTATAACCTGCTAACTGCCTGGTGGAGATAAAAGGAGAACAAAGTCCATTCTCTGCAGTACATTTGTTGCTATAAAGAAATACATATTGCATATTATTTGCATTGTAAAAGAAGCGAATGGAGTGCGTACAAGCCTACATATGCTAAAACAATGCCTTGTGATCTTAAAATAACCCAGTGATTTTATTATACTTTCTTTGATAGAAGGTTCAAGTTACTCAAATGGCTCAAGTTCATTGGCAGCGCATAACAGGTTGTCCTTCTAAAAGCAAATTAGCGCAGGGATATAGACAATTATTAATATTAAACCTTAATTAGAAATTATAGGCCCAGACCCAGTTAATACTACTACAGATCACTGCACACTATAGGGTTAACCGAATAACTGATAATACTCTAAAGTGATAATACTGAAGCAAAATGAATAGCAATTTATAGTTTACAAAAGCAAAGAAGGTAACAGCTCTCAGAAACCTCTCCAGCTCGCAATAGTTGGGGCAGATTTGTTCTGGTACAAAATCATATGAAATGTTGTTTGCATGGAGAACAGAGTGCAACCCAGTAGCACTGGCAACCCAGTGAGGAGGAAGCTGATTTCCTCAGGACGAGGGAGCACAAATACTTGCAAACTGGAGCACACAGCCCCAGGCCGGAGAACACAGGCAGGCTCAGAAGAGAGCACATTTTTTGGTGAGTACTGAATTAGACTCCTCCACAAACGCTGATAATGAGCTATTTTTAGTTGATGGACTCCACAGTTTAATAACCAAGATAACTAAGGGCTGTTACCAAGTAGCCTGAAGTCCAACTTCAACGTGAAAACCTGGAGAGAGGGAGACCTCGCTTTGCCAGACTTCGAGAATTCACATTGTAAGGACAGCAGAGAGACAGACTGGAAAAAACGCTTTGCTTCCCTCAAAGGAGCCTCCTTCATTATGGCTTGCGGCTGGAGACAAAAGCTAAACTTGCCAGATGGGCTCTCTCTGTGGGCCAGCAGTGCATTCGTTTCTCTGCAGACTCGCCTTGATGTGGTGTGACTGGTAGGGAAGTCCCTGGCAGCAGTGCTGGAGATTCATTAGCAGAGTCCCGCAGGCCCCAGGAGGCAGGTGAGTGGGGACAGCTTCTGTGTGAGGGTTCCTTAATGGGCTGGGCCACTTTACTCTTCTGTGTAAAGACCAATTTAAAAGCAGCTCAGTAGCTCTGCCACTTTACACCACCCTTGACCCCACCGCAGGAGGCTGCCCATAGACCTCCTCAGGCTCAAAGACCACTTCGCACAGTGGCCGTCATGGGGGTGTCCACAGTGGCCAGTTTGTAAATATGGTTGTTTAACTGCAGCTGCAACTCCTGGGCTCATGGTGGAGGCCTGTTCGCATCATCAGCTGGGGGAAGGAGGAAGTAGAAACAGGGCCTAGGTGGGTTCAGGGCAGCCAGCTCTCTCCCAGACAGAGGGAGCAAGAGGCCAGTGGTCAGTGTAGCCAGAGAGCAGCAGATGCCACCTGGGCTCCTGTTAGCCATCATGCCAGAGGCAGGTCAGGAGCAGGCAGGGCTTGCAGGGGTTCCAGGCTGGCTCCATCCATGATATGGGGATACAGATCACCCATGGCACATGCGCTGCGTAGCTGGAGAGATTTTGTCACAGACTTTCAGCCCTATCCCAAGAAAGGCTGATTTCTATAATGAAGGTAGTCAGGGTATCTCACTTCTTCCAAGCATAATAAGGACATTTTACCCACTTCCTTCAGAATATCCACCAGAATGCACCTGGGGATGATTTGAGTGCATCTCCAACGTCCTTGGAGGTTCTGAGCAATCATCATTTAAACATCATGTTGTCTTCCTAGGGTGGCCCCAGAACACTTAGTTTTAGGGACATTATGATGATTTAACTTGGGACTGGAAGAGGTGAGGAAGAGAGTCTGGGCCTCTGGGTTCTTCAGCAGCCCTGTTGCACCATGGAGAAGGCCAGGCTGTGCTTCTCCAATGTTTGTGCACACCAGCATCAGCATTCTGAAGTTCTGAGGGAACATCCTGGTGATTCTTCATTGCTTGGAAGTGTGGTTTTACAGTCTGTACAGGGTCAGTTTTAGCTATTGTGGGTCAGGATAGAGAGTGTGTCTGAAGTGATTCAAAAAGTCTGAGGGAGGCTGAGGAGAAAGAAAGCTCAGAAAGAACAGTGATGTATGCATAGGTTTGGGATTGAAGACTTCTGTGGTCTCTTTCTTTTTTCCTTAAATGTTCCTTGAAAATTGCTCATGCTCCGGAGAAACTTCTCAATTAGCAAGTATCAGCTGAAATTTGTGTACTTTTTGGTAATCTTCTTTACAGTAAGTAAAATACCTAATTTTGGTGTTCAGGTCATAGCCCTTGACTGATTCTAGACAACATATTTGTCCAGGTGGAGATGTATAAAGTTTGGTAGGTGCAGGATAGGAGCATAATGGTTGGAAGATCTGAAATTTTGATGGAAGTGTGGGGTTCAGAAGTGTAAGAGTTGTAATTCAGTAACAAGATATATTTCTCAAGAAAAATTCCAGGGTCAGGCTTAATGATGAGGTATTAGATCTTATTAAGTCAAGAAGAAAACAAGATTCTACACTACCTTCACTATGATTTGACTTTGTCTTGGAGAAGCAATCCAACAAAATTTGCTAAGAACAGGAAAGGAGATACAAAAATTATTTAAAAAGAAGAAAAATTATCATTCTTTGCAGGTGATATTGTAGATATCTGGAAAATCCAAAATCAGTTGAAAAATTGTTACAAACAATAAGTATATACAGAAAGAAGGCTAGATACAAAGTGAATTTAGGAAATCAGTAGCATCCCAATATATAATACAAATAATCAGTTAGAAAATATATTTGAAAAGAAAACTGTTTACAGTAGCAAAAGAAACATGGGTAAACTTTACAAGAAATATGCAAGACCTATATGAGGAAATTATTAAACGTTCCTTAAGTACATTGTTAAAAAATGCCTCCTGTGCTCTTGAATAGAAAGATTCAACTTTGTAAAGAGGCAGGTCTTTTTATGTTAATATGCACATTTAAGTAATGTCAGTAAAAATTTTTCAAACTAGTCAAGTCAGTTCTAAAATTCATATGACAAAATAAAGGAAAAAGAATATATTTGTAAACTCTGAAAAGGATGAACAATTTGGAAGGGACAGCTTTCTATCTATTAATAGAGCTATAATATTTCAAGTAATGTGTGGCTGTGGAGGGGCAGACAGATGACTCTATGGAATAGAGTGGAGGGATCAGAAAGAGATCAAATATAAACCAAAATTAATTTTTAATAAATATAGCATTTCTTTTCAATGAGAAAAATATTTTTTTCATGAAATAAATAGTCTTGGGACAATGAATCCCATGTAGAGATAGAAATTAAGAGTAGAGTTGGCTTATAACATTATTTTTTAACCCTAATATCCAAATGGATTGAAAATGAAAACCTATAAAAACACTAGAAGAAAATATAGGATAAGTTTTTAAAAATATATGTTTGTGCTTATGTGTAGCTTAGATATAACCCAGAAGCTGTAAAATAAATTACTACTAATTGGAGAGTGTCAAATATTTTATAAGGCAATATAAAACTATCAAAAGGCAAGAGATAAATGTGCTAATTTCCTTAATACATAAATATATAATTAATGATAAAAAATCAAAATATAAGTAAGTACATAAAAGAGACAGTAGAAAAGAAGATACAAAAGACTTTTCAAGATAAGAAAATACATCCATACAAAATGGGAGAAATAGAACTTAAACGTATAGTGGGATATTATATTTTTAACTATCAGATTTTAATGATCAAAAGTTTGATAAAACACTTTGATGGTGAAGATGTGAAGAAACAATTGATCTCAACCACTATGAATATAAAAATGAAAGTATTGTCTGTGGAAGGCAATTGGCAGGACCTATTTTAAACCCTGAGGCCAGCATGTCCACTACTAGGAATTTACCAAAAGGATACTGCATTTGTACAAAATGAGTATAGCAGGTTATTCTGTGCAACATACATCATTATGTAACAGAATGATGACAACAAAGATTTCTTTTAAAAAAACACTAAATTCCATCAATAGGATCTGGTTGAATACATGTGGAACAATAAGATGGAATGAAATATAGCCACTTAAAAACACCAAGGCTGTTTTATGAGTGCTGAGATTAAACAATCTCAGAGATATATTGTCATATTAAAAAACCACTACAAAATATGCGTAGCATGCTACCGTGTGTGTGTGTGTGTGTGTGTGTGTGTGTGTGTGTGTTAAGATCTATACCAACAAATCTCAAACACTTTGGTCTCAGGAAGCGTTTACACTCTTAAAAATAATCAGTGACCCCCCCAAAGAGATGTTCTTAGAAAGTTCTAGAAAATTCAAGAATACACAAGCACATACTGTATTAGTTGTCAAAGTGATAATGTCATTTAGTCTCTGTACATCTGAGAGTGGATAAAAGGGAAGCATGTGAATGATAATACTTTGGTGTTATTAAGAGCAGAGTATATGTTACGAACTCCCTGGAAGGGTCTGGAGCGCCCTGGGAGTGCAGGAACCACAGTTGGAGAAGAGCTGGCTTTTACATATGTGGTTGTATTTGTACAGATGAGTTCCACATGAATATTCCAGGATGGGCTTCAGTTACTGCCTCTAGAGAAACACACTTGGAAGACCAAGGAACCCTGCAGGGAGAGAGCTGTACTTTTCACTGCATAACTTTTTGTACCTTTTCAGTTCTATGCTTATGTTAGTGATTACATTTTTTTAAAAAAGAAACTTAGGGATCTGAAGAAACAAATTGAAATGCAAACAGAGATTTATGACGTGTAGAATTAATCCAAGTCATGGACAAAGATTGATGTGCATGAATATTTGTTGAAGCATTATTTATAACAGCGAGGGCTTAGAAACAACCCACATGTCCAAAAATAGAGATTGGTTAAACAAATTATGGTACATCTATACATTGTAATTCTATGCAGTCATTAGAAATCATAAATCCTGAGAATGTTCTTTGATATGGGAAAATGCTCACAATATAGTGTTAAATTTTAAAAAATAGCGCAGGATATAACTTTGCATGAACCAAATTATACTAATTTAAAACAATACTGGAAGGATATATACCCAATTTTTAAGTCATTAGTTTTGGGTGGTGAGAGTACCGGTCATTTAAATTTCATTTTAAATATATTCTGAATTTCCAACTATTAATATGTATCACTTTTATATCCAGAGTGAATGCTATAAAAGAAAAAAAAACTAAAATATTTTTCCTCGGGGCAATTCCTTTGCAGCAGCTCCTGTCACGAGTATTAATGGGACAGTGAAACGTTTCTTGGGGGGTGTCCTACCCCTGATGTAGCCTGTGGTGATGATGAATCCCATCTTGCTGGATGCTTGGGTACGTGCAGTGCCCACTGTGGTGGATTAACTTGCAAAGTCTGGCTTGGCTGGGGGAACAGGAAAGACAGAGGAACCTGACAAATCGGAAGAGGTGATATCATCTATTGCTGCAAAACAAACTAATCTTAAACTTAGCAATCTAAAATAACAATAAACATTTACTACCTCCCAGGCTATGTGAGTCAAGAATTTGACTCAACCTGGTGGTTCTGGCTCAGGGTCTCTGATGAGGTGACAGTCAAAATAGCAACCGAGGCTATAAGCGTCTGAAAGCTTGACCAGGGCTGGAAGATCTGCCTCCCAGATGGCTTATTCATATGCCTGCAAGCTAGGGTGGCTGCTTCCAGGAATCCTTTCCTTGCCACGTGGACCTTTCTGTCCTTACAATGTAGCAACTGGCTTACCCCTAAACAAGTGATCCAAGAAAGCCACGCTTTTACGACCAAACTCAGAAGTCACTCTCGTTTCTGTATATCCCGTTGGTGACACTGGTTAGCCCTCGTCAGTGTGGGAAGACAGTGTACACGGGTACAGATAGGAGGTGGTGGGGATATTTTTGAGGCTCGTTAACACTGGTGGACATTTGATTTTCAGAATAATATGCAGGACTCCAGAGCATGGCTACTATCCCAGAGAGAAACATTCTAGACTGCTTGCAGTTTGAAGGGTCTGTTTTGTAGGGTGGAAACTGGTTGTCAGGCCAATTGAAGCTTCTGAGCTGCCAAGAACCATGAGCAGGGTTTGAGACTGGGAACAGGGAAGGGGAGGTATGAAGGAGGCTTTTCATTCCTGAAGTGAGATAGCTGTCCCTGTTTAAAAGACTGCTCTCCCCTGACCTGGGGACTAAGGCTTGGTCCCTGGTATTATAACCTCACATCCTGTGAGCCTTAGATCAGCCATGACATAGCTTTATTTTCTGTAAAGCCTTAGAATACCTACAAAATATGAACATTGTAGCATCCAAGCCACTTCTCCCATATTGTGTCACATATGCCTATTCTGTCAGACACAAAAGTCCTGTCCCATATACACAAGTATCCAGATTGGTGTTATAAAGTGACAAGCAAGCCCACAGTCCTGCTACCATGATGAACAGGTGCAAGGATTACAGGTCTACATAGGGACCTGCTCAGGGAATCAGCCAGAGGGAAGGGCCAAGTCCCAGCTTGTCTTAGTGATTTCTCAGAGCAAAGTCTATCCCATGTTTGCTCAAGTTCGTTCGTTATAAGATCTCAGGTTTAGTGGAAAATATCAGTCCTCAGGACAGAGGGCCTTTTGGTGCTCCACTATTAAAATGTCTCAAATGTCACCTCCACTCAGTCTCTATATTTGCGAATTAAAATTTTCAAGAGAAGAGCCAGTTGGTTCAACCTAGCCTGGCATTGGTTTCTCCGGGTCTGTTCACTGCTGCTGTGATCAGCCATGGCCGTGGCCCGAAGTCCCATCGTACTGTAATCAGTGATCCCCCTGTCAACCTTGGCTATGGGCACAATCCGAAGAAAAGGAAATGGAAAGCAAGATGCATATCTTAGTTTATCCCCCTAGAAAGAGGGGAGCACGTTGTACACACAGCTTCAAGGAAGCCAGCCAGGGGTCAGCAGACGTCAGAGGAAATGTATTGTCTGGGGGTGGGGGTGGATCCTGTAAGAACAAGGCTAAGAAATTGTGAACAAGGTGTGCAGCTTGGTCACAAAAGCAAAACAAAATAAGATTCTTTAATGTACAGTGGGTGATCAGGACTATAGTGAACATTCAATTTAAAAATATTATTATAGTAAAAGACAAATTGCCATCGTTCCCCCTCAGAATGTCTCCCTCCCTCGAACACTTGCCACTTTCTGAAGCAGTTCTGGAAGTCCTCTTTCGTGAGTGTCTCTGTGAAGTATGATAAAAAAGTGCAGTGAATGCCAGTACTGAGTGCTACCCAATGGAAAGACAGGCTCATGAAAACATTATATTGTGTCCCCACCTACCTTATTTGCCAGTTCTGGCACCCTACAACTTTGCTCTTCCCCAAAGTCAAAATGACTGTGAAGAATAAATGTTTTGAATCAGTTCAGGACATCAGGGCAGCCATGCGCTGCACTAAAGAGATTCATGAAGAGGAACCTCCAGATCTGCTTCCGAAAATGGCAAGAACAGTGGCACAAGTGTGTTTGAAGCGAGGCAGAGTATTCGGAGGAGCATTAATGGCAGTGTGTCTTTTACCGTAATGATTTTTTTACGTAAACACATAGCGTAACTTTTGGAATATAACTCAAGGTAAGGAGGGGGTTACAAGAGAATAAGAACTGCTTTATCTCAGTTCTTCCAAGATTGATGTCTAAACCTGGGCTAGACTTAGTTAAAAGTCTTCAATCATTCCAGGGTCTAGATAAGAAAGGAAAGTAAGGACAAAAGCTCAGATGGGACAACACAGATGTGGAATGATGGATCGTAAAGACTGGCCAGCGGGAACTTTTATTTGATCATTAAGACAACTAGAAGAGTCAATTGGATTTAATCCATTGTTCAGAGATTGACTTGCTTACTTACTGCCGATCCGATCCCTCACAGACACGACTCAGCTCCAAGGCACCAAAGCTTTCTCCTTGATGCCTCTAAAAGTTACAGGCCAGGGCACTCACCTGTCTTGGCTGAAACCCAGAGAACTAAATGGACTAGATGCTGTGTGTTGGTTTGGAGCCCTTTAAAAGATTCCTCAAATGGGTTACATTGATAACCAAATTACCCAAAAAGTTTTTCTTTCATCTTCCTCAGCCAAAAAGGATATTTAAAAAGACAAAGACACATTAGGATAGAAGTAGGTGATAAGACCACTTGTTGGTTACAGTAAGAGCTTCTGCCCTTCTTACTTAATGTGCTGGGCTTCAGCAAACACAGGGATTACTGTGAGATTCAGTGCGGTGAACACTTTGCTTTTATCTCCTTTGCCATTTCTCCTCTCTGTAGATGTGAGGTTGTTTATAGTTTCTCAGAGAGAACTGCCACTCTTTGGTGTTTGTAAAAGGTTTTTTCCTGCATCTGTGCCACCTCTGATGTGATGCCTTAGGAGAGGTGAGAGCAGCTGAGTTCTTATCATTTCCACAGTGACGTTTGCAAGACTGGATTCATGTTGAGGTGAAGCTGTGCTTTCGGATGGTAGTTGGTTCCCCAGCTTGCCTGGATCCCCTGGGAGCTAGTGGCAGTCACTTTTCCTCTGTTAACTCGTCATCGACTCCTTCCTAGTCTTAAGTCATCCAGTGCAACACTTGCAGTTCTTCCCCTCTTTTGAGAGCCAGTAAGGCTGTTAGTTATTTCTGACTGTCCACCTTGTGGGCTTCTCTTGATAGGGTGGCTCCAGGTGAGCATTTCCAACCAGAGTTGTTAGTGCCAGTGACACGTGCCATTCCACTGGCTGGAATATTTACTTGCTGGTGCAAGATCCTCTGGCCTCACAAGACTGGCTGTTCCTTCGTCCTGTATCCCTGGGTTCCTTGGACGATCAGAGGAACACACCCCTTTCCTGTCCTCCTATTTGAAATTTGACCTCCATTTTTCACTTTCAGTTGGCCTAGCAAGTACCTATCACACGTAGATGGCTCTCAGGAAAATTCAGTTTCTATCATAATTCTTACAGAAACTTTGTAAGAAAGAGGTTATAATCCACTTTTAAACTTGAGCAACAAGGCTCAACAGGTTGAACTCTTTGTCCCTACTAGAACCACATTTCCAATAACTATAGAAAAAGAGTGAAATTAATTGTAATAATATCTTTTATTTAATCTTGCTTATCCACAATATTCTCATTCAAATAAGTGATGAAGATAAAAATTACTAGTAAGATATTTTGTAATTTTTTCATACTAAATACCTGAAACATTGTGTTTATTTCACATTTATATCACATTTCAATTTGAATTAGACATTTTAAGCTTAGCAGTCACACAGGCTAATAATTACTATATTAAACAGTGTGGATCTAAAGCATAAGCCAGATTCTTCCACCCAACCTTCCAGTGTCTTATAGCGATCAACATCAAAGTTAATCTTTTTGTCTTGGCTTCTACAGCCCTACATGAGCTGGACCCTGCCCACCGCTCTGACTTTACATCCTCCATTCACTGCATTCCAGCTGTAATGACCTCATACTGTTCTCTGCTCATGAAAACCCGTTCTCATCTCAGGGATTTGCATTGATTTTCCTTTGCTTAGAACATTCTCTCTTAAAATCTTTGCAGGATTAACTTCTGTTCACTAATCAGCATGTAGGTACATTTTAACGTCCTCCAAGAGTCCTTCACCAAGTCTGAAGCCAGGGCGATGGCAGCACCCCCAGGCCCTTCGCCAAGGGGTCATCTGTGGCAGGACCCTATTTTTTTCTTCTCACAGCACTTACTGTCTGTTCTCCTAAATTACCTTGTAAGCTTCAGCATCCATCTCCTGTTGTTGGAAGGTAAGCTTCTGGAGGTGAAGGACTCCGTTTATTTGTTCAGAGCACTATTCTGAGAATGTGGAACAGTATCCTGTGTACCTTAGTTGCTGAAGAAATATTTGTTACCAAATGAATGCCTGGCTTAATTAATCCTTTGAGTCCCAGCCAGATTTTACAGTTGTGAGGTGTGTTTTGCCTTAGGTCACACTGCCTGGATTTGTAATGCTACTTTTATCATTGCATCCTTTACAGAGAATTCAACATCCCCTTGGCTTAGTTGTCTCTTCCTTTCCAGAGTTGAGAGTTTTCAGAGGAGAGCCTTGATGGCCTGGGTGTCCTCCCTGACCATTTTTTCTTGGCACATGATCTACTGACCTCCCTTCTCCCTCACGTAACTTCCCAAGTCATCTTCAAGGTGACTCAGAGCAGCCCACATCTTTTGGCTGTCCTCCGGACTTTCACTGTCCATGTGAGCCATTCTTACTTCTTCTGTCTCACTCTGATTTGGGCTTTCAGCTTCCTATTTTTCTTCCGCCCATCTCAGTCCATCCCTCCCCACCCATTTTCTCTTTTGTGAAGTCACCCAGGGTTTAAGATGCTGGACTTCCTACTCATATATCCAAGTTCAAATCTTGTTACCTGTGTAGCCTTTTTATTGAGAGTTACCCTTCATGAGCTTGTGTTGGTAATCTGTAAAATGGGTATTATTACTTCCCCTCATAGTGTTACTATGAGTATTAAATGAGATATTGCATGAAAATTATTTTGAAATGCACTGGCCCAAATAAGTGCATAAGGCAAATTAACCATCATAGCTCTCACTTTTTATCTTTCTGTCTATATTCTCCCTCATGATCTTAACTCCGCTTTTCCATCTGCTTTCCTCTTGGTGTTGATGATATAGAATAAGGATACAAAAATTATGGCTGTAGGCATGATGAGAAGCCTAATTTGTCCCAGTGGGATGTGTAATTTTTGGAAGAAAAGACCACTGGTTTGGATTCCAACTCTGTTATTTACTTACTGTTTGACCTTGGGCAAATTATTTTGCCTCTCTTTGGGTGTTTTGTCTCTGTAATGGAAATAATAATATATATCTTCCACTAAAAGGCCACTATGTAATGTCACACACACACACACACACACACACACACACACACACACAGATACACATCTATAGATGCGTATGGATAGTGCCTGATAGACCATTAATATCCATTCTATCTTCTTTTAAAAATTATCTAACAAAAAAGGAATACCAGTTTTGAGATTTAATGTGATGTGATCTATAGGGAAAGACACTTTTCCTTCCTCAGGAGAAATTTGAGTGGATTCGTAAAAGCACGAGAGTTAATTGAGACCCCTGTGTCCAGGAGATGGAAAAGCATTTTCAGGGAGGATGTTAAAACTGGGAGGAAGCTCATCTTGTTTCAAGTCTCTGCAGCCCCCTAGTGGCCATTGATTTCAGCAGCTGGTTCACAGTCATTGACAAATTTCAGAGTCAATTTGCCTTTGAAGACCTGTAGATATAGAGTTGTGAGTGAAAGGGCTGGCATTTTAGTCTTTTTCATATTCCAAATAGTTATTCTTTTATCAGTATGCATGCCAGCAAAATCTGATGAAAATCCAAAAATATATGTGCATATGCAAGGAAACTGTTAACCTTCAAATTCTTTTCTTTTTTTGTTCCTCCCTCGTGTCCTCCACCAAGAAAGGAGCATCTTTTCTTCTCTTTGGGTCAGATAAATCTTTGCTTTTGAACTTGGAAAGTCATTGTATCCTCTCTGAGTTCCAGGCAGAGGCCAGCTGCTTGTCAAAGTGTGAGCTGCAAACACTGTGGCAAACATAAAGCCTCAAGCATGTCATTCCGAGATGCCCTATCTGTTGTTATTAGGTCTTCCCCTAGCCAAAGGAGATGCCACAGTACTGCAAAGAGCCCAGGTCCTGAAGAGCAGAGGTTCCATGAGGGACCTCTGTGGGGCAGTGGGCACACTACTGAGTGAGGGATATTCCACCCCACATTGCCTGATTCTGAGCATACACCCACCTCTGCTAGCTGTCAGGCTGTGAGCTCTAGGGGGAATCTTGCCTTATTCTCAGCTCCTAGAGTTAGCACAAGGTCTGACAGTCCACCTTTGAGAAGAAGGAATGGAGGGATTTGTGTGAACGAAAGACTCTAGTTTTGTTTGTGAACCCATTGAGCTGCTTGCTATAAACACAGCTGGTATCTGAGTTCTGTGTTGGCAGTTCTCTAGAGACAAGCGGAAAGGAATACCAGCATGGAGCCTTCGCTTAGCAAGTGAGGAGGGACAGGCCTGAGGTTCTGCACTGTCACTCCCAAGACGATGAGCAGCAGTGGTCCATCACCCCAGAATTGTTCCTTCCAGCTAAGGCACCTCTGCATCTCCTTGGGCTGTTGAATGGAGAGGGGCCCCGAATCACATAGGACCTGGGGAATAACAAATTGTCTGTGACTCAGTTTCCTCAGCTGAGAAATCAGAATTAAAAACATTTACAAAGGGCTGGGATTGTAGCTTAGCGAATGTCTGTGTAGCACACAGGAGGCTGTGGGTTCGATCCCCAGCACCATTCACCTTCCAAACCCTGGAGAAGGTGGCGCGTGTTCAGACACCATTCTGAAAATCAAGGTGACTGGCAGTGGTCTAAAATGTTATTTTTTTGTGGCTGAAGAACTACTCTTCGAGGCTGTGGCCAATTCCCGCCCCTCTCCATCGCCAACTTTTCCTGGTGCGTGGAAGGCAGGATCCAAAGGTTCCCAGAAATGCGCTCAACTGCCGGGAATCAGAGGAGATTCTGTTTCTGGGCACCGGCACGCTTACAAGCTTTTCTTGGATTTGGCAATGAGGCGCTGCCACCCCTGTCCCTTCTTCCTTTGCTTTATGTCCTTTTATTCTCGAACCCGATTTTTAAAAATCAGAGCAGTTTAATCTGCTAAAAGAATAATTAGCCTGAGTGATTGATTGCAAAGTCCTCCACCAGTTCTCCCATTTGTTGAAAACCCGCTTCTGCTCACACACCAGCTTAAATAGGGCAGAGAATCTGGGGGAAGGGGAGGAAAGAGAGGGACCGACCTGGGTTAGGGCGGGCCGAGAGCAGTGCTTTTCTCAATGAATACCGAGGCCTCTGCAGATTTGCATAGGAGTCGACCTCACCGCGTCATTGGTTGACGGGCGCAGGCGGGGCGGGGCCGGCCTGAGGGGGCGCGGAGTAGGCTTGCGGGCCC
>NW_022900914.1:10825586-10847937 GCF_012274545.1 Fukomys damarensis | reverse complement strand
ACCTCGCCTTCTCCCGCTGCGGCGCAGACGCTGTCCAGGGTGCTGAAGGGCGGCTCGGTGCGAAAACTCCGCCGTGCCAAGCAGCTGGTGCTCGAGCTGGGCGAGGAGGCGATCCTGGAGGGCTGCGTCGGGCCTCCGGAGGAAGCAGCTGTGGGGCTGCTCCAGTTCAACCTCAGCGAGCTGTTCAGCTGGTGGATTCACCACGGGGAAGGGCGGCTGAGAATTCGCCTGATGCCCGAGAAGAAGGCTTCGGAACTGGGGAAGGTGGGAAGGCTGTCCTCCGCAATCCGCGCCTCCCAGCCCCGCCTTCTCTTCCAGATCTACCAGACCGGTGAGCAGCTCCGCTAGAGCGAGTTGGGATTTGCATTTTTACTCACACGGATTTGTAACCACTGTTAACTAGCCTCTATTCTTCTGCTTTTCCAACGCCTCAGCTTTGTAATCCCTGTTTCTTCATCCCTAAAGTTAGACCGTGTTTTCTTATTTTGTCCCTGAGCACGGTCACTCCCCAAGGGCCAGCCTTTTTTTTTTTCAACCAAGTTGGGAAAAAAGTTTCCTGCTCTTGGCGGAATTCCTTCTTTTACCGACTTACAAAGGATTCAACACAAAGCTCTGGCCCCTAGAATGGTTGAAATGCCCCTATTACTTTCAAGTTCAACTTAGTACAGTACTAGATAAAACTATTTGCCCCTTCCTCTCCTTCGTTCCTCCTCCTGACCACCACATCTTTGGAGAATGTAGTAGAATTTCTTAGGGAATATAGGATTCCTCTTCATATTGAATACTGCCCAATTGTAGCCCTTTCCCAAATGCTGGATCGCCCAGGAATCGCCTTTTCTTTTGTTGACCCATTCTGCTATCTCTCCCCACTTGCTGTCTTCTTTGCACTCGGATTCTCATTCTTTTTAGATGTCTTGGGAGGGCCCCGTAGGACTTACGGAACAAGAGACAGGAAGAGATATAGTGAGAAGGAAGAAAGTTGTAAAAATTGTCTTGCCATAGGGAAGTCCTTCAAAAACCAGGGGGAAACAATAGTTAGCTTCTCTGGTTTTCTTTTCCTTCTCCCTCCTCCTTTTGCCTCCTGTACTTAGCTTGGATGTCTGCAACAACAGCTCTTGGTGATAGTCTCTGGCAGGCCTGTTTCACTGCAGATCTCTCTGCTGGAGATGCCTGAAATGAGGTTTCTGTTTCATTTGTTCCCTGTTTGTTGCCATATTCACTGAGTTGTGTGTGTGTGTGTGTGTGTGTGTGTGTGTGTGTGTGTGTGCAGGCACTTATTTGTAACTCTTCCCACAGTATCCTTTCACTGGAAAACCAGGTGGTTTTGAATGGATGTTTCTCTTATAAGATTGCTGGGGAAGGATTCGTGAATAAAATATGCAATGTAAATGAATTAGACAAACGTAAGAAAAATCATGTTTTTTAAAAAGCCTACAGTAATTCCATTGAGCAAACCCAGCTTCTTTTCTATCATTCTCATCATCAGAAATAAATGAAATTCTTATGCTCCACTGGTTACTAATGTCTAATATTAATTGGATAGGAACCATTGAAAAAGGTCCATTGTACAGCTACAAGTATCTCTCATGCTTGTTCCAACACTTACATACTCCCACACACATTCAAGACTCTTGTGCAGCAGAAATATTGAGAAGCGATGTTCCCCAGTCATTGCACAGAAAATATGCTAGTGTGTAGTCTCCAAGGAAAGCAGCGTGGATGCATTTTTCAGCACTGGCTATAGTGGCATTAGTACTTAAAATGACCCTTTGTGATCAATGCTGAAATTTACATTGTTTCTACTAAAGGACAGGGTCCAATGAGTTTGATTGTATCATCAGTAGACAGAGATGGGAAGCTGATCATTGTTGTCCTACACAGGATAGTTTTGTAAAGAACAGCTGGGCTTTAATGTCATTGTGGCTTCTGTGGTCTATACATGAAACATTCTCTTTTAGTATCCAACGTTTTTATAATAAATATAAAAGTTGCTTCTTTGTAAATTCAGATTTTCTTCCACTTTTATGCCTTTGATCATCGCTGGAGTTTCCTCATCACCTCTTGTTAAAGACCATAGGATCCAACACTATTAGGTGTTGTCACATGCTGGTGACAGAAAACAGAGGTCCTTAACTTGCCAGTTAAAAGCAGGCATGTTGCAAGGAGCTACCAGTCACAAAGCATAATGTATTTGAAGAATATACTACTTCATTATAATTCTATTTGGGGTCTTGAAGGTGCTGAGTGGGGTAACTTCATGTAGAAACAAGCATCCTTCCTGTAAGAGCTGCTCTGCTATTGGATATAGGGAAGTCGTGAACATCCCAAGTCCTCCTTAGTTACACAGTCCATTTGGCAGCTGAACCAAGCTCTTATGCATCATTTGACACATCTAGCAATGCTGTTTTCCAAAAGAGCCAGGATTCTGCCATTAAAAAGCTAGAAATTTTGGCCAAGCATTTTTCAACAGGATTGGGATCAAATGGTTATTGATGGGATCAAATAAGACACTAAGTGTAACTGGATGAGCTCCCCATGACCTCCAGAGAGACAGACAGCTTATTGAAAAGCACTTCAGGCCTTGTGGTGATCACACTTGGAACAGGCTGGTTTCTCCTGTCTCTGAGGACAGATACAATCTTCAGTTATGCAGCTGGCCATGCAGGGCTAGTCTTTTGCCTTACAAATGCCTCCAGCCTCCTTCAGATACAGTTTCCATTGCAGAACTTCCCATGTAGCAGACACACCCTACTCTATTATGTTCCGTGTTTGGGGGCAGTGCATATCATTGTTTCATTCATTTTTTTATATGAAAATTCAAGCTTAGGTTCTGCCACTTGGATTGATTTTGCTATTTGTCATCTTTGGGGAAATTAGATTATTCTTTTTTGTTTGTTTGGTACTGGGGATCGAACTCAGATCCTCCCGCTTGTGAGGCAGGTGGCGAAACCACTGAGCTAAATCTCCAGCCCTAGATTATTCTTTTTATATTGCCTCTGATTTATAGATATGGTATAAAACCTTCTGTCGCATAGGATCTTCATTAAACAAAAAGAAAAACAGGTGAAGTTCAGCTACTTCTTCCTGCTTTCGCCCAAGGGGCTACAGTCCAATCTAGAAGACAACAGTCATGCTGATGGGGCTATCTGTGGGGAACAAAGAAGGAGATGGTCATTCTACCATCTCTTGTAGGGAGGAGCCTATGGCAGCCCATTGTTCTCAGACTGAAATAGCTTCCTAAACTTGAGTAGGACCATGACTGAGGACGTGGCAAAAATGGAAGAGCACCAATTAGGACAAAGGAAAACTTCTTTACTGCTTATGGCTTTGGGCTGTCTGAAAGGACAACAGAATGCCAGAAAGGCCTTATATTGAATGACATGCAAAGGTTTTCCTGTTCAGGTTGCTGTGAATTGCTAAACAGAATAAGCATTTCAAAGTCTGCAGCAGTTCCCTGAGCACCCATTCATAGAGAAGGGGTAGAGAGGTTGTTGCTGGGATTGTATGGATGGTGATATGTCATCTTAATGCAGCCCAAATAATAGAAAGGATGTCTTCCTGAGGACTAGCGCATTTCCCATTCCTGTGGTCTATATCCTGGTTTTTTGGGATCTGCTTCTGTCATCCCCCACGCAGAGGCCTACAGGATGTCGCAGGGGTAGGAGGGCCTGTTACTCTGTGAGCACTCAATCCCCACCACAGGCAAGGGGGTGCATGACTTGGGGTTTTATATACATGAAGAGTCTAAGCAACTTAAAGTAAATGTATGCAATGCAATGCAGTGCACCGGAACCTTGACCTCATGTATCTGTCTGTCCCTCTACCTTTCATTCCAGAGAGGAAGACAGGGTAAGTAAAGGAAGATCTAGAGGAAATTGGAAAAGGGATATCAGTTACTGGAGGTGAATTGGGAGAGTTGGAACTAATCCAGAGAAGAGCAGAGAGCTGATTTAAGAATTGAAGGGACTGATTGATGATGAAAGATGAAAAGAATTAAATATATACGGCTGGGCTAAGTGGTGATGAAGGGAAAGCCATGGCAACAATCTACAAATCTCTGAGGAGGGAGACTGGCAGTGAAGGAGAGGGGTCATTTAGTGTGGCCCTTTGAAGTAATGAGATGATGCTTGCAGAAGGAAACTTCAGGATAGATATCAAGGAAGCTTACTTTCAGAAACTGATATTCCTCTGACTATGGAATGGAATTCTAAGGGAGCAGGGAGTCAGGTGAGATGTAGGTCAGACAAGCCAGATCATTCGTAATTAAAATGTTCTATATTTTCAAATAGCAAGAAGCCATGACATGCAGGAGAGCTGGGATGGGAATGGAGGAGGAATCAGGATTTTTTCTGATATAGTGTGAGAATTTGGGGGCATTGGTATTTCCTGAGCAAAAGACAAGAATTGCATGTATGTTTTTGAAGTTGGTGGGAAGCAACTAATATTCTTCTCAAATGTTACTAGTAGTGAGGAGTGGTAGTGCACAACTGAGATCCAGGATTCTGGGACACTGAGGCAGGAGGACTGCAACTTTGAGCCCAGACTGGGCAGTTTAGTGACATAGTAAGATCTTGTCTCAAAATAAAATAATAATTTTTAAAAAAGGGCTGAGATATAGCTCAGTGAAAAGACCCTGGGTTAAATCCCTAGTACTGCCACCTAACTAACTAACTATTATTAGTAAAAAAAAAAAAAAAATGAAATTACTGGATTTATCCTTCCTTACCCCATATTAAGGACAAAGCTTTACTCTGGGGTATGAACTGTGTGTGTGTGGGGGGAGGGTGCATTTACTGAGAAATCAGGTGTCTAAGATACACCTATAGATGGAAAGTTGAGTCATTGGGCAGAGCAGAAGGTATCTCAGGTGTCGAGAAGATGAGATCACTTTTAGATTTGGTGGACTCTTACTGACTGCTTGAAAATTCTTTGAAATGTTGAGAATATACATGGCTCTTAGAAAAATAAAGTTCATCCACAACCAAAAAAACATATCACAACTTTATAAAAGAGAGAAAAGATTTATGAGGGGCTTGTGTGGCCAGTGCAGGAGGAAAATGTTATCATGAATAAAAATCGGTGTTTTGGGCTGGGGATTTAGCTCAATGGTTCCACTGCCTGCCTTGCAAACACAAGGTCCCAAGTTCAATCCCCAGTACAAAATAAATAAATAAATAAATAAATAAAACAATTAATTAATTAAAAATGGATGTCTTCATAAGGAAGTTGGGCTGCTGAAGGTCAGGAGGGACTGCGCCAAGGGTGGAAGAAGAAAAGATGGAAAGTTCGGCCAGCAGAAGCTGCAGACTGCTGCCCCCACTTGATGAGAATTTGGCCAACCTGACCTTAAATGGTATTTTGTCTTCTTTTATAAACACTATTGAGATCCTGTTACAAATGTATGGACTTCTATAATTTATAAAACACTTTCACATTTATTATTTTTATTAATCCCGTGGTAGGCAGGGCAAGTATCTGCTTTGTTTTATAAGTGGACTCACTGGAATCCAAGTGTTGGATAACACTTCTTCCAAGGTCATATGGGTGCAAAGCAGTAAATCTGGAAACTTTCATTTTTGTGTTGAGACCGTATGAGATGCTTTATGCTGTGTTGTGTATGGACAAGAACTATACTTTTCCTTGCCTTCAAATTAGGGTCCTATCCACCAAGGGAACCATTGTGTGACACAATGCAAATTATGAACAAATAAGACATAAACAGATGAAAGTGTTTTGTTATGCTTTTCAGCATCTGTTCTGCTTTGTCATGCAACAAATAGTTGGTAGTCAGTAGCCATAGCTTGGAAAAGTTCCTTAAAGTCTCTGAGACACAGTTGCATCATTGTAAAAATGGGGCAGTAATAGTTCTCAGTGCTCTGAAATGAAGGTAGCAATGACTCAAGGTGTTGTCGTGGAGATTAAATTAGAGGACATATACAAATCTATAATGCAATGCTTGATTAATGACAAATTACTTCTTCAATATGAAGTATTATGGCTTTTCTCACAGCAGCAATACTCCAGCATCCAGTCAGCAAGCTGTGTGTGCTACATTTTAGTCATCTATCTGAATGGTATCACCTGGAGTTGTGTAATCTCTATAAGTGGCTGTAAATGGGGACCTTGGCAGTGGTGGTGGTGCTGTGCTTTCCCCATCCAACGAGTTTCTTACTCCTGAGAGATGCAAGGTAGGATCCACAGGAAGGGAAGAGAATGGCCATTATGGTACTTTCTGTTGTCTCACTTCCTTTTCCCAGAAGCATGGAAGAGAAGGAGGATCGTGGCAGAGTGTTTACTTCATTTCCATAAACATATGTCCTCATAGGTTTTTGTATAACCTTGGATTCACTCCAAAAATTCAAGCAGCATATTCACAATCCAGTTATTTTGGTTTTCTGACAGAAAGAAACAAAGTGTTAAACTTTATGAGAACTAATACTGAGGAGAAGGAAGATAGAGACATTGCAGAACAGTGGCTTACAGATGGTGGAGCTTCCTTAACTCAGAGCAGTTGGTCCAGGCCAAGCCCAGCATGGCCAGGGAAGTTCTGGACCACTGGGCTCTGGTAACTCCTTTGTTCTAATTAGCAGAAGCTGTGCCCTTCCCTTCCATTTCTAGCCTCACCATTCGTTATCAGTTGAAGGGCATGGAGAGAGACGTAACACACCGACTACTTACATGAGCCCGTTATCAATTCAACCACTGACATCCTATGGAAACATATATCCCAGGGACTTGGGGGAGGCTTCCTCAGGAAAGTGCCTCAATCTACACAAGACTGTGAAGCATCCCTGTGGCATTTCTTAGGTGATGTTTTTTTCTTTCACCCTTTGCTAAACTATCGCCTAAAAGATGCAAATGGACATCATCTCTGTCCAGAGTGGATAAAGAATGAGGCTTGTTGGCGGGTGTCTCAGTTGCCTTGCTCTCATTGCTGAGACAAAATACCTGGCCCCCACAAGTTAAGGGAGGAAAGATTTATTTGGTTCATCAGTCCGTAGTTGGCTGGCTCCAAGACACAGTGGCATGCAGTCGACAGCGAAAGCAGTAAGGGACCTTAGCACCATCTGTTAGCCTCTTCTATCTTATCCAAACTACTTAGGGTGGGTGGCACTCGCGCCCTTAATACTGGTGCCCTTGGGCCGAGTGTTGGGGGGGGGTATCTAGGCACAAGCCACAACAGTGAAGGTAGATGTAGATACAGAGGTCCCATGGGAAGAGCTAAGAAGTAATGTATGAGGGTGCCCTGTGGATGCTTCGTTCTTTAGAGCCATTGTGTTGCTCTCTGATACACAGTGTGGCCACTCTTTCTTAACTTTGTGATGACACGGGTCAAGGTAGGAGGGAAGAGTATTTAAAGGAGACTGTTGGTCTGGTGATAAAAGTAGTGAGAGGGTGGGAAGACTCCCCCAGAACCCTTTTTGGTGTGGTGAGTTTCTCAAAACAACTTGCTTCTCCTTTAGACAATTTTAAAATGAATTTTCCAGTTGGCTCTCCTGAACATGGGTCCTTTCCCAGGGAAATTTTGTCAGATTCACATGGTGATATATTGTGTGTGTTCCAGAAAGTGGGAGGTCCCAGAACAGGGCAGGAGAGCTCCCTTGGGACAGATTCACCCAACCACTTGGTTAATTAAAGTTTTGTTCCTTGCACCTGACCTTTCCGGCTGAGTAACAACAGGAGAAGGAGGCAGGAGAATTCCTTAGAGGAAGGAAAAGGCTAAAGAGAAGGTATGGACAATGTTTGAGCTCAGAGGACAAAGGAAATGTAGACTGGCTTAAAGAAATTAGACAATAATCCAAAGGAAATCAGAAGCATAGTTTAGACCATTGATTCTTCTTTCCTTTTATTCATCTTTCCTTGGAATATAGGTTCATAAGGGTGGGGGTTAGACAGCATTCTTTTGTAGACTATTTCCATGTTTTCAGCCCAGACAATTAAGGTATAAGTGTTCTGTAGTAGAGAGGACTCTAAATTAGGAGCTAGAAGATTTGGATTCTATTGGATAGTATTTCCCTTTTGTTAGCATCTCTTTTAAACTTGCTGATTTTCTGGGTCATTGTTCCTAAAGGAGATAATACACACCTTGTCACAACTACCTCATGGAACTGTTATGAGAATTGTATGAGATGTCCTATGGGGAAACTCTAGTTTGGATTACTCTAAAATAAATATATAAGGAAGCAGAAAAAAATGAATTGCACCAAATAATAAAAAGCACTGAGACTTGGGCTTCACCCATCCATGTTTTCAACCATGCCCTGGCCTTATGAGCAGCAGTACCAGGTCCCAGACTTTGACACAGGCTTGGGGTTCAGTTAGTAGCTTAGCATCCTTGAAGAGGGTTTTGTGTATTCTTTCCATAGTTTCTCAAAATGATATCCTTGATCTGAAACCATTTTTTTTCCAAATCCAGACTAATCCAACAGTGAATCCATGTAATAGTGGAACACAGAAACCTTTTTAACAATAGAAAATGATTTTTTAAACTGAACAATGACAAATACACTGAAATGCATTGAGGGTATTAATCTGTGTACAGCTTGATTATTAGTTATATATGTAACATCAGTGTAGTTACCACCTAGATAAACACCATATACAGAATGTTTCTAGCACCCTGAATGTTCTCTGATGCTTTCCAGTCTGTATCTACCTCTGACCCAAGGTAATCATCTTTCTGATTCTTAAGTCATGAATTGGTTATGACTATCCTTGGACTTCATACAGATGGAATCATGCTATATGTCTTCTTTTGTATCTAGCTTCTTTTTCTTTTCTTTTCTTTTCTTTTCTTTCTTTCTTTTCTTTTCTTTCTTTTTTTTTTTTTTTTTTTTTTTTCTTTTTTTTTTTTTTTTTTTTTTTTTTTTTTTTTTTTTTTTTTTTGGTACCGGGGATCAAACTTGGGTCCTTGTGTTTGTGAGTTTGATGGTAGCACCACTGAGCTAAATCCCTGGCCCAGTCTAGCTTCTTTTACCAAATGTAATTTCTGTGAGATTTGTCTACAGTACGTGTAACAGTATTTTTTCCTTTTTTATTGCTATGTGGTGTTGTTTTCTCTGAACATGCATCTTTTATTTATTAATTTTCTTCTTTTTTTTCCTATTAAAAAATTGGATCTATGGCAGAGTCAAAAGTAAAATATTTTGTATAGCCCGAATCATACACAGAATACGTCAAGATCTGGCATTGGGGCCCTCCTCTGTCATTGGACTATGGGTCTTTGTTTTCATCTTCCAATTCATCTTTTAATTCTGTAAAGTGAGGAAAAGTAATACCCAGCCCCAGGGTTGTTGCGAGAATTAAATAATGTAAAGCTTGTAGAAGATTCTAGGGCTGGAGATGTAGCTCAGTGGTGCCACACCTGCCTGGCAGGAACCAGGTCCTGAGTTTGATCCCCTCTACAGGGGGAAAAGAAAGATTCTAATATGTAGTCTGTGTTCAACAGTGTTAGTTTTGTTTCCAGATTTTGATTATATTTTTGCCTTGGTGTCCAGAATTGATGCTTCAGAAAGTCTTTCTGCCAGAGATTTACCTCAGTGGTACCTTGCAAGCACAAAGTCTTAAATTCGATTCCTGGTATCAAACCCCCCCCAAAAGAAACAAAAAAGTCTTCCTGAAGCAGAGAAAGGAAGCTTTTGCAAGTGAGGCCATTGCCCCAAAGGGGTGAAAATTGCAGAAAAAGACAATGTAAATTACACATAATCATTTTAATAAACAATGTTATTGACATATAATCTTTACTACAAACATTTTGGATCCAATTTAGAATGAACAAAAATAAGCTATTCAACCAATAAATAATTTTTAAAACTCTTTGCTTTTATAGTATTATCAGTTAAGTATTTTCTGCCCCTTGTAGATGGGGCAGAAAAAGTTGGACAGAGACACAACTGCATTCACATAAAGGGAGAATCAGAAGTGAGAGAAACAGGACGTGGTGGTGCACACCGGTAATCCCAGTAGTCTAGGAGGCTGAGGCAGGAAGATTGCAAGTTCAAGTCTAGCCTGGGCAATTAGTGACTTAGTGAGACTCTGTCTGAATAGATAACTAACTAAATAAAGGGCAAATGCCCTGGGTTCCATATCCAGTATGATCCAGTGCTGCAAGGAGAGAGAGGGACGGAAGGAGAAAGTGAGGTGGGGGAGAGGGAGAGATAGAAATGAAATGATAGGAGCACAAGTGGAGAAACTGCGAGGAATGCGTCTGAGGCCAATTAAGAAAGTAAAAACCAAGAAGTATCTTCTGGACATTGAGATGCATAAATATCGGGCAAAAAATCAAAACAGTGATAGAGAATGAGGTGGGAGGGTGGGAACACTTGATTGTGTTTAGCTTAGGATTCTGACCTGGTTTGAAAATATGCATTCTGAATCTATGGTCAACACTATATAATGGTTACTTACAGATTTATTGAAGTATAAGTAATAGACAATAAAATGCATATTTTAACTGTACAGTTTGGTTTGTTTGATAAATGCACGCACTGTGTAATCACCCAGCCTAATTAAGATATAGAACATTTTTGCCTACACCTAAAAGATTCTTTTTGACCTTTTGCAGTGAACCCATTGCCCTTTCTGCTCCAGGAAACTTCTGCACTTGATCTTAGCCAAAAGGTCGAGAAGTGATACCAAGAAACTTCTGATTTGATTTCTATCTCAGTAGATTAGTTTGTCTGTTCTGGAGCTTTATATAAATAGAAGCATACAGCATATTTCCTTTTGTGTTTGTCTTTTTTCATGCTTTTGGGACTTATCCGTGTTGTTTTATGTATTTGTAGCTTGTTTCTTTTTATTACTGAATAGTATTCCATTGTATGAATATACAAGTGTTTGTCTATCCTGTCATCAGCGGATGGACGTTTCCAGTTTGGGTATCTCATGAACTAAGCTGTTACAAACATTGTTTTGTAAAAGTTATGTACGCAATGAATATACACTGTCAGTTGTTACATCCATCGTAGAGCTGGCAGATCACACAGTAAATATAATTTAACTTTATAAAAAACCTGCCAAAGTGGTTGCACACCGTTTCCAGGTATGAATGAGAGTTCCACTTGTTCTATACCCTCAGAGGTGCTCGGCCCTGCCAACTTGCCATGGTAGCTCTTGTGGTTTTAATTTGCATCTCATGTATCGACTGTCTTTAACATCGCATAGTAAATCACCCCCAAATTTAGTGGCTTAAAATAATTTATCTAATAATCTCTCTAATTTAAAACAGAAATTTGGGAACAACTCAGCTGGGTGATGTTGTCTGCAGTCTCTCCTGAGGGTTCAGTTAGCACCAGACAAGGCTGGAGTCATTTTAAAGCTCAACTGAGATGTAGGTCCCAGTAGAGGGCAGACCGCACAGACTGTGGGAGCGAGACCTCAGCTCTGCCCCAGGAAGGGGTGTTTGGACACCCTCACTGTGACATCAGGCTTCCCTCAGGAGGGGCATCTGTTAAGATCATGCAGGTTTTTCTCTTTGCTTTGTAAATGTGCTGAACTTCATTGTTTGATTTTTTTTCCAAAATTGCCTCAGCTTCCTAATGCCAGGATAGACTCACACATCACTTTCTTCTGTCATCCCCATTCTGCCATAATTACTTAGTGTATTTTGTTTTCAGTTTAAATTTTCCATTTAAAAAATAATTTCTGTTTCTCTCCTGAAAGCTACCTTTACATCCATTTTTCCAGAGGTTTTTTGTTTGTTTGTTTGTTTGTTTGTTTGTTTCCCACCAGCAACACGATGAAATAGATCCTTTTAAATCTATCTGAAAATCCCAACATCTGGGTTACTTTATTATTGGTATTTGTTGATTATCTTTCCCCTTAAGAAATGGTCACATTTGGGTGGGTGGCGGAGGATCCATCCTCTGTTTGTAGAGTAATTTTAGAATGTACACTGGAAATGCTGAACCTGTGTTGGTTGGTCTGACAGTGTGGTTTTAAACTTAGTTTTCCTTTCAAATCTTTTCACCCTCCTTCAAGTCTGGGCACATGTGTCACTCTGGGGAGCCAGAGCTCTGGAGAGCTCCCTTCACATAATTAGCATATTTCCTTCTTCAGTTCTCTTCTCTTAAGGATTTTCCTTAAACTCAGAACTTTACCTGCCTTTGCCACCACTACACCGTTCCTTCAGCCAAGCTTGTATTTGAACAAAGCAGGGGGATAATGTGGAGAAGCCAAACAGGGATTCCTTCCATACCCCTTGGCCTGAGGTAGCCTCTCATCCAGTCGTTTGGCCCAGAAGATGGGTTTCCACTGTGGTTTCTGCTGGGGTTTGGACCCTTGACCTGTTCAGCCATGCTGATTTGGGCTGAGGGTACACCACTGAGGTGAGAAGAAAAACAAAGGAGAGTAAACAAAGAAACTAATATTTCCCTCCTCGCTTACTGAGTCGCAAGGCCCCTTTTCTGGCTTTTTTGGCCAGAAAGAAAGGAATTCTCTTACACCACTACCACAACTTTCCTGTATGTCTCCTTTTGGCTCAGACAAAAAAGAAAAGAGGAAAAAAACCAAACCAAAACTAACTTCCACGTGGGTTGCTTTTCCAGATTTTGACAATATTCCTCAATTATCCTGGTTTTGGTTACTTTCCCAAGTCCCTAGTAGTTTTGTCTGTTTGTATTGTTTTAGCTTTGTCCAGAGTTTTTTTGGTTATAGCAGCAAGACAAATTGGATTTAGTGGGCTTACTTCATCTTGGCTATATGAGAAGTTCCTTTCTTTTCTTGAGTCAGTTTCCATCCACAATATTTTTCCTTTTTTCTTTACTATGCAACATTGTGCTGTTCTTCTTCATTTAAGTTATCTTGGCTTTTATTTATTGAGTGTCTTTGTTTGATTTCTTTTTTTTTAAAGAAGAAGTGGTATTTTTATGAATGGAGTACTATTCCACCACAAAGAAGGACAAACAAGGTAATTATAGGTACATGGATGCATCTTGAGACCAAAGTCTTAAGAGAAATAAGTCGAATACACATTTAAATATTGCATTATTTCTCTGGTGTGACAAACGAAAAGTGTAAATAAAGACCAAAATGTATAATAGATATTGGGAAATGGGAAGAAAATGTTTGATTTCATTTTTTCCCCATTAAGTTTATTGGTACGTTTTAGGTGTACAGTACAGTTACATTCATCATTAGGATCTTGTACCTTTACATGATGTATCTTGGTTCTTATTTTGATTTCAGTTTTGATGACAATTTTGATGGCATATATAATATGCCATGTTTGGTAGCACATTAATGGCATTGTTCCATTGTTCCACGGCTTACACTGTTTCTAATGAGATGTCAGAGATTATCTCTACCAGTATTTCCTGTAATGTCTCCTTCATCCTTCTGGCTTCTCTAAGATTTTCTCTTTATTATAGGATTTCAACAGTATAATTAATGGTGTGCCTTGATGTGGTTACTATTCGTACTGCTTGGGATTTGTTAAGACTTGATTCTATGTGTTTATATTTTTATCATATTTAGACATTTTTCAAAATTTTTTCTGCTCCTCCTTCCTAGGAATCCAATTACAGTTGTGCTGTACTATATAATGTATTCCTACATCTTATTAAGAGCATGTTAATTTTTTTAAAACACTTTTTCTCTTTGTCTGGATAGTTTTTATTGCTTGTCTTTTTTTTGGTCCTGGGGATTGAACTCAGGTTTATTGCTTGTCTTGATAAACCAGTTCATGTAATAAATTTTTACTTTAGATATTGTATTTTTCAGGCCTGGAGTCTATTTCCATTTTTATTGCTCTCCTCATTATGTTTATGTTTTTCTCTTAAGTTCTTGGACATATTTATAGTAGGCATTTTTAAGGTTTCCTCTGCTAATTTATTCTTTCTGTCATTTATAGGTCTGTCAATGTTGGTCACCATTTCTCTTGGCTATAGGTCATATTTTCCTGCTTTTTTGTATACCTGATAATTTTGTATTGATCTTGTGCAATGGGAATATTATATTATTGAGGGTGAGGATTTTGTTGTTCTCATTTGAAGACTATTAAAGTTTGACAGCAAATTTACTAGCCCATCAATTTGACTTTTGCAAGCATTATTGTTAAGCTTTGTTACAGGCGTTTAGAGAAGCTTTGTCTGTGGTTACTTTAAGTCTACTCTTAAGATTTGGTCCTTCTGGAATACTGATTACTTAGTTGTTCAATGAGATTTGTCTACTCTAGTTAATAAATGCCTAAATGTTTCCCAACTCTGTGTGAACTATAAAGTTGTTCACTCTACAATTCCCTCATAGATTTCTTTTGGTAGCTATTCTTTGCTCAGACTTGGGGTATCTAACCCTATGTATGCATATCTTAATATTCAGCCCAGTACCCGAGGGGACCTCTATGCAGGTTCTTTTAATTCTCTTTTTCTTTGCAGTGCTGGCGATTGAGGCCAGGGCCTCACTCATATTAGGCAAATGTTCTACCACTGAACAACATCCTAAGCCCCAAACCCCTTGGTTACTTTGCTCCCTGGAAATTTAAGCTGCTTCAGCCTTCCCAAACTCTAGTCTCCAGTACCCCTGGGCAGTGAGATAACCACACTGTTTGAGCCTCTCCTTCCTGAATTAGGAAGTGCCTCCAGACAGAAAACTAAGACAGTGCTAGGTCTCATCAAATTTTTTTCATTTTCTCAAGGATTATAGTCCTTTGCTGCTCCATTATGGCTAGGAGCTTATATAATGCATTTTAAGATCACAGTCATACTGGCCTGTCTTCTGAAACACCATATAGATTTATATCAGAGATGCCCACCAAAAGAAAATACTTTTTATGGAAGTCTGTAAGTCTGGACTATCACCTGAAATAAAAAGATTATATATTGGTTCCCATTTTTTTGTTAATGGAGCACTTACAAATTTTAATGAAGTATAATCTCTTCTTCCTAAAAGAAGTTCACGAACAAGTTGGGAGAAAAGCAGACATGACATGACAGATAATTTCAATAAAAGGAATCCTTGAATTCTAAAGTAGTGGTCCAGGTGGTCATCATGGTTCAGTGAAGGATCTGGGAGGTGGATTCCTACTGGGGTGAGAATGGACAGATTCACTCTGTATGTCTAGATATTGAATACCAGGCCATAAAAGGCAGATGAACTCTACTTCTTTAGTGCATTTGGGAAGGGAGATGTATCCCTGAGACAAGAAATTATAGCTCTGGAATTTTGAAAACAATTAGCTTATTGCCTTTTGGCAAGGAGTCAGAGCAAAGGTTATCTGCTGAGAATGATGAGTTTCTTTGGGACGGAGATAGAAGTTAAGTCAGAGAAATAGTTCCAGAAAAGGTGATTTGAGACAGGGTCTTGGAGGAAGTATAGCATTTTTCTTGGAAAAGAAGGGCGGAAGGCCTTCCGACATGGGGCAGTGACACATGCAATGCCCAGAAGAGGAACAATTAGATAGAAAGAGAAAGAGAGATGTGAGAGAGAAGAGGAAAAAAAGGACAGAGACAGACAGGCTCAAAGATTCTGTGTGTGTGTGTGTGTGTGTGTGTGTGTGTGTGTGTGTGTGTGTAAGAAAGGGTATCTAGCTAGGGCAGAGAGGTCTAAGGTATATTGAGGGTTTGGGGGATGGGTGTTGGGTCAGATATTTTAAATTAGGTGTAAGGATGATTTATTTTGTTTGGAATTTACATTTGATGCTCAAGAAATAAAAAAGTATTTTATCTTGATTTGGAAAGGTGCATGTTGATTACATATTGACTGTAGATCCTTTAGGAAATGTAGTCTCACAGTGGCCCATGTCTGGACCACAGAGAGAGCAGATGCTGGACTCGAGCCCCGGTGGAACTGTTGTACTAGCTCAGGAGTGAAGAATTGCAGCTGGGCCCCAAAAAGCCTAAATGAATGGGAAACAAACAAGATGGGATCAAAAGTCTAATGTTTTGACCTGAGGCTCTTGAAAACTTGTGTTATTGCTGATAAAGAAAATAACTGGGAGGAGAATGCAGTGCAAGAGGACAGTGGTTGGCATAATAATTACTCTAGCATTCATGTGAAGATGAGCTTGTCTGGCGTGCACATGAAAATATGAAACTGGAGTTAGGAAAGGTGAGAAGTCAAGGCTGACAGGGATGGGGAAACGACTTACATGGACTGGGTGGTTTAATTTTTGAAAGCAGATGGAACTGTCTTGAGGAAGAGGGGAAGAAAAGTCATGCATTAGATTTAGGGAAGTTCATACTCAGACAATGGAATGGAGTCATCGCTGTCACCAGGAAGAACTTTTGTATAAGAAGGAAGAGAGGCCTCTGGATCCTGAGGTATCAGTGGAGCAGGTGCTTCAGATGGAGTGGAAGGGCCATTGTGTTTGCTCAAGAGCAGTTCACTGAGCTGCCTCGTTCAGAAAAGGCATAGGTGGAAGGAAGTTTCAAGAAATTGCTAACAAAAAATGAAATCGAAATCTGCTTAAGTAGTTGTTCAAGGAGTTTGTCTGTGAAAGGAAGAAAAGGAAATGAAATATCAGTGATGTTAAAGAGTTCACCAGAGAAGAAAAGATGTATTAAGAATTAATGAACTTCCCAGTGTTGAAAATCAGGAGGGCAGAAAAGCTAAAGAGAAGGGAAATTTCTGGTAGCAGAAAGAAAAGGGCTAATCGTGTAGCAAAACCCTTCAACCTAGGCATTGCTGACTTGCACATCACTCTTGGATGACGTTACATCTAGGCCCGTCTGCTTCTAAGAATCCTCTTAAAATATAGTTCTTCCATTTCATTTTATTCATAAGGATATAATAATTTCTGTTTTACAGGGCTGCGTTGTGCTTGCTGGGTGAGTCTGTTGGGAAGCATTAAATACTGGCTGACTTCTACTCTTTTCTAACTTAATACTAACGATAACAGCTACCACTGAACAGTTTTAAACAGATTACTTAATTTAATCCTCAGTGTTGTGCAGCAAGGTTGATCTTAGTATTAGCTCCATTTTCCAGATAAAGAAACTAATGCTCAGGGAAGTCTAGCAAAATGGACAAGGCCACATAGTACGTGGAGGATGTGGAGTTTGAATCCCACTGTGGTTAGCTTTACACCCGTAGTCTCTCTGTCTTATCACGCTTTTTTGTGACTGTCGTTTTGACCCTAAGTTTTCTCTTCAAAATGAAGATTCTTTAAATGTTAAAGTCAGTTATCCAACATGCCCTCAATACTTTTTACGTGTTTTCTTCTTTTTATCCTCTTTCTTTCCTTTTTTTTTTCATTTCCTGAATTATTAGTTCAGCACTGTTCGAGGGGCTGCGCAGACAGCAATAACAAAGAGATGTGGGATTTACCCTTGTGGAGTTTATAGTGACAGGAGTATCCTAACTGTACACGTGAACAGTGTAAGACATGGTAACAAGTGCTATGGAGAAACAGAAGTTTGTAGAACCCCTTGCTAATCCTGCCCCCTCACTGTGCCTGCTTCTTTCTTTCCTGTACCTCTTGTGAGTTGTGGCCCCCAGAGGGCTGTGACTCTCTGAGTACAATGTAGCTCTTGAACAGGGAGACCTGTGTCACAGCAGCTCAGAAGTAAGAACAGGCAAGAGGACCGAAGATAAAGAACATGACTTCCCTCTCTTCAACAAGAAGACGAATGTGTGAAGGGCCATGCAGAGACAAAGGGTGGGAGCCAGCACAGGGGCCAGAAATCTCAATCTGTTCCATGATGTATGACTGGAAGTCATGCTAAACAGATCACAGAGCCATGTGTTCCATCCTTTCCACATATCTTGCCTCTCCCTTCATGCTCTAACCCCCTTCTACCTACACATCTGTTTGACAAGTGCAGCCCAGAAAGAAAGCACAGAGGCTTGCTAAATATGCCTGTCTCCATAGACAGCTAAGATGAGAAATATGCTACAGGTATGGCTTTAATCTTTCTTGCTCTTTTCTTTCTTTCTTTCTTTCTTTCTTTCTTTCTTTCTTTCTTTCTTTCTTTCTTTCTTTCTTTCTTTCTTTCTTCTTTCTTTCTTTCTTTCATAGTATTAGTCTCAATACCATAATTTGGAAGAAACTACTTGGAGAAAAATGTCATGAAGCACAAATGCAAATTTGATACATCTGACCTTTCTTCTCTTCAGAACAATAAATGTTAAATAGCTTAAAATGACAGCCAGGATGGCTAGAGATTATTTATGTGCTTAAATATTTAGGGAAGAAACACAATTTAGATTTAAGCCTAATTTACCTAAGGATTCGGAGCTAGGCGAATCGTAAGGCACTTTCAAGAAACTATCACAAGCAGTGATGTTTACATTCTAGAAAGCAGAAAATGTGAAGTAGAAAATATAAAAAGTCAGAATGGAGGTGAAGAGGCAAATGATCCTAGATAGGTAATGAGAACCTTTGATAACATTAAGAAAGTATTTTGCAGCGGAAGATTGTCTCTGCATGTTTCCTTTCTGAGTGGTACAGTATGGTAGCATCCAGAGGAAAACTCACAATCAGTATGCCCTCTCCTTTGATTAAACACAAAGCACTTTATAGGTGAATGTTTACTTGTATCATTTATCCTCATTTTGCTAAGGACATTTTATTGTTAAAGTAGAAGCAGGGAGAATTATCTTGTTCCAGCTGTGTAAATCCTGATGGAGGTCTAATCCTCCAGCCCAGTGTGCAATGCTCTGCTCAACCGCCACTCAATTATCATCAGAAACAATTGCATCCCCTTCGAGAGGACGTGCGAGTTAGGGTTCTCTGTTGTCTTTCAAAGAATTCTGGATGCTAGTTAGTTAACCCACATACTTCTGAAAGGAGGTAGTATCGGATTGTGTTAAAATAATCTGCCCTCGTGGGGTTGGCAGCTGTCTATCATCCCAACACGTGGGAGGCTGAGGGAGGAAGATGACAAGGTTGAGGCCAACCTGGGCTTCATAGTGAGACCCTGCCTCAAAAACTAGAATCTGAAGTTAGTTGTGGATTGGTTACCTAGCTCCAGAACTTACTCATTAGTTATGAGTTTGTAAGATAGTAAGACAAACACATTTCTCTGCCTTCAGTATCCTCATTTATAAAATAGAGATCACTTTACTACCTGCTGTATAGAGTTCTAAGGAGGAGTAACATAACTTTTACATAGAGTTTAGTACAGCACTAAGTACATGGGCAAAGTATCAAAGATATTGTCCATTATTTTCTTTTTCTTTTCTTTTCTTCTCTTTTCTTTTTTTGGTACCAGGGATCAAACTCCAGTCCTCATGCTTACAAGGCAGGTGGTGGAACCACTGAGCTAAATCCCCAGCCCTGTCCATTATTTTCTATCATATTATGGTTGTTCTTAATAGAAGAGTTTCTTCTCATTATTTTTTTGTGAGTTTCTTTCTATATTATCTTTCCTGGTTATAACTATCCTCACAATGAGGATCATCTTGTAGAAAATATAACTAAATAATCAAGGAGCCTAAAAGAAATCTTTGGATATCATGGTACTAGAGCAGCTCTTTTGCTCAAAAACATACAGTTGTCAGAATATACAGTCTGTCCCACTGTATATTACTCAGGGGGCCCATATGGAGCCAGCAAGTCATTCATTCATTCTAAAGACTTTTGTTTTTGTTTTTTTATTTTATTTTTTATTTTTTGGTACCGGGGATTGAACTCGCCAAAGACTGTTAATTAAATGATAAAGAGTATTTCTAAGCTCTGAAGTTACTTATTATAAAATATTTTACCTTCATAACAGAAACCCCTCTTGTTTTAATAATCATTTATGAAGTTTGAGCATTGCAATTGCAGTAGAAGCAGAGAAGAGAGTTCTGGTCCAGGAGCTGTGGAATTAGGTTTTCATCTAGGATGTGAAAGCTGTGCTGTTTGAACTTGGCAAAACTGCCATAAACTTTCTGAGTCTTAGTTTCTGTGCTAGCAAACAAGTGAGTTCTAATCTTCATCCCTTTCACAATAAAATTCTGTGATTCTAACCTGCTTCCTAAATTGATGCTAAAGCGTCATTGGGAAGATGGTATTTCTAAAAACAAAAAAGCAGTCACAGGGTCAGGTAGAACTTTACAGAGTGATGATAAGAAATGACATCTTTCTCTGGTTCTTTTATAATTGGCAAGTAGCTGGTTATGATAAGGGCTGCTTATCTCTAACTAATATACTTTCAAGACTGTGATAAGATTAAAGAAATTTATTTTCATTTCCACTCCAGAGAAAGACCCAAATTATTTTGGTGTTTTTCTGGATATATTTAGTAAATTCATCTGGGCTCCTCGGTATGATTTCCTGTTTAATCATTAATAGCCAGTCAGATGCTTATTGTATGGTCAGAGGCATTCAATCCATTCATCAATAGATGTAGAAATAGATCAGCTAATCAGTAAACAGTGACTTAGCTACATAAATACATAAAACTGTATTTTCTCTTCATAACTTGGGTAAGGTTTCCGTTAGTTGACTGAGGGTCAAGTAAGTATTGACTCATCTATTTCAGTATGAGAGACACAGGAGGTACTTAGTGAATATCTGCAGAATCAATGAAGGATGGAAAAATGTTTGAGGGTTGTAAACATGGTATATTGAAAGGGCTACTTGAATAAGTCTTTTCTGTCTTTAATAACCCATGCCCCAGTGAACCCAGTATGGGTCTTACAAATTCTCCCATTCATTTCTGAATGGCTCATTGACTATTTCCTTCACTTCAGTTCTCCATTCAACAAGTAATTATGATAGACTTTCTGGGTGTTCAGAACTTTGTAAAGTTCTATAGGGTAAAAAGAACAGTTACAAGATGTGGTTCCTGACTTATAAAGAATTTATGGCCTAATAAAGAAGACCAAAAGTATGGGCAATCCTACAAGTTGGTGGTTTAAGACTTGAAACCACCATCAATTAGTTTAATAATCTTTCTTTAAACTTTCTGAGCCCCAGTGAGGCATGGAAGTTGATACCAACCCTTCAGAGTTGTTGAGAGGACTAAGTAAGGTTATATATGAGACAGCACCCTGTAAAGTACTGTAAGCTTTGCACTAGTTACTTAATTAAAAATAGTACAAGATAGTGTTGTCTTGGAGGCTAAGGATCTTGGGCCAGTGAATAGTCAGTGGTAAGTAGAACTTTCTGGAGAAAGCTGTGTCATGTTGCATTCTGAAGAATGAATAGGGTTTAGATATTTGGGATGAAAGTGGTAGGGAGCAGGAGCATAGAGCAGAGTGTGTGTGTAGGTGTTTGAACGTTTTCCTGGCATCACAAAAATGAACATCACTTTCTGCTGGGCCCTCTTTCAATGAGGAAGATGTTTTATGTTGTTAAACGCAGTCTGATGAGTGGGATGAGGCCTGGATCTTATAGAGCAAACCAGGGTGTTTAGCCATCTCACAGAAGGAAATAAGTGGCCCTCGGAGGCCAGACGAGAGTGGCCTTTTAGGAAGATGGAATTGGCAATGGTGTGCAGTTTGGATTAGCATGGACAGACTGGGGTCAGAATTCTGGTGTGGAGGTGGCAAGTTTTGGAAAGGAGTTTTGGATTTTGTGGGATGGCAGAGAAAAGAGTGACTCTAGGAAAACTTAACAGGTGCACATCAGAAACATCAGATGGTAGCCCGGCTCTAGGCAGGTGCACGCTGTAGGCAACGGGAAGTGTGACACTATACAGGAGACGTATGAAGTCCGGGAGAGTTGTGGGGGTTTGGGAATCATCAGCATGGAGACTTCTCATTAATTATGCACTTTGCTTGGAACTTAATTTCATGTTGTTTTAGAAGATAAGAGAAATGAAAGGCTTGCTGAATTATGGATTATACAACTATATTAAAAGTAATTCTCTCTCTCCTCTGCCTCCCTGGTGAGTTTTGCATTCCTCTCTTCCCTCTGATCTACTCCGTCTTCCCCCAATCCCTCATAAACCGAGGGACACTGTACCCTCTATTTTTGCCAGATCCGAAGATTGTCAGTGAAGGGGTTAGGTGATCAGGAATGTCCACCAGAAGATGTGACAATCCTCTGGGAACCCTCCCTGGTGCTTCCCAGATCAGAGGGATGGCATTTCCTCTAGAGGGAAGCCACCATTTGTATTTATGGGAGGGAATGTTTAAAGAGCTAAATCTTCAGTTCCCTAGACACCCTTGTTGTTTGACTTGCAGCTTTTCTTAAGTGAAGCACTGATTCTCAACAAGAGATGAGCTCCTCGGGAGATAATGTGATCAGATGAAGTACGGTTTCAAACCTGGTAGATGGGCTGAGAGCCAGGATTCCTTTCCTGGCGCCATGCTTTCATCTGTGCCTTGACCTGAATTAGCAAAAACCAGTGAGTCCTGCACTCAGAAGCTGAATTTTCTTTAGTGGAATCCTCTTTTACCTCCCGTTTAAGGAGAAAAATTTGCTGCAATTTACTTAGATGTGCTCCAGTATCACATAGTACAAAAAAAAAAAAAAATCAGACTC
>NW_022900914.1:10816848-10825566 GCF_012274545.1 Fukomys damarensis | reverse complement strand
ATGTGTCACGATCGTATAGTACAAAAAAAAAAAAAATCAGACTCGATATTAGATAAGGATGGGAAGGAAAGTTGGAGAGGAAGGAGGAGTTGACATCAATTGAACATCTGTTATGTGGCAGGCACTTGGCACTCGTCCTTTTTTTTTTTTGGTACCGGGGATCGAACTTGGGTCTTTGCGCTTGCAAGGCAGGACACCAAACTGCTGAGCTAAGTCCCCGGCCCCAGTCTTCCTTAATTTTTACAAATTAAGTACATACGTATTTCTCTCTCTCTCTCTCTCTCTCTCTCTCTCTCTCTGCCTTTCTCTGATCTATATCCCCAGCCTTTTTTTTTTTTACTTTTGAGACAGGGTCTCCTTAAGTCACTAAGTTGCCCAGGATGAGCTCAAACTTATCATCCCCTTTCCTCAGTTTCCCAGAGTGCTAGAATCACAGGCATGTGCAACAACACCTGGTTGTAGATAGGTATGTTCATCTCTGTTTCACAAGTGAGGCTTTGAGGGTTATCCGACATACCCAGTTTGTATGACTAGTAAATGGCTAAAATAGGATTTGATCTTAGGTTTCTAAGTCTGAGGACTCCCTTCTTGTTCCAGGCTTATGTTTCTTTCTCATTTTTATTATATTTTTACAAAAGACATTTGATTGTCATCTTCCTGAGGCCTATAGAGTGTGAGTCTAGTAGTCTTAATATCCATGTCTGCTTCTGCCGTCTTGTACTTTCCTTGTCCATTTTAGTATCACTTGTTCCTCCTCCTCCTCTCCCAGTGGGTTGCCCTCTTCTTCCCTTACTTGTCTGTCTCTTGAGGTGGTAGGTTACAGGGTGAGGTACAGTGGTGAAGCAGTAGACCACCAAGTCCTTCATGTCTTACTGTGTCTTGTGAACATTTCATTGATCTTCTGTAAAGCCCAGGCAAGGGCATGCACATTCTTGCTACATTAAAGCTTCCGGTTTTCCTTTTGATTGTGGATAGACATTGTGTGAAATTTCTACCACATGCAAAGCATCACAGTGGCTGAAGAAAAATTATATTCAAGTGGCTACATTAAGAATTCCTTAAAGTAAAAACTAAAAATGCACTTAAGTTTTACCTATTTAGAAAGTACAGGCCAAGGGGAAAGGGGTGAAAAACAAAGCTGGTGGCAGTCCTAAGAGGCTAACAAGTTTCTTTTATGAAAGGCAAGGATGGCTTGATATATGGCCCTGGTCACCTGCTCTGGTCCACTATATGGTCACTGCCTCATCCATAGCCCTAAGGTGTCCAGAGCTCATTTCCACTGACATCCCTCAGGGGGAAGATACCCTCCCTGTATTTTTTTCTCCTTTGAAATCAACAGCAGTACATAAATGGATGAATGAGTTGGCCTATCCTCAGGGTATATCTGTCTGTGCTCTCCAAGCCCTGTTCTTCTGGGCAAGAAAAAAAGATTGAAGTAGGCCAGAGACCCCAACATGCTGTCAGAACACTTCAGCCTTCCAGAGGAGCGTTGTTACAATGATGAGGATTTGAGGTCCATGAGGTGAACCCAGCTGTGAAGATGGACTGAGATGATGCAGGTAAAGCCACTGCATCACTTGGCACAAGGTTGAGTGAGTCATAAATGCTGTTTACTACTGTGATCATCTTGTCCTTCTCCACATCAGTGAGAAGGCTTTGAGTGAAAGTAACAAAGACTCAGCTGAAGGAGCAAAATAGTAAGTGATGTTCTCTCACCTAAGAGATTGAGAGTTCATGTGACTCTGGGATAGGTTAATTCAGCAGGACATGACAAGTTCAAGGACCAAGGCCCCATCTGTCTTTTGTAGCTTTTTGTGTATGAGATGTTTTCTTTTATCTAGTTCATGTTTGCAGTACATCAGGAATACATTCATTGTGGGTAGTCTTTCTACTGTGTCTTCTTCAGGGTTGGTGCTTCTCTAGGGTTACAGATAGCTGCAGAAGCTCTGGGCACCTTCACACACACACACACCTCCTTGCAGAAGCAGAGGAGGGTCAAGTGTTTTTCCTGTGTCCTTGAGAAAGAAGGACAGCTTTTCTGAAGGCCCCTGGTGTATTCCCACTAGTGTCTCATTTACTGGGGCTGCCTCACAGGATGATGCCAAAATCAATTGCCAAAAGAAAGAATGCACTTCACTCAGTCTCACATCTGAGTGTGCATCAGCAACATCAGGAGGGCTTGTTAAAGTAGACGTGTCTGGGATCTTAGTTTCTGAGTCAGTAGGCCTGGGGCAGGGCCTGAGCATTTGCAATTCCAAGGAGTACCCCGCTGCTCTGGGAACCACACTTGCAAAACCACTGGCTGAAACTTCAGCTGTTACCTCCCAGGCATAGGGCAGCACTCTGAAAGTACATAGAGGCCCAGATCTGAACTCTATTAGCAGGCAAGAAAGAAGAAATGCCTGCCAACTTGTCACACAGCCTTGTTAAACTTTGGAGTTGCAAAAGATTCCATATAGGTCTCAGGTCTCCCTCTGGGTCATACTTGGTGTGTGTGTGTGGGGGGGGCCTTCACTTAGGACACTCCCAGCATTACAAATTCAACTCCGTTGAAGAGAGAAGAAATCTGGAGCACAGGTTCAGGGATACCAAGCATGTACATTCACAGACCCCTGAAGATGACCACTTGTGCTGCACATTTCCTTCTTCCTCCTCTTCTTTCTCTTCCTCACCAGTACCATCCAGAATATCTCTCTTTTAGCAGAATAAATTCTTCTTCTCCCTGCAGTGAGCACACCCGAAGCTTCCCATTTCGAGGACATGCATTTCTTTTGTCAGCAAGGGCTGAGGGCCTTTCAGCTGGAAGCTGGGCAGCCACTGGCTCAGCCGTCCTGGGTTTTGATGCTGTGGTTACTTCTAAATGAGCACTCATTATTGATGCTAATTGAACTTGAAGTTAATGAAAGAGGATTATTTTACAGGGCTTAAGTCAAGGCCAAAATTGTTTTTACAGGTTAATTATTCTCTTTAAAAGGCACCGTTATAGCCATGATTGTTTTTTATCAGCCTTATCTCAGCTGCTGAAAGAGATTTCTTCGAAGGCAGATTCCTGATATAATTAGTCACCTCATCTAATTCTTAATCACCAATCATTTCTCTCCAGATTAAGGTTAATCAAAGGAGTATGGGCTGGATACTCTGCCTTAATTGTATCGATCAGTTTCAAAGGAACGCTTTTTTCTTCTATTTTTGGTTAGGTAGGTGGCCTTTCCCTGTGTTTTAAAATGTGAAACCTGGTAGAAGGAACTAGGTTTCCTGCACACAAGATGGGATCACTGGAAAAACTGGTGTCTTCTGCCACTTAGTGACCACGGTATGGGCAGCTCTGGGTCACCTGGAGCTGGGAGAACCACGGCGTAGAAACGGAGTGAGTCCTCTGCTCTCCTTTCTCATTCTTTCTTTTTCTTTTTTCTTCTCTTTCTCCTTTTCTTTTTCCCTTCAGCTAGTCTTGCCTTCTGTTGGTCTAGTTTTCAGTCTTATTTTCACTCAAGCTCCTGGTTTTTACCTTTTTACCTTTGGACCTGCTTTTCTTCCCCTCTTTTTCTCTGTTTTCACTTCTCTTAATGTCATGAATCTGCATACCTGACCAGAACTTGAGGCTCTGCTTAGCAGCTGCTGTCCAGAAGTAGAATAAGAAGTGGGCTGTCACTGCACCAGGGGTAGGGGACCGAGGAGTGGACGGGGACTGACCGAGGAGGAGGGCTTGGAAAGGGTTAGAGCTTCTTCTGGAGAGAAAGGGAAGGCTGAGGGGGAATAGGATTGAGCTGTGTGATTCTGAGAATCCATAGATGGGATGCGGAGAGATTCAATTACCAAATCCCAAGATAACTGAATGAAAAGGGAAGTCTTAAAGTTTGAACTAACAGTGAGATGCTACTGATCAGTAGGGTGAGGAACTGCCAGAGAAATCCTGCTGGGAACCCTCAGGAGGGAGCATCTTCTCAGAACCTTCTGCCAGGCCCTCCTCTCCACTGCCTCCCACTGTGATGGCACTTATGCTCAGGTAACGCAGGTCAAAAGCACTATTCCTTTCCTCTTTATGATCACCTTTTAAATTTGTTTTACTTAAAAAATGATGCATGAATATATTCTCCTAGTCTTTTGTTAGCCTGTAGATCTCTATCTCTACTTACACTTATTAATATTTAAGTTTCCTTCGTTTCAAAACATCAACCTAGGCTCCTCTTTCCTTTGCTAGAATTAACCCATGATAAGAATTTGGCCGGCATTTCTTCCAGCTATTTTCTGTGCAGTTAGAAACCTACTTCTGTGCTGTAACAGTGATCAAATACTGAGTGTCTAGTACTTGCAAATAATTTTCATTGTTCAGTAGGAGAGAGTAGAGGTGCACAAAGGTTTCCATGGAGAACCCAGGTATTACCTTACTGAGGCTGCCATATAAAATGCTGTGGGATGGGAAGCTGAAACAATACAAATTGATTTTCTCATAGTTCTTGAGACTGAAAGTCCAAGATCAAGGTGTTGGTGACCTTGATTTTTCTCTTTGGCTCCCAGGTGGCTACCTTTTGATTGTGTCCTCCCAGGGCTTTATGCACCCTTTCCTAGTGTTTCTTCTTAGAAGGACACATTCTATTGGATTAGAGCCCCACCCTTATGGTCTCACTTAGCCTTAATTACCACTTTTCTTTTTGCAGTACTGGGGATTGAACCCAGGGTTTCCTGCACACTAGATAAGTGCACTGTAATGGAGCTACTTCCAAGACCTTATTAAATTTTATTTTGAGACAGTGTCTCACTAAGTAGCCCAGGATGGCCTGAAATTTGCTGTCCTTCTGCCTCAGCCTCCTGAGAATCTAGGATTATAGGAATGCACCATCATGCTGAGCCACTTATTTCCCTTCTTAAAAGTTTTGTCTCCAAATCGCCTTGGGGTTAGGGTTTCAACATAGATTGAGATGTGGGTGATGCAGTTCAGTCCGTAACAGCATTCAGTTCCCCCTCAAGCCTCTGTGCTTTTGTCAAGATGTTGTCTCTTCCTGGAAAGGTGGGCTTACCTTTTCCCTTCCTCTCCATCCTGGGAGATGCTCTTCATATCCTATTTATCTATGCAAATGAAACTCTTCTAAGCCAGCTTTCCTCTGTAGCCTTGCTTCCTGCCCCCACAGAAAGACTTCCTAAGACTCCGATTCCTACAAATTTTGAGCCCATGCCTTATGACAGCTGTGACTCTGCCTTGTGAAAGCCTGTGAGCTCATGCTTTGTCTTGAGTCTCTCTCCCTGTGGTCCCACTACCACTTTCAGTTAACTGTCCTATTGCAGGACTGTTTGTGTACCCTAGAGGGACATTCAGTAGTGTCCTTTACTTTGGGCTGAAGATACCTGTGCCAAAGTCTTCTGGCACCGAATGGACAGTTCATAGAAGACTAGAGAAAAAGATAACCATGACCATAGCTAACCACCTCTCTTTATCCAGGGTCACTGTGAATACTGGAGAACTACAGGGCCACCCCTGTGGTCCTACGTTTTGAAATTCATTGTCTGAAAGAAGTCATTTTGGGAGAGTTGACAAACTAGCCGATAAGCTGGTAATTGACCAGATTTAGATTCACAGTTAACTGTTGGATTCAGATGATTCAGGGTATCCTGAATCAAGCCACTGGAAGGACTGTTAAGATGCAAGTATTATCTAGAAGGCGCAGGTAAGAAACCATGGCTAGTAATACAGCACTTATTTGCAAAGCTCTTGAATTCTTTTCCCCATTATCTACCCAGGTGCCCGGTAGGTTTCTTTTTCCCTCTGTCTTTGTTTATGAGTACGTTTTTGCTGCTGACATAGTTTACAGCCACCTTGGGAGTGGTTACATCCTGCTGCTTGTTTCTTTTTTATTTTTTTCTTGAAATCTCTTTCCCCTTCCTCACCCTCCCTCACTCCTCCTCCTCCACTTCCCCCATTCTGTTTTTCTTCCTTGTTGATGTTATTAATTGTAACTCCTGTTACAGCATAGAACGTTTAAATTACTTGGAGCGATTAGGCTTCTGACCGTAACATCCCGATGCCCCTTACCTCCCTTCCTCCTCACCCCTCACCTTTGCGCCCACGGTCCACTTCCCTGTTGCGTCCCTGTCTCCATCTCCTTGTCCCTTCTCCCCACCCGTCGTCATTCTCTTCGTTTGTACTCTGCCTCACTCATGTGAGAGATCCTGGATAGTGTCCGTGTCTGCTGTATGTCAGTCGGCGTTACAGAGCGCATTGGTACAGGACGAAGCTGGATCGCTTGTGGTCCATAGCCACCTCCTTGGAGCTGTTGCCTCTCACTTCCGTTCTCAATTCCTGTCTTTCCACAAATCCATTCAGTCTCAGTAACTTCCCATTCCCCACCAATTCCTTTTCAAGGGGAAGCTTTGTTTTGTAACCTTCGCTCACTCTGACTTTTGAATGGAACCCCACATTTCCTGCCTTGTGGTTTGCTTTTGAGGCTGTCACCCCCCTCAGGTGCAAGAAGTAGAAGAGGAGGCCATTCCAAGGAATATCATTCAGAGCGAATTAAGGTTTTAAATCGTCCTAGAGAATTAGGATCAGCCAGTGGCCCTCTGCAACTTGCCAAAACCAAATCCTGCCCTGTCTCCAGGCGTAAAAGCCACATTAAGTTTTAAGACCTGATTCAAAAATGTATTATGGACAGTGATGACATTGTGATATTAAGTCTTCAAAAAGGAACCCGGGCTGGGCATGGTGGCACACGCCTGTAATCCCAGCACTCGGGAGGCTGAGGCAGGAGGATCACTGTGAGTTCAAGACCAGCCTGGGCTACATAGTGAGTTCCAGGTCAGTCTCAACTACATAGTGAGACCCTGTCTCAAAAAAGGAGCCTGAACACATGACCTGACGTATTGAGGTTTTACCGTGAATAGAAATGTTTCAGTTTTATGGTTCCCTTTGTTTGTTAAACAAATAGTACAACTTTCTATAGGAAATACTGAACTCCAAAGAATATTTTCAGAGGATATGAGCACGTGGTATGTGTGTGTGTGTGTGTGTGTGTGTGTGTGTGTGTTTGAAACATCAGCATTCTTACAGATATTCGCATTTCCCATTGTTTTCCTGTGATTGGAAAAGCAAAGTATTTGAAAATTTAAAAGGAGTTCAGAGTCAATATAGTTCGTCAAAAAGATAATTAGGAGGCTGGAGATTTAGCTTAGCGGCACTGTGCCTGCCTTGCAAACACAAGGTCTTGAGTTCGATCCCTAGTATCAGAAAGAAAAAAAAAAAAGGAAAAAAGAAAGATGATTAGGAGTAAGAATGCAATATTTATAGCATTAGATTCCTTTGACTTTTAAATTTCATTTTTCTACAATACAAAGATTTGTCCTGGATTAGGAGTCTGGCCAGTAGGCTCTTGCTGGTCTTCCCTTAATTAACTAGGTGATCTGAGCTAAGTTACCAGTAATTTTAAGTCAACAATTTATTGGGTGTTTCCTCCCTGCAAATCACATTTATCCTCCATTTATCACTAAAGCTCCTAACTAACCTCTGAGTGAGGCGGTGCCATTTTTCCTATCTCACAGAGGTTCAGAGAGGTTAAACCACTTGTCTAAGGGTCTCATGACTCAGTGTGGAGCTGGAGCTTGGGCTCAGGACTCAGAGATTCCCAGACACCTGCTGTAGCCACCGTGCTGTTCCACCCTCCCCAAGCTCAACAGCACCATCCACAGCAGCAGCAAATAGTCACAGAGTGCATGCTGTGAGTCGGGCACAGTGCAGGAAACCGAAATCGTCAGGCTGCCAGAGTTTGCTGCCCAGGATCACTAAGTTCTCTGAGTCTCTGAATCTCCCTTGATTGTAAGAAAGAAACTTGCATCCTTGACATCACTTTCAACTTGAACTTTTGTGAGCATTTAAACATTTTACAAGGTTTCTATTCTTTGGTTTCTTTCTTAATAGTATTTCTCACATACTTTTATTGGGGGGCTATTATGTGTCAGGGATCCTGCTAAGGATTTTTATAGGACTTTTTAATCTAGCCCTCATACTCGTCCAAAAGAGACTACAAAATAGAAAAGGGGGTCAGAGTTTACCTTGGCCAAGGTCATTCTGGTGAACCCAGCTCTGTCAGCCTTATGCTTTTTCCTGTGTAAGCAATGTCTTGGGCTTCTGCTCTGGAAATTTAATAAGTTCCATGCATTTAAACAAGCTAATTCCTATTATTACAGATATCATGGAAATAGAAACCTATGGAACCAGCTAACTTGAGGCCTGGGCAACAGTCTGCTTATTGTAGACAGTTTGTGTACTGGAGAATTCTGGCCTGAAGGGAGCTGAGCCCTGGTGTTTTGGTTTGTTCGAAGCTGCGAAGGAATCCTGGAGCCTGTCCAGCAGCGAGAGTTAACATTTCACCACACTGAAATCATAGGGGATCCAACTCAGGAGGCTGTTCATTATAACGACAATAACAACCACAAAAAGAACTAATATTTATGCACCTCTTTATAGTCTCCCAGGCCCTTCCGCATCCATTGTCGCATTCGATAAGGAGAGAAGAATAATGGAATGAGTTGGAAGCTTGCAAACATAGCAAATGATACTAAGCCTGCAAGGGAGACACTCGGAGCAGTGAGAACAGGAGCAGGGTCACTCAGCAGAGCAGACAGGCTTATCTTTAAATACCTGAGTAGGAAGGCAGCCGAGCAGTAAATAAATGTAAAAAGGTCCATGAAGCTGAGAATAAATGGAGCAGCCTTTTTTTTTTTTTTTTTCCT
>NW_022900914.1:10774881-10816540 GCF_012274545.1 Fukomys damarensis | reverse complement strand
GGAAGGGAGGGCAGGGGTAAGGGGAAAAAATGAGAATCAAGACTTGTCATGTGGAGGTACAAGATCCCAACGATGAATGTAACTGTACTGTATCCCTAAAATGTACCAATAAACTCAATTAAAGCTGGGAAAAAAAAAAATTATGGCCCAAGAAGAATCCCCAAAGCTGTCAGGCAGCAGGATGACAATAGCACGTCAGGAATGGCCCAGAATACACAGGGCAGTAAATCAAGGTCAGGGGGGTTTTCATGACCATCGCAAGGCGCGGCTGTGCCCGAATGGGGAACAGGCTGCGGGACTCCAAAAGTCTGGGTCAGCTGGGCTCTGGGCCTGGTGGAATTGACTGTGTCTACCTCAGAAAAGCTTGAAATTCAAGGTGCTTCAAAATGGGATTGTGGGTGCTTAGATCATTCTGAAGATCCACAAGTGATTTTTTTCCCCTTTCCCAAGAACTGATTTTTTAAAAAAGCCTAACGTGTTGGGAAGTAGTATGTGCAGAAGCAGGGGGGGATGTGCCCTGATGCCATCAGTGCCCAGGAGGCTGTCTGGAGTGTGGGTCTGGCACATTCCACATGGATCGTCTTGGTTTCAAGTGCCATATCTGCCACTGATCAGTCATGTCATCCTGCAGCTCTCAGCCTTCAAGTTTCTCAGCCTCAGTCTTCTCATGTGTAAAATGGGAACAATCATATCTCAATCATTCCTCCTTGTAAGGATCAAGTGAGCTAATGATAGTAAAGTACTTAGCACAGGGTCTCTGCAGAACAAGTGAGCAGAGAAATTGTTGGAGGGCCAAGAGGGTAATCTTCCTTCTAGGAAGCCAAGAACAGCAAATAAAGTGTAGTACACTAAGTCCCCAACTTACGAACGAGTTCCAATCTTGGAGAACCTTTGTAAGTTGCATTAGTTTGTAAGTCTGCCAGAGTAAGTCGTATGCACCTTTGACACAAATATACAATGTAAAGCATTAAAAAAAAAACAAACATACACAAATTCTGTAAATAAACTCATTTGACTTTTACAGTTGCCTTAACATGGTGGTACAGTACAACTACACAGCTACTTCCACGATTTGTTTGCATCTACAGATGTTTGTAATGTAAGGTCCATTGGTATCTGTGAGAGTTCGCAAGTCGAATGTGCGTAAGGCAGGGCCTTACTGTACACAGCTTTCTCTCGGTTATGCTGCAGACAACCTCAAACTCTTGGAGCTTTACAGCAAGTTTATTTTTTATTCATGTTGCTTGTTGGTGCTGTGGGACAGCTGTTACTGTTCAGCTCCAGCTGGTCAGTAAGTTCAAGTCTGCTCCAAGGATCTTTTCATCCTGGGATCAGGAGAGGACAGCCTCCTATCAGAGTCTCAGTATTTTCATGGCAGAGGAAGCTAATTTAAGAGATCTCCAAGAATCTCAGCTCAGAACTGATACACCGCTCCACCTCTCCTCCTCCTCCTCTTTCTCTCCCTTCTTTTGCCCCCCACCTTTCCTCCCTCCCTCTAACTGGCAAAGGACAACATGAGGTCAAGGCCAGCATCAGTGAAACAAGGAAGTTCAACCTTCTATGGGAAGCAAAGAGGAGAGGCTGGATGTTTGAGGATAGTTATAGGGTCTTCCTCAAAGTACACTTAGGACCTTGGCTATGCATAGAGAGCCATGGGGCTGGACTAGGCGAGATTAATTGAATCTAATCCAGCCGCTGTTTGCCAAAGCAGTGGACCTGGGGTCTGGGAATGGGCTTTTGCTAAATCTCTCTTAGTTTTGACAACACGTAGAAGAGAAGGATGTTAGGAGGGCTGTGCTCGAGTTCTCCCCAGCACCGTTCTCTCTCGTCTCACTGCATCTGAGCCTCACCTGTGGCGCAGCACTGACCTCAGCAGCTTGTAGTTCTGTGTAAGTTGACGGCGAGTCAGTGTCTCCCTAAGCAGTTGGATGTAAATGTTAATACTTGCTTACCAGGCAGCATCAGAATTCAGCATTTTCTAGGACTGTGCTGCAGTTCATATAGTTCTCAGAATTTTAAAGCGCTCCTCTTTATGGGTCTCAGATTTGTCATTTTTGAATGAGATGTCATAGAGTGATCTCTGAGGTCATTCCCAGTTTCTGTGGCCTGTGACCGTGATGTCTGGACACGTGTATAGGAGGCACGTGTGAAAACTTGATCTCAAACTGACGGATGTGTGTTACGTGTTAATCTCAACGTTGTGCTCATGAAGATGCATTACATTATCTACATTACGATAAATGCCACACATTTTGTCCACATCTCTTATGAATCACTCTCTTTCTCTCTCCCCCTCTCTCTCCCTCCCTCCCCGTCCTTTCTCTCCTCCCCTCAGTACCGGGGAATCAAACCAGTTCCTTAGGCAAGCTAGGCAAACCCTCACCACTGAGCTACACACCCAGTGTTCACCCTCACCTCTTCTGAAGTGCGCATGAGTAATCCCTGTTTGAACTCTTGAGAGAAATGAGTCTCTGCCCTCCAAGGAACAATACTGAAATAATGTGATGTGACAAATATATGGAAGAAGACATTTTAGGGCAAAAAGCCCCTCTTTTCTATTATGATTTGATAAATATTTGTAGACACCTGTTATGTTTTTCATTAGGCTATTTGCATGCATTATGTTGAAATTTCATTACATCAATTATTGTAATACAAAACTCCCTTGAAAGAAATGTTAGCACCCCCATTTTATAGCTGAGAATACTGAATTCCAGAGAAGGCAACTTACTCAAAGGTGTACAGCGAGGAAGAACAGATCTAAGATTCAAATTTATGTCTTTTCACTGCGATTGCTATTCTCTTCAGTTCCGCTTGAATTGCATTTTGCTAAATTGTACTCTGAGCTAAGGGTTGAGGGCCTCTTTCCAAGATCTGAGCCTACTACTGGCCTGTGTGTCCCAAAACAAGTCCTCTGATAGGACTGAAGCAAGGAACTGTTAGCTGCTAGAAGACCTTGCTTCTTAGATCTAGGTCCACAGCCTATAAACTCAATAACTTTGGTAGCCATGTGTGCAAAGTAGACCTTATGATATCCACCCTGCCCAACCCAGAGATTCTGAGGCTGATGGAAGAAAGAATATATGTGAACATTCTCTCTGAATTGTTTTATACTGTTCGAATAAGTGATGTTACTGTTGATTCTCCCTAGAAAGAAATGAGAATGTAATCAATTGCCACTTCTCCTCTTAAAGAAATATTGTACCTGAAAAGGAAATCCTATCCCTAAAACTATTTGTCTAAAGGGTTCCAGGATAAAGGGGAAAGAATCCCAGGTTTATAGCTTCTTTGTAGTAGAGAAAGCAAAAGAAAGTTTCAAGTGCACTTTCAGAAAACACTTTCAGTGGGTAGAAATCCAGATTTCTACTAAAGGCATTTAAGGGTTCAGGCCCAGGCTTGTTTGGATTTAGAAATTTCTGCTTTTCTTTGTCAAATGCTCCCTAAAGTAGGTACTGAAAGAGGCCACCAGATAGAAAGCAGGACCCCCTTCGTTTCAATGACGTACAGTCTGGTTGGCATGGGAAAAATGACAAGTTTAAATAATAATACAGTGGGCCTTGGACACAAAGTGTGGAGTCCATGTCAAAATGAATGCCTGGTTAAAGACAGGGCAGAGCTTGTCTCTTTTCTGCTTAGAGCTACTCTGCTCAGCTGAAAGTATGAATGATCTGGAAATAATTGTTTAGGGGACTAGAAACTCTGGCTGTACACGTTTGTTGAAGCATTTCCCTGCAGCACATTTGTACAGCATCCTGCTGTCTTGTTTCATGAGTTTCCTTTCACAACAGAGTCCAGCCGTAGCTCGTTGTTCTTTTCTTTGGACAAGCTGAGTCATAAAGAGGTGAAAAGACTACTCGTTCAGCCAGGACTAGGCGTACTGGCCGCATCCTCATCAAGGGCTCTCTCTACCTTCTCCAACTGCCTCCTTCCTCCCCTCCCTTCTCCGCTCCTCCCTTCCCTCCTTCTCTTCCTCTTTCCTCTCCTCTCTCTACAGAGAAGCCATTGCACAGCTCCGGAATCATTCTATTCTATTCACATATGCTTGCAAACGCTAATGAAGTAAAAAGAGAGAACTTTAAAGAAGGAGGCTACTGGACTAGATTTCTATTCACAGTCACTTTTCAGTTCAAAATAACTTCTACTTAGGGTTGTTCAGATTATGTTTAGAAATGGAGATGCTTTCACTTTTTATTTAATCACAACTTCTCACTCTCATTGGTTTTAGGTGAGACGCCTCCTAGGAGTTCACCTGACAAAATGTTCTAATAAAAATAAATAGCTCTCACATCCCACCTGTATACCAACAGTAAGTTCCCCAGAAGCCAAGTACTAGATGTTATAATAATATTTTTGTGATTGTGAACAAACCATCCTAGGAACTGGCATGGAACTCGGTAATTTTTAAGTGGTTTTCTTTTTTATCTTCTTTTTTTTTTTTAACTGGAGTCTCCCCTTGTGGTTTAGAACTCCTGGTCGAGTCATCCTCCCATTCAGCTGGCTAGCTGGGACTATAGGCATGAACCATCACACCTATCTTTTAAGTGAGTTTGAGTGACAGCAGAGTAATTAATATGAATTTATGAGCCGGGCATGGTGGATCAGCGTGAGTTTGAGACCAGCCTGGGCTACACAGTGAGTTCTAGGTCAGTCTCAACTACATAGTGAGACCCTGTCTCAAACCGCCCCCCTCCCAAAAAAAAGGAATTTACAGACAGGTCTCAGATTTGACTTCTGTGAAATTAGTGCCCTCCAAGGGCTGGGGATTTAGCTCAGCGGTTCGGTGGCCTGCCTCGCAAGCACAAGGACCGGAGTTCGATCCCCGGTACCACACACACACACAAAAAAAAAAAAAAAAAAAAAAAAAAAAAAAAAAAAAAAAAAAGAAAAGAAAAAAAGAAATTAGTGCACTCCAGAGCTAATTAGGCATACTGAAAAAAACAAAAACAAAAAACATTAATGATTTTCTTCAGGCAAATTGAAGCCTAGATTTCAAGGCCACTGTGGCCACCCATGTGCCTCTGAGCTCTGAGGCTGGTTCAGTGGCTGGAGAAGCGTAGCCCCTGGAAGTTCCACACAGGGCAAAATCTGCATTTATTTTGGCAAAACTAAGGGAAAAGTCCCTTTAAGGAAAAGAAGTCCATGGAGATAGAAATTTATAACAGCTGAGAATTAATCTAGAAGTCAACATGTTGCGTCTAGAGGTTTATATTTCCTTGAATCCTGTTTTGAATTATATCATTGCTTAACTAAGCAAGTGAATGTTTGTATACAATGTTGTGTTAGCAGTGATTATTAGTTTCATACACAGGATTTCTTATTATAGAAAAAAAAATCAGCTGGACCATGTGTTTAGTGTCCCCAATACAATTCTTCCACACCTACGAACACTCAGTAATTAGATAATTGGCCAGAATCCATGGCATCAATATTTACTGGTTAGCAACTTATTGAGTGACAGATTTTGTCTGAGTCTCAAAGAGGTGATAAACTATTGTCAAGTCCTCTTCTCACAGCTGTCTTTTTAGGCTCATTGTCTACTCAAAGTGGATGGCAGGAAAAAAGGTACCCCAAAAGTTTTATGATTACCTGACCTGATATTCTCATTTGCCAAATGTTGTCCCTTTAGCCATTTTAGATTTGCTTCTGAAATCTAAACACAGGGCTGTTTCTTTCTTTTGAAATAAAGGTCTTTGAACATAGTTACCCTTCCAGTAAGGGTGAGAAAAGATCGACTGGCTCAGTTTTAAATTAAATGAAGCTTCCAGGGAATGAGACAACAGAAACACTGAGAGATGGGATTTTGGTGTAATGGGAGATGTAACATAGTGGCTTGTGAAAGCCCTTCCTACTCAAAATGCAATTATAATATGACAGGATCAGCATCATGTGGGCATTAGTTAAAATACAGAATCCCACGCTCAAACCCAGACCTACTGAACCACAATCTGCATAAGACTCTCAGGGCTTCAGTTTGGAAATAGAAGCTCCAATCCACTGATCCTCCTTTGTTTGAGGGGTGGTAGGCTCTGTGTCTTTTCCTTTTCAACCTGGGCAACCTAGGGACTGTTTTGACCAATAGTATATGGTGAAAGTGACTCTGCGTGACTTTAACAAAGAGGATAGAAAATGTCATGCAGCCTTTTCCTGATTTTTTGAGATGCACACTTTGGCAGGAGCCAGGCTCCACATAAGATATCAGAGTCCTTTAGGTGAGCCATGAAGGCACTGTATTAGCTTTGCCACAGCTAAGACACAATACCCAACACCATAGCTTTAAAAAGCAAAGATCTTCTTTGGCTCATGGTCACAGGGGATTCAGTCTGTGGTTGGCTGGCTCCAAGGCAGAAACATCATGGCAGAAAGGGGAGGTGCTGCTTAGTTCTAGTTAGTGACTGGGAAGAGGTGCAGGGGAGCAGTGCCAAAGAGGAACAGGCTAGGGACATATATATGGTACCCAAGGCCACACCACCATGATCTACCCAAACATACCCAGGAGTGTGTTTTACTATTCTACTAGGTGTCCCTTAAGCCAATGAAGTTGACAAATCAGGATTAATGGTCACAGGTGCTTTAGTCAACAGTTGCAGCTAAGGCCAGGCTTTCAGCCATCCTGGCAGAATTGCCAGATACGAATGACACCACCTTGTGGATCCAGTTGATGGCTGATGGAACAGAATGACCTCACCAAGCTCCGAATGAATTTTATAATAAGAGAAATCCAAGAGATACAATCAGATGGTTGTTTTCAGCCACTAAATTTTGGGGGATGTTTGTCAGGCAGCAAAATACCTAGAATGGATCCCAGGTGGAATTGTATGCCCCAGAAAAAAGGTGAAAATCCCTGGACAAGAAAACAGTAACAACTCATCCAGGGAGGCCCTGTCTACGGAATTCTCAAAATGCTAGTGTGGCTAAATATGTTCCTATTTCAAGTGGGCATGTTCCCCTATAGTTTTTCTATTCTCATCTTTAATGTGTAAATCATGGGAAGCCTGCTGATAACAACTTGAAGATTGACTCTTTTAAGTGTCTACTCTGTCAGGAATTGAGCTCACTGCTCTATTGTGCTATATCATCTCATCTTCATTAACAACGCTTTGAGTTAGGAACCCATATCCCTATGGTGTAAATGATGAAACTGAGGTCAAAGGGGGGTTATTTAACTTGTCCAAGATCACCAGCTGGAAGTTAAATGTAGGTCCATCTGACTTGAATGCCTTCCCCCACCCCCCAGGCTTTGGTGGCACAAGGTTGATATTCATTTGCCCTCAGACCAGAAAAAGGACTGTCAGGTAAAGGGACTTCTCCTCCCTTATCTGCCCTCTGGGAGGAAAAGGACAAGGTTGGTGCCATCAGCCTGAGTTGTAGTTTCTTATCTTCTTAGCTTCTGACACAAGGGCTAAGGAAGACCAAGATAGAGGTTACTAGAGATGTCCATGACAAGTGATGGACTGTTCTTCAGTAGAAGGCTCAAATGTAATTAATTAGCCTACAAGAAAATATCAACTTATTCTTTGAGGAATGTGCAGGTTTGAACCTAATGTTTACACTATTGAGTTTGAGTTATTCAGCTTTTCTGTTTCCACCTTTTGGGAGAGAAACCTGTTTCATGTTTCAGTTCATTATCTTCTGCTGTGCCTATTGGGGCTCTATGCACTGTTGGGGGATACAGTGGTAGAAAAGTCATGGTATCCAAGTCAGGGACGCATCTTCTGGCACTCATTAGTGTCACAGGGCAGAGGACAGAGAATCTGGGAATGGTTTTCTAGAGAAGGTGACTTAACATAGGCCTTGAAGGAATTTACAGGATAGATGGAGTTAAGAGCATTTAGGCAGGGGGATACTTAAAAGAAAGGCCTAGAGTATGGAGAAGATCCAACTAGGCATGGCAGGCAGACCTCAGGGTTGGTTGATAGTCATCCTGTTGGTCTTCCTAATGGAAAAATAAAGCATACTGCTGCTGTTGTTGTTGTCATTGTTTTGTAGTGCTGAGGATGGAACTTGTGGCCTTGCTCGTGCTGGACAAGTGCTGTACCATTAAGCTATACCCCAGCCTCATAGCTTAGTGCTCTTGCTTCCTTTTTTATTCCCTCTCTCTCTGAAAAAAAAATCTGTGCCAATATCAACATTAAGCTTACTTGTCCTTTTGTTCATGACTGAGGAAAAATATTTCGACGTGAAGCAGAATTGTCAAATTTAGCAAGTAAAAACAGGATGCTCAGTTAAGATTGAATTTTAGATAAATAGGTGTATCCCAATGACTACAGCATTTAGGATGCACCTGTACTAAAAATTATTCATTGTTTATCTGAAATTCATATGTAATTAGATGTCTAGGATTTTTCCTGGCAACTCTAGCATGAGGTAGACATAAACATAGACTTCTCATGTTTGTTCTACATGGGGAAGTGAAGTCTCCTTGTCTAATGTTTATAAATAAACAAAGCTTTAATTTAACCCAGCATAATAGTTTATATTGAGATATTATATTTTGTTTGTACATTGTTTTTTCTATTTTTAAAAACAGCCCGCTTGCAATGTGTCACGGATTTCTTCCTGTATGTTTTTTTGCTCTGGATCTTCACACATCTATGTCTGACAATTGTAGTTCTAGAGGTTGTTCAGCCTCAAGCCAAAGCTTACCTTGAGGTAACACCAAAACTCTCCCACTTAAAATCCTTCCTAACCTTTTCTGCTTCATGGCAAACTTGGGAGTGATTTTTATACAGCCTCAGACAGAATCCTTGATAGAACATGGACCAACCGGGGTCAGCTGTGGTTTAGATGTGAATCTTTTCCAAGCTGCTAAAGAGCACAGAGAAGAGGAATATGGCTGTCTCGTAGGACTTCTATGACTGGCTTTTGGATTTTGGAAGCTCTAGTTTTTTCTGTTTCCAATTTGATGGGAATAGAAATTAAAAGAATTTAAGACTAGGGAAAATGGAGAGTATCTGCAGTGAAAATAACAACAGAGTGATTAATTTGAGGGAGATATTGAGAGGGTCTTGTTATGTATTTCAGCCTGGCCTTAAACTCACTATGTAGCTTCAAACTCATGACCCTTTTGCCTCAGCCCCGGGAGCACTGGGATTATAGCTGTGTACCACTGTTCTACTCAGGAGAGTGATTCATTTTGACCTGGAGAAGGTGAAAGGGTTGGGGCAGTATGTGAAGAATTGGGAAAGGTTCCATTGGGGAAGTGGTGTTTCAGCTGAACCCTAAAAAGCTGGATAGGACTTTTACCCTTCTCTTGCCTATGTGATCTCATCCAGTCTCCCAGTCCCATCCTGCGCCTTTGTAAATTGTACAGCAGCCCATGGAGGAGGCAGAAGACAGCCAGTCACTTGTTGTGTCTGGACGAGCTGACAAGAAAGCCCGCCCCGTGGGTACAAAAGTTTGCCGTGCCCAACAATGCTGCCATGCCCTTTGCTCCAAAGTCAGAACAATTCACCCCATCTATCTTCCTTGCTTCCTGTAACGCACAGAAATTCTGCCCTTTGAAACTTGGTGAAAGCACCAACCTGTCAATCAGAAGAGGGAAGATCATAATTAATGATAATAGCCTGGTTTTAATTATAGCTATTTAGCAAGTTAGCAGAACAATACCAGTAGCACAGCTCGACACTGAATGGGTCGGGAGCAGCCTACTGTTTCCCATAGTGTTCACAGTGTGCCCCTGGAACTTTGCAACGCTCAGCTCCCAGGAACTGGAAGGACTACAAGTGAGAGCTAAGCAGCCTGCATTTTCCCTTCCCTATCAAGGGCTTTCTTCCTTTCTCTGCTGCAACCCATTTGCAGGAGCATCTGCCATGGGTCAGTGACTACAAGGTCAATGATGGACCTACTTCTGTTGGGATAGAGGCACGAGCCAGGTATGCCTGTCATGCTGATGCCCTTTAATTGAGTTCTCCTTCCATCTGTCATCTTTCTGTCCAGTCAGACCTACAGTGTTATAGAGTTAGGCCTGGAAGGGACCTTAGAGGTCTTCTTACCTGGAGACTTTCAAACTTAAGACAAGATGGGCTGCTCTAATTAAAGGGGCCTGAAAGAATGGCCACAAACCCTGCTTCCCAAGCTCCGTCTTGCTCATAGATACAGCCCCGTGGTCTTCCCATGGAAGCTTTAGCATGCCTTAAAGAGGCAATCCCACCCACCTCACTTTTAAAGCATGACATGAAAGGAAATATAGCTTTCCCACACTCAAGCAATTTGATATATTGTGAGAATTAAATAATAGATTTCCTCCCTCCTAGGTATATGCTCTTATACTAAGCCCACCTAAGCTATTCTTTCAGCACTGAAAATCCAAATCTATCCATAGATCCCTGGAGACCTATAAAGTAGGAGTTTAAGTAGGTCTTGGGGTGGGGGAGAATCACAAAGTCAAAGGCTTTTAGGTTGTGGTCCCCAAGTGGAGGAGGGTCCATTGCTTTCCTCTGCTTTTCAGCAGGGCCCATCACCCCCAGTATTTAAGAACTGCTACCCGAGGGTATTCAGCAGGTCAGAGGAGGGCTCTGCAAACCCCAGAATGAATGAGTTGCCAATCGCTATGATGACGGCCCCCCAGGTTCCCACTTCCTTCCCAGGTCAGATCATCGCCATCCTCCTGCCCTTTAGTCTTCCAGCTGGTGTCTCCTACCTTACAGCGACTGGGGAAATGACCACAGACCCATCAAAATAGAACCTGGCAGGCAGCAGAAGCACAGAGCTGGATGCAGAGAAGCGATTACTTCCATGGTGGCCAAGGGATTTTCTGTAAGAGATGACAAAGCGGCCTTGTCATCAGTGAGGCAGACATCTCTTCAAGGATAGGTTAGCAGAAAAGGTGGCAGTTTCCAGTCGCTTTTCTGACAAGACAGCAACCTTTAATAGATGCAGAGGAGATCTTTAAGGTGGAGTCCTTAGATCTTCTTTCAGCCTCCATGGCACAGTGGCAGTTGAAGAAAACCATCTTGGGTGAGACAAAAAGTTGGATGAGAAGCAGATGCCAATAAAGTAATTTATTCCTTTAAAATAATTCACACATTTCTTCTCTTTGACAGTTGAGCTCATGCAGTTGCAGCTCTGTTGTTATCAGATTTACAGAAAGCTTCCTGGTTGCTTCTTAATACAGGAAGAGGAAGTTTTCCTTGAAAGCAAAAACATTGCCGTGACACTCTTCTTTCCTTTGTGACTCCTCTACTGGTTTATCTGTTTCAAGGAAAAATAACTCGATGATTTTGGGAGCAAAGGGGTATAACGAGCCACCCTAGCCTTTCAATCAAGCTGAATGAACCATTGCCTGGAAGATAAGTCCTTGAGGCCTCTGCTTGTCTTGTAGTCAGTCCCTGCAGGACATAAATGGAATTACAAGGTTAATTTGGGAAGGAGAGAGTATTAACCAAGGAGCTGGAGCTGAAAATCTTAAAACACATTGTGAGCTCACAGTCTTAAGTAGTATGGATAATATAAAGATCTTACATGCAGATGTAAATCACTGATCACTGAGATCACCGGTTAGTTCTGTTATGTTGTTTTCATTTCAACACCTGGTGTTGGAGGAAGCAGTATGTTACTGCATGCTCAGGTGCACACTCCTTGCATCATTTGTGTCCAGCACTTTGAGAAGCACTGATTTAACATGAGAGTATTTGTTTTAAGGTTGGAGGTTTTCCAAGCCAGATTTCCTCAGAACTCAGGAGAACTGACTGGAGGGGGGATTCTAGTCCTCTAGGTCGAGTCTGTGTACCCTGGAGCTGCTCTGTAGGTCTAGGTTACAGATGGATGATAGCCTTTGGGTCCCAGACAAGGGAAAGTTTAGAGTCCTGGTCCATGAATTTAAAGGACCTTGTGACTCAGCAGTCAAAGGATTCCGTATGGAAGTAATGGTGAAATTTTTAGAGCTTTCAGCGATAATAAATAGCCCACTGCAGCATGCACGGTTTCATCACCACTGCTGTATGGAATTGCCTTCCCTGGGGAGTTCTATCTCACTGCCTCGCCTCTACCAAACCAGGCTACTATGTTTCTGTGCAGCTTTTTGCCCTAGGCTCTCTCCAAGCTCTGTCTACCAGCCTTACTTTCTCAACTCTAAATTCCTAGCCCATGTTGTCTCCTGAAGCCACTTCTTCTTGGCCTCATACCCCACACACCTGCCAAAGGTAATGCTCCCTAATGTCCCCAGTCCAATTTTATGCTATGCCCACTACACTTGGGCTGAGCTTCTATACTTTGAGTTCTCCATGAAAAGAGAGTTCCTTCATCATAGCAATTGGCAACTCATTCATTCTCCGGAGTAGTCTGGAAATTTGTAAGCCTCAGTAGTAGCCTCAGTCCACTGGAAACATCTAGTTATCCAAATTAAGCTCTATTCTGCTTATCCCCCAAGTGGGCCCAGAGAGGATAATGGCTTCTTCAGATGGCAGTACACAGGCATGCCTTCTCCTCTGGATCTAGAAAGAGGCTCAGAGTGCCTCTGGTGACCCAGATCCGAGCTGGATGGAGTTGTATTAGAAAGTGTCCCAGCAGGTCAGTTTGGTGTGTTTGTCTGGGAATGATGGTCAAAGAGCAAAATCTAGGCTTGGGATTAAGTCTGGAGTTTACAGTTTATCAGCTGTTGAAGCTCAGACAATCATATGACTACAGAGCCTGAGTTTCTCAAGTGTAAAATAGAGAAATTTTCAATAAATAGGACAGATGTGCAAATACCGAATAGTTTCTCTGGTGTGAGAAACTGAAAGTGTAAATAAAGATCAAAAGGCATAATAGATAATGTGAAATAGGAAGAAAAGGTCCAAAGGGGAAGGGGAACTGAGGGGGAGGGGAAAGGAAAGAAGGGAGTGGAATTAATGTGAGAAAAAAAAAAAGGAAACAAAATATTTGTAAATAGGGAGAGGTGGAAATGTTGAAGGGAGGGCAGGGGAATGGGGAAAAATAAGGAACAAGATACATTATGTAAAGGTACAAATTTCCAATGATGAATGTCATTGTATTATATACCTAAAATGTGCCAATAAAATTACTTTTAAAAATCTAGAAACTTTCAGATATTGTGAGACTAATCAATAGATACAATGAACAGTGTACTTAACACAAAGCTTGGTTTAGAATAGTTTTCATTGTTTTTATTCAATATCCTGGTGACCTAATTTCCTAAAGGCCCACAACCATCTTTGTTTTTTTTTTCTTTTTTCCCTCCTCTCCAACTTTGGTGTCTCCTTCTCTTTCTCAGTGTGTAAAATACTGCAGTTCAGTATTTTTTTCTAGGAGATAATCAAGTCCCTTTACAAATGGTAAGCAGGTGGTTTCTTAGTAAACAAAAAGCTGTGTATTTGATTTATCCTGCAATTCAACAAAATGAAAGAGACACCTTTTTATTCTTTACAATAACGGAAAAGCCATTTTTACCAAACAGTGTTCTACTCAGCTTACCTCCCAAGTTGAGGTAGAATGGTGGTTGTCCCTACAGATTGTATTAACAGGAGGGCCCAGCACCCCGTGATCTGGTGGCCATGTCTCCCCCGGTCTGGGAAGGAAACCAAAATCCCAGGGTTGGCAGAGGAAAGAGGGACTTTTCTTGACTGCTTCACCGAGAGCCATGTCATGCTAGGGGTGACAGTGGCCTCTTGGATTCTCCCCTGAAAGCCAGTGGAAAGCCATCGGGAGCAGCTCTCCTGCCCTGAAGGCCTAAACTACAGACAGGAAGAACAAAGTTAATGTGTTGGAGAAGGCTAAAAGTGGGATTCTGTGCTACAGTTTGCTACTACATTCTGTGAAACTGTGAACCAATTAAATAGTTGGTGGAATAGGCCTCATGTAGTTATTCTGTAAACAATGGACTGATGTACCACTGAATGAATTCATGAGTGAGTGATCAAATGAACAATAATTTATTTAATAGCTACTGTGTGCCCGCCACATTCTAGGCAATAGCAATACAGCAGTGAAAAAAGCAGCAAAAACTTCCTGCTGTCATGGTGTTTATAGTCCGCTGAGTGCAGGCAATAAGCCAAGAAACACATTGTGTACCAGGTGGTGATATGGTCCCTGGGAAAAATGGAACCTAGGAAGGGATAGAGAGTGATGGGGCAGCGTTCACTTATACAGGATGGGAATCATGGGTGCAACGGAGGCAGGAGGCTATCTGGAGGGAGAGAGCTCCAGGCAGAGCAAACAGCAAGTACAAGGGTGGTGAGGCGGGAGTATGTTCTGGTCCACACCGCTACCAACATTAGCTTCCAGACAGGAAAACAGGTTACACGTTGTAAATGTGACATGAAAGGGGTCACAAAAGAAATTGATCCTAGAACAAATTACTCCACTGAACCTCTGATGACTCATTATGGAAGAAATGTGCTGGCTTGCATCAGCTGTAAACTCCTAGCTTGGAGATTTTTTTTTTTTAAACTATGAGTACCAGGGAGTTAGGTATGGCAGGAAGAAGTCAAGATCAAGGAAACTGAGAAAGATGCAAATGTGGACAAGAAAGAAATCAGACACGGGACACAGCCTAACAGCTAGCTCAAGGTAGAACTGAGGTCTATTACCAGTGAGTAGTGTAAAGAAGAAGAGACTGTTACCATCATCACCTTATGATCTTCATCATCACCACCACCACAATCGCCACCATCACCACCATCACCATCATCAGCATCACCCCCATAACCGTCATGACCAACATCACCACCAACATCATCGCCACCACCATCATCATCATCACCATCCTCAGCATCATCACCACCAGTGACTTTTAACCAGTTTGTGACATGCCACACGCTGTTCTAAGCATCTTCGTTCTTATTTCCTTTAATCCTGACACAATATTACGGAGTTGGGACTGTTGTTATCCTCATTTTACAGACAAGAAAACTGAGCATTGGAAAGCTGAACTTTCTCAAGGCCGTACAGCCTGCAAGGCAAAGACAGGGAAGAGAGAAGAGTATAATCTCAACCAACACACATTAGCAGGTGATACAGAGTCCGGCATGAGGAGTCCATCATGGACAGGTAGAGCACAGTAAAGCAGACAGTGGTGGGAAGAGCCAGGGTAGCACCTGGCTGCTTTATTTCAAGCCTGGGGCTCTCCTTGACTCCTTCTGAGAAGCCTGGTGAGGCTGCGTCTTGCTGGTGTGAGGGATGAAAACTGATGGATCTTGGGAGAAGAAAAGATTCCAGCAGCCACCCCTTGGTGAAAAAGACTGAAGACTCAGCCTTGGATTTGCTGTGTTGCACATAGCACTGCCTGAGACAGGCAGGAGCTGAGACTTGGACGAGCCGGCCAGCTGGTTGGGAGGGAAGCTCTGACCAGATAGATGACCTTTGAGGTTCTTCAGTTTAATGTCTTGTGAGTGTGCAGCTTGGAAAGCCCACAGCAAAGGGAGGCTGGGAGGGCAGGAGAGCAACTAGTCAGACCACATTCAAGATGTGTGACTGCACTCTGTGGCCTCCTTACATTCCTCAGCCAACCGACCTCCCAAGTTAGGGACCTGGAAATCAGTCTCACCTCTTCTGTCTCACTCCCAAATTTGCTTTTATTCTTGTCTTCATTCTGTCCCTGCTTGGCTTGGTTCTGCCTTCTCACTTGCATGGATATGGCAACAGATTCTTCCTGCTTTGGGGGCACCTAGGTCTACTCTGTCTCACAAGTTCTCTACCTTGGAGCAGGATAAGCTCAATAAAATGCAAACCTGCAAATCTCAAAGACCTCTTGACAGGGCTGCTGAAGTTTGCTCACTGCAGTCAGGACCAGGAACAGAGGCAAGATGAAGCAAGACTCTGTCTGGGTCTGGAAGCAAGGCAGTTAGCGCCCCCACTGTGAGCCAGCCAAGAGGGAGAGAAGAATCCAGAAACAGGAAGCCCACATTCCAGTCCTTAGAGAGCAGGCTTGACAGGAAGAATATCAGAGTTTGTGGGCATTGTTAAAATCACTGCACCTGCAGCTTTTCTAGCCGTAGGATCTGATCAAGTGGGTAACTGGATCCTCAGCTGATGTTCATCTCTAGTTCTTTGAATATTACTTTAAACACGTGGGGAAGGCCCTCAATAAATTTTCATTTGTTTAGGAGGCAAGGCAAGAATGGGTGGACAAAGGTTGAAGGTTGGTCAGATACTGCAGAATACATGAGCTGTGCCCAAGAGATTTTTCTAGGGGGCTGGTACTGGGAATCAAACTCAGGACCTTGTGCTTGTGAGCAGGCACAGCACCACTGAGCTAAACCCTCGGCCCAAGAGATTTTTTTGTTTTGTTTTGTTTTGTTTTTTTTGAGACAGGGTCTCACTTTGTAGTTGAGACTGACCTGGAACTCACTATGAAGCCCAGGCTCGTCTCGAACTCACAGCGATCCTCCTGCCTCAGCCTCCCGAGTGCTGGGATTACAGGTGTGCACCACGACGCCCAGCTGGTCCAAGAGATGATTTTGATTCTAGCGATCTTAGGTGAGATTTGAGGAGAGGTATGAATTTTTACAACTTCTCTGTGCTTTTCTTCTCCTAGTGCTGGGGATCACCCAGGCCCTAACATGTGCTAGACAATTACTTTACCACTGAGCCACACACTCTACCCTTGTGCTTTTTTTTTTTTAAGTAGTTTTCATTGAGTTAAAATACACATACCAAAATTTAAGGTTTTGACCAATTTTAAGTGTGCAATGCAGTGACAGCACATTTACAGACTGATGACACAATCACCACTATCCATTTCTACAACTTGTTCATCCCCCAAAGAAGAAACTCTTCGTCCATTCTCCCCATTGTCCCTCCCCCCAGCTCCTGGTACACTCTCTTTTATTTCCTCTGCTTGAATTTGGCTATCCTCAGCACCTCATACAAGTGGAATCGTATTTGGCTTTCTGTATCCAGCCTATTTCCCTTAGCGTGCTGTCGGAAAATCACAGTTTTATTCTTTTTTAAGATTGATCACTCCATTGCATGTATACTGCACATCCTGTTTACCCATCCAACTGCTAATGGACAAGTGGTTGCTTTCCACCTTTTGTTTTATGGGAGCAGTTCTATGCACATCGGCATGTAAGTATCTGTTTGACTCTGCTTTCAATTCTCTTGGGTATATACCTAGGAGTGGAATTGCTGGTTCGCATAGAATTCGATGTTTAATTTTTTGACTGCCAAATGCAGGTATATTTTTAAAAACTCTATAGATGATTCTTTTGTGCAGCCAGGCTGAGAAGGACTGCCATTAGACAAGGACTGCTAAGGAGGATCTCCTGATGGGGGAAAGGAGGGAGGCAGGAAGAGGCAGATCTTGGTGGGTCAGTGCAAGGCAGACTCCTCCAGTGTCATTTACAAACTCTCCACTGATAGGAGAATTAACTATGTTTCAATTCAGAATCCACTCTTGGCTGCTTTCATGGCTTACCTTAGGATTTCCTGAAAGTGATTTCTTATGTGTATCCCAGTCTTTCCATGTGGAAAACCTGCATCGTGCCTACTCCCTTTTTTCCTCCTGGCATGTTGAGAAATGACATTGGTGACGTGGAGACAAAGTCCCCGAGAGGTGTTTGAGCAACGCCAGGAGCACTTCCTCCCGATACATGGGGTGGGTGGGGAGCAGATTTCTGTCTATAGCATGGCAACAGCCTTAGGCAAGGGCTTCAGTGGGTGTCGCTTACTGTAAACATTTGACTTCTCCTCTGGTTTCTGAGTTTCTCCCAAGAGGGAGGAAAACGTCTGATCTGACGAATCTGATATTTCACTAAGTCCCTTTGGGTTCAGCTTGTCACTGCAAGGTTTATTTCAAGTATGTCAGCCTTTGTCACATGAACAGAGTTTTTTTTTTTTTTTGTCCTGGCCTTAAGTTGACAGTCGTCAAGTGTAGCTTGGCTCTGGGTGTCGAGGGTGAGTGGGGATTGGCGAAGGAAGTCACAGAGAAGGAAATAATCTTACAGTTTTTTGTAGCCACAACAGGAATCATTCCAAGTGATTCTGGATGCACAAATCCTTGGGCAGTGGGACTAGAGGATTTGTCTGTCCCTTCTCTGCATGGGTAGATTTGGTCAGTGGCTAACGGATGGCTTGATGGTGGAATGATTTTTACTTAGAGTTACAGAAGTCATTGCAGGAGTGACCCCTGATAAAACCAGTATTTCTTCCATGGCCAAATTTGCATCATGCTGAAAGAAAGCACTGCCAGAGCAAATCAGGTTTTCATGATGCATAAGGAACTTGCTCTATTATCTAGAGGCCTTTGCTTTATTTGGGACATTAAAAGGGCCTGAAGGACTTCGAGGCCCAGAGTGGAGGTGGTTGCCAGGTGATTCTGTCTGCTCTCCCAAGTAGTGAAGAAACAATGGATGTTGTGACTATTTTGGTGGCGTCCACATATCACTGGAGCCTAGAAGGGGGACTCCAGCTCCATGGCCATTGCTTTGCCGAGGAAGAGACTACTATAGGGCATCTGTTTATTTCTCTGGCTTCCTTTTAGACTGAGCTTTGTCACCTAATGCTGAATACTCTTCCTTAAACTTGGCTTTATGCACCTTCTGGATTCTGTCTCAGGGCAGATTTCTAGCATCTTGGCTCTACTCATTTTTGTTGCCCCTACACCTCTTGTCTCTGACCTGGGAAAAATCCTTGGATATAGTCCTTACTCCTGTCTCCCTCTCACCACTCTTAAGTTTCCCATTCCTAGCATCGGTATTTGCTAAATGCCAGAATTCTGGTCCTGCCTCAGCTTCTGTTGCTCCCTTGGCTGTGCTGACCTGGCTTTGGAAGCTCTCTGGATCCCAGAGCACATCTTTCCTCCAGTCACTCCCTTCCTCCACCCCCAGCAAATGTCATCTTGGCTCTCGATATGATCTTGGGAGTGTTGTGGGGAAGAGGCAGCTGAAATCAAGCCATTGGGTTCTGTACTGTTTATCATTAATCATAACAAATGACACTTGGACGTCCTGTTTGAAATGGGAGTGCACTGCACTGAACTGCCATTTTTATGAAGTGTCAGAGTCAGTGGCCAGAGCCACAGCCAAGGGTAGACACCGTCAGTGTCCCCGATTCCTGGAGGGAGTGTGAACAGGGGTGAGGCGCAGCAAACTGAGACCACACAATCTAAACTACTCCCAAAGAAGCTTTTGGAAGTCTCTGGAGGTCCTCTCTGGAGACACTGTGCTTCTCCTAAACTATTTACTGCTACCTGCAAGTGAGGAGAATTGCCTTTGAACAAACTGTAGCAGAAATGAAAAAGAAATTTAAAGAAACAGAGGTGCAAGAAGTCTTACTAATTATTGGGTTTGTTTACCTGTTTCATCTGCTTACCAGATGAGCAAAGTTGAGGACTGGAAAGATTGCAGGGTATCCTGAATGTCATACTTTCCACTAGTCAACTGCATCCTTTCCATAGCTCTGGCTTTAAATTCCTTGGGCATTTGAGATCCTTAGTTCTTCTGAATTAAGGACATGCTAAGACCAATTCAGTGGCTCTCCTATCATTGTTTGGGTATCCTGGGATCTCTTCTAGAAACATCTAGTGCTCCCTTCAGAAGAGAGTAGGTGGTGAGTGTGGGGTTTCCTGAAGCTTGCCTCTGGTGGTCAGGGTGTGCAGCATATCATGAGATCTTTGTCATACCCAGTCCAGGGTTAAAGGACACGGGCTGCATGGTTTCTTTGACCAGGATGGCAGAGTAGAAGATACATCCCTCTACCAGATATGGGTAGTCTCTTTGCAGCACTGCGAAGTAGATACTATCATTACTCTCAACATATAATCGCTTCTCCAAAGCTAATGCAAAAAACTTTTATCATAACTGGCCTATGATATGCTGCGAACAAGCTGTATGATGCGGGCTAAGTCATTTTCCTCCTCTGGGCTAAACACTAGAGGAGTTGTTGCTATCCAAGGTGCTTGGGGGCCATTGTTCCATGACCCACTTGACTTTGGTCAAGCCGTCACTGTAGAGTGTCCAAAACCTTTTTAAAAGCACATCTCAGACCCTACATGTTTTATAGGCTTCTTATGCTCAGGAATATAAATGGAACCTCACCTGATTTCCCCCTTTTTATATATCGCTTGTGCCCAATGAATCTAAGCTCCCTACGGTCAATGAGCAGCCTTCAATTCCATCTATGGGTGGCTGAGTGGGCTAGGGTAGGAAGACCCAGATAGGGAATATAGTTGCTGATCAAATTAGGCCTAAGAATCTACTAGTATTCAAGGAGTCGGTGCAGGATAGTTGCACAAATATGTTACTGCCTGTAACTATCTCAGGAGATCTTGGATTAGTTTAGATCCTAACTTCTAGTAGATCAAAAGATGCCATCCTTGGAGCTGGCTAGAGAATTGATCTCACTGAGAATCTCTCTGTACAGCCAGAAATCTTAAACCTTCACACCTGGTTTCTATCAATTTCCCCAAAGCTAATGGAGTCAATACCAAGATTTATGTGTTCTGACCAGTCAGATCTCTCTGTTCCATAAGGGACTGAAAAAGGAATGTGAAACACATTCATAACCAAACTGAGAGCTGATATGTAAAATAGTCCTGCATTCCTCATCCCTAGTTCACTTTCTTGCTGAGGAGGTAAGCTGAGCATCAGGAACATGGTCCTGTATAACCCTGTGTTTCCTGTGTGTGATGTGCTTCATCAGAGATCTACTCTTACCTTATCCTACAGGGACTCTGGGGCCCAAATCTTTACCAGTCTTGTCCTGACCTTTTTTAAAATTTTCTCAAAAAGCCCAGAAATGTATAGATAAGGAGATTCACCAGTAATCCGTAGAGATAACCAACATCATTAGTTTGAGGGACATCTTCTTAGGCCTTTTCCTTTGTAGAAACATGCATATATTTGTATAATTTTATTTATTTAAAATTTGATTGTTTTCCACATCATTAAAAAACATTATTTTAACAGATACATATTATTTTCTAACAATATATCATAATCTGTTCAACTATGCCTTTAATTTAATGTAGGGTAGAAATTTACCATAAATTGTTTCAAGATTTTTCCTTTGTTTCATTTGTAATTACATATGCTGCCAACTTACCCACTAAAGGTTTTCTAAATGTATACTTCTACCAGAAAAATTAGGGACTATTCAGCTCACAAAACACCATTATTGTCATTTTGCTAATATTGCAGATATGTATTACCTCATTATTATTTTAATTTGAAATTTAACTCATCAGGCTGGATATTTACATTTGGATTTTCTCATTTAGAATTTTTCTGCTTGCTTCCTTTGTCCATTAATCAATTGGGATCTCACTGTTTTTGTTTGGCATGTTTATTTTTTCATATTGTTCTTTGCTTATAATCTCTGTTGCAGATATTATCCCTAATCTGTTGTCTTTTAATATTGCTTTTAATTTCTTGGCATGCAATCCAATCTATTGATATTTTCCTTTGTAATTCCTTTGCATCTAAAATGGAAAGCCTTTCCCTGCAAGAGATAAAATATGTCTTTATCTATATTTTCTTCTTTTTTATTATTTGACTTTTCACTTTAAGTGCTTCAATTTATATTGAGTTTATTCAAGTGCAGACTCTAAATTGATTTTCTTCTAAATAGTTAACCATTTGTTACAGTTCCAATTTTTAAGTAAATCTTTCCTTCCTTACTGATTTGTGATATTTCTTTAGGTTTTTTTTTGTTGTTTGTTTTTGAGGTTTGCTTCTGGAACAGCTGCTTCTTTTATCTCCCTGATCGCTGTTGGGGGTAATAGTGACACTATTGGGTAGTTTTTAGGTTAAGGAGAATAAAAATACATGATCTTACCTACCTTCTTCTCCTCACTGTGCCCATGGAAGGACAACTTATAATCCTGAAGGGATAAAATCAAGATGCCCATGACAGATTTAGACATAAAAGGCATATGAGAATCCAGATTACATTTTTATTAGTGGCTGGAGTAGGGTTCTCTATCTCTCTGGTTACCTCTTATTATATGACTATATAACAAACCACTTGAACTCTGAGGCATAAAACACCCATTTTATTATTTCTGAGGACTACATGTGTCAGAAGTTTGGAATGAATGCAGGAAGTATGTCTTGCTTCTGCTCCATTGTATCTGGACCTTCAGCTGGGAAGACTCAAAGGCCGAGAGTAAATTCATGGTGGGGGTGGGAATCATCTGAATGTTAGTTCACTAACATTCTCCTGTCTGTTGGTTGGTGGTAGCTGTCTGCTGGGACCTCAGCTGGGGCCATCAGCCAGAGTACCTGTATGAAGTTCCAAGTGGCTGCTTGGGCTTCCTCACAACATGGTGGCTGGATTCTGAGAATGAATGTCCCAAAGTAGGCAGAAGCTCTACTACTGTGATTAGCACCAGAAGTTATATAGTATTATTTCTGTCATAGTTACAGTCTTTCTAGATTTGAGGTGAAGGAATATTGACCTCACCTCTTAATGCAGACTGTTAAAGTTACACCAGAAGGATAACACGTGGGACAGGAGATACTATTGGGGCCATTTTTAGATGAAGGTACAAGTGTCAGACAGAGTAGGGCCCTTTGACAAGCAAGGCTAGTTCATGAAGTTTATACTGTTTGTCTTGTTTGACATTTTCTTCCCTGAGGTACCCACATGGCTTATTGCCTCAGTAACTTCAGATCTTTGCTCCAAACCACCTTCTCAGTGACTACTGTTTAAATTTGACCTCACCTATACCCTGGAAGTCTATATTATTCTCCCTTGATTTATTTTTTCTTTAATAACTCTTATCATCTAACATTTAATTATTGATATTTTAATGTAACTATTATTTATAATCTTTTGTTTTTCCTCTATAAAATGTAATCTTCACAAGGGGAGAGTTTTCATCCATTAAGTCTCCCAAGTACGTGGAATCGTGTGATCTGTACAGTCCAGGCCCAGGCCTTCTGTGTGTGTATTATCTCTCCTCCTGCCCCACACCAGCATCCCCGCATACACATGGCAGGCACACACATGCTGGACTTGGACATGGCCCCAGAGCTCCTGCTTGAGCTAGGCCTTATGCAAACATTTCTGTGTCTGCTGGGGAGGGGTGCAGCTCCAGGCCTGTGGGGCCAAGGACTCAGCCTGACATGGGGCTGCCTCTGGATTCAGGCACAGACAACCTCACAGGCCGGCGCTCATGCAAACCTCATGTGTTCACCTCACACACACCTCCTGGGTCGTGCAGACCCCACCATCATACACATCCCAAGCTGCACACTGAGAGGCCACTCATGTCTCCCTTACCTGGTGTCAGTACACATCCGCCTCTCACCTGCTGGCTTCTTTCACCTTCCCAGGGACACCCAGTGGCTCCTCCCTGGTCCTACCTCCCTGTCCTCAGCCTGGAGATGTCCTGCCTGGTGGGACATGTAAATGTGCAGTGGGAGTGCCCAGTGTACGTGGAGAGTGTGTGTGCCAGGGTGTGCCCATTCCTGGGGCTGGCCCTGCTCCTGCATGGGGCCTGGCATGTGCAGCTTGTGTCCTGGCTGTCTTACATGCTTATGCTTTCATGCACTCATACTTGCCTTTATGTATATAACTTTGCCCAGCCACCAGGGCACATAGGGATTTTAGCAGACTCGAATGTAAGTTACAGATATCTAAAGTCAAAATTATTAAATGAAACTAAGGATGAAGGGCAGAGTCCCTTATTCTATTTTTTCTCCTGGTCACCTTCTTTCTTGAGGCTCCTTTGGAAAGGACACAATCAGCCCATCTACTCTCCTTCCTTTCCCTTTTCCTAGCTCCCCACCTTCCTGCTCCTATTCCATAGCCCTTCTGCTTCCTTCTCCCTCTTTAATGGCCAGAGCTCGCTCTGCTCCAGCCCAAGTCAGAAGTCCTCTCCAGGCTCCGAGCCCCCTAGGGGTCTCAAACCTGCCCCAGCTGCCTGTCCTGTAGGGCTCAGGTTTTCTGTGTCCTTCACCTCCTGTTGACAGTGAGGGCGCCACCCTCTGGCCAGCCGCCCACTTTCCCAGTCCTTGCCACCTGAGGCTGCATTGTCTTGAATGGCACCGCGTGAGTGGGGAGACTGGATCCTTAGAAGAACCCGGGATGAAAGGCAAAGGTGCTGCTCCCATTTGCAGAGGAGAAAAACCAATGAGCCATGTAGTGAAAAGCACATCCTAGTTTACGAAGAACAGCAGCCAGAACTCAGATGCCTTCCTTGGAATCCATCACTCTCTGTCTGTATGCCTCAATTCCCTTCTGACTCGGTGGCTGTGTAGCTCTGTGGTTCTCAGCCACTTCCCAGAATCCTTGTAGTTCAGTTTCCCCTAAAGGGAATTGCTTTTTAAATCCCAAACTACCAGGTGATTTTAAGTCCTCAAGTTGGCAGGGACAAACAACTTTGTTGCACTTCAGGAGTCAGTTGAGTAGCATAAATGTAGCAACAAAATGGTTGAATATCTCTTTGGGACAAGTGAACCTTGTAATTTGATCAAGTTACCTTCCAGAAATACCATTTTGACCATTTTTAATACTGAAGTTACATACTGAGCAAATGACTATTTTGGTTATGGCTTTCTACTCTAGCTACCTTTGCTCTGGAGAACATTTTGTGAATCTTTTAATTTTTTTAAAGGACTAAATTTCCTCTAGGGGACATGAAGACAGAGAAAATAACTTCATTTTGCGTTCTTTGTTATGCTTATTTGAACTCTAGGCCTCGATAAAATGAGGATTATTTTTTAGAAGATTCCTCTTAACCCGGCATTCTACTGTCGTGTAGTAGAGTGTTGGGTGAAATGTGGAGTGGGCTAGAGGCTTTCTTTATGTAAATCTATTAATCCTCCCACCGTCCTGGAAGCTGCCATCCAGTGCCAGCCAGATAATGTATTTTACCCTTCAAGTATTTAACCAGTGTATATATTTCAGCCAAAAGGTAGAAATGGCCTTGTTTATAAGTGCCAGAAAGGACTAGGTTGCAGAGATCGGACAGGTGCCCTGGGTTCTGATGCACCCCAAATCAGATTAGCAGAGAGCTCCTGGATTCTTACTGGGGATGCTTGCCTTGCCCACGTGACTGATGCAAGTTTTAGAGTTTCCAACGGCTGAATTGGATGCCACCTGGCTTACTTTCAATAGGCCTTTAAGGCTTTTCCCTTTCAATCCCTTCTCCATTTCAGTATCTCTCAGCCCCTTTAATCATGAATTTCTTTTCATCTTCTAACTGTAATTCCTCCTCCTGTAGTTTCTCTTTACTGTAGTTACTGGCACTTGCTGGTAATTCTGCATATCAGAGTGATCAGCCTAGGGCACAGGGATATAGCACACAAGTGTAGCCTGTAAATAGAACTGAAGTTTAAGCTCCTTATTACCATAGAAATTAAAAACTCTTCCCCTACATGTAGGTTTGGTCCTTAGACAGGGTCTGCTAAACCCGCATTCTCCCAGTGGGCTGTGGAAGCTCTGTGCCTGCCACACACTGAGTTGGCACCAAGTTTCATGAGGCATCAGAGGCTGCCAGCTCTTCTGCCCGAGGCCCCCAATGTACTTTGTGTTACGCTTTCCAGTGCTGCTCTGCAAACATAGATGGGGCTCCCGGCTCTTCCTTTCTCTCCACTTACCAGAGTCGGTGGGAGTGAATTTGGATTCTGAAGCTTTGGTGGAGATGAGACATGAGGTGGAGGAGGAAGAATCCCTCTCCTGAGGGGCAAAGTGGCCTTATTCCACTTTCTAAGAGGCGAGAGGAGTCTCCTCAGGGCTGCTAGAGGTCTTTCTGCAGTTTTTCCTTGCTTTCCTCCATGCCTATGCCCTTCTTATTCTGCAGAGAAAGATGCCGATGGGCTGTGGTTCTAGAGACAGTGGAAACAACTGTATAGTTTAGAAAAACTTAGTTGACTTCTTGCAAAACACACAGTTAGATGTCAGAGATACAATACTGATTAGACAGACTACAACGCTAGCTCCTGAGATACTTGGGATCTAGGTGAAAGACCTGGAGATCTGGTTTCAAGTTATGACTCCTGTTTTACTGGTAATATTATTTGGGGCATAAAAAATTATCAATACAAATAATAAGCATTTCTATTTTGGACCCATGTGTGCCAGGCAGAATGTTAGGTCCTTTTGTCACGTGTTGTCCATCTCGGTAAATTTATCATTTCAATCTGGGTCTTTTTTGTACTGCACAGACTTTTTGTAAACCCAGCTCTTCCTCCATCACAGTCCCAATCCCTATACCCAGGTGACCATAGTTGAGTGACCTAAGGCTGGATGTCTGAGCAAAGGGGAGCCAATAATTCTTCACTGTGGAATTTGGGGACAGGAATGAGTTGTGTTGCGAGAGAAAACATGAATCCGTGAATGTCTGAATGTGCAGATTATTACCTGTGACGTATAGGAGCAGGTGAGTGGTAGAGGAAGCCCATCCAAGTATGAGAAATAAACAAATGAGATTGGAAGTAAAAGAAGGTAATGGAGACTCCAGAGCTGTAGCTGTTTGCTTGTTCTTGAGCTCTGCGAGACGGCCTGTGATCAACCGAACTCCTGCTTTCTGGGATGGAGTTGGTCTGAATACGGTTTCTAGCCACTACCCTAACAAAACTCCCAGTAATGCATTTTTCTTGTGCACAGTGGGGGAGGTGTCAGAGTTATTTGAGACCATGTGTCTACAGATTCTTTATAAGTCATAGAGGTATTTGAAATTCAAGGGATTATTAGATGATGATGGGTGAAGACAACGATGGCAACAGTGGTATTATCATACAACAATAGAAAAGCTGTTTGGATGTAAAATGTGAGAGGTGAAGTATTCTCCAGCAGAGGTCACATGCCGCTGATATTACCTAGTGTGAGATGGAGGAAGTACACCTGGATTTGGTACTGGATCCAGTTGCTTTCGGGATAGTTTGAGAACTGATCTAGAAGTTGGAGCTCAGTAAGGATGGAATTTGGGCCAGAGGAGTATCTGAATTCCTTATTAAAAGAGCCTTATGAAATACTGCCCTGGTTCTGCCAGAAAAGATCACTCTTCATCCCAAGGAAAGATCTGCTTCTCCTTCCTTCTCCAGGTGGCCCTTGTCCTAACTCTAGCCCTACTGCCTTGAACTGCCCCAGGCCAGGTGCTCAGTGAGGTTGGGGATGCTAAGCAGCAGTCCAGTGGAGAGCTGGTTCCTGGAGCAGGTCACCTTGGGGTGGCAGAGAGGTCATGGCAACGTTGGGAAGACTTCTTTGAACCTGACCCCTCCAGCCAACAGCTCTGCTGATTTGATTGTTGGCAGCACACTTCTGCCTCAGGCTGACAGGGACGAACCCAGTGAACTTAGTCACATCAGGCCAGAGCATGGCTGACAGGACTTGGCTGACAACTCTGACACCTTTGATGGATATCAGCCCTGCTTGATCTCCAGTGTCCTTCAGGGGAGAGCCTGGAGGTGTTTGTCATCACGATGTGACTCACATATTGAATTGCTCGTTCTACACACATCTTTTCTGGGAAAAACACTGCCATTTGTCTAAAGATGGGACATGTCCTTGCAGGCTGCAGACTTCTCCCATCGGTAGAGAACCCTGATGTTGGAGGCCATTTGAGGCATGGAGGGGAGTGATCTTGTTCTACTATCTAATAGATTTAACTTCTCTCTTTCCTTTGTGTCTCCTTTTCCCAGCAGTAAATGAAATGATATCGGTGGAGAGATGTAACACAGATGCATTTGATTACTCTCCCACCCACTTATTCATTCAACAAGTGTTTATTGACATAACGCCGAGCACTGTACTAGGATTTATCAGTTCAGTGATCGCAAGACACGATTCTTGGTATCATGTGTTCCAGTGGGAGAAAGAGACAAAAAAGCTATACAAGAAAATAATGATATACTGAAGAGAGTGCTATGAAGGACACAAACCCAGGGACAGAGGTAGGGAAAAACAGAAAGGCTCTACTTAGTTAGGGAGGTCGGGGAGTACTCCCTGCCAAGACCCACAAGAGGAGAAAGTGCTGGATTTTTGAGAGAAGAGCATTCAGGCATTAGAGGTGGTGTGAGCAAAGGTCCAGGACAGAAGGAGCTGCATGTGTTCAAGACCTGCAGGAGACAGGTGAAGGGGTAAGAGGCATGTGACCATAGTGCAGACGGGAGTCAGACAGACCTAGGTGTGAATCCCCGTTCTGCCCATGTACTAGCTGGATGGACTTGGAGGAAGTACATCCTTTCCTCTGAATGTATACCCAGAAGTGGAACTGCTGGATCATACAGTAGATCCATTTTAAATTTTCTGAGGACCTCCTATGCCATTTTCTACAATAGCTATACTAATTTACATTCCCACCAGGGTTGTGTGACCTTTTCCTTTTTTCCACATCCTTATAAATGCTGTTACCTCTCTCTCTCTCTCTCTCTCTCTCTCTCTCTCTCTCTCTCTCTCTCTCATTCATAGTGTTAAATTTAATTGAGTTTGCCTACAGCTGCTTCCATACATGCTTTACTCTTGGCCTAAAGCTTTCATGGTGTACAGTGCACTACAACCTAATTTAATGTGTAAGCAGACTGTAACCTACTGTTACAGCAAGTAGCCAGATCTCAGCCAATCACAGCGGCCAAGTTTCATTCAACTAGGCAGCAGTCTTAGTTGCTTTCTTACTGCAAGGACACAATACCCAACACACAACCAAAGGAAGAAAGGTTTATTTTGGCTCATAGTTTGTAGAGATGTCAGTCCCTAGTCACCTGGCTCTTAGGTAGGGTGGCATGGCAGAAGGGTATAGCAGAGGCGAGATAGCTTGAAGCACAATAGCAGGAAGCAGGAAGAGATCAAGAGAGGAGGGAAAGAGAAAGACACTTCACACCGGAGTGACCCACCTGCTCCAACCAGGCTTCACTTCCCAGCACCACATTTTAGTTATAAATTCATCAGTGGATGATTCTACTGATGAGTATCACATCCCCATAATCCAGTCACCGCCCTGAAGCCCCAGCTATGCGTATATGAGGCTTCTGGGGCCCATTTAGGTATAAACCAGAACAGCGGGCCACCAATTCAAACCAGGTTCAAGTAAGGGAAATGCAGTTTTACTCAATCTGGTTGTCTTTCCAGGCCACTTCCTTTCTCTCTATAGTGTGACCCCGCCATGCGGCAGCTCCAGAGTCACACTGAACCTGTGCAGGTGGGAGGCCTGATCTACCTGAAATCATTCCTTTTTCAATTAAGTTCTGTTGAATTTAATATGTCCAACATTTTTCATTTAACAATAGCCACCCTGAGATGTCATATGATATCTTGTTGTGATTTACTTACATTTGCTTGACGTTATTGCAGTTGAGACCCCCCCCCATATCAGCTGGTCACTTGGCCATTTATATGAGTTCTTTCGAGAAATACCTTTTCTGGTCCTTTGCCCATTTTTAAATTAGGGTTGCTATTAAATTGGTTGGGTTCTTTAGACATTTTGCATATTAACTTTTTTTTACACCATTTCCTGGGTTTTTTCTTCACCGTGTTTATTGTTTCCTTTGCTGTGCAGATACTTTAGTGTGATGCCATCTCATTTGTCTACTTTTACTCCTGTTGCCTGTGCTTTTGGGGTTATATGCAAAAAACCTTTTCTTAGGCAAATGTCAAAAAGCTTTTTCCTGATGATTACTTCCAGTAGTTTTATAGTTTTAGGTCTTAGGTTTAAGTCTTTCATCAATTTTGAGTTGATTTTTTTTATATATAGGGGTGAGACAAGGGTACAGTTTAATTCTTCTGCATGTGGATGTCGAATTTCCCCACCACCATTTATTGAAGAGATGGTCCCTACCCCCATTCTAAGTTCTTGGCACCCCTGTCAAAGATCAGTTGATTGTAAATGTGCTATGAATTTCTTTCTGGCCTCTTTTTCTGTTCCATTTGTCCATATGTCTGTTTTTATTTTGATAGCACACTGCTTTGATTACTCTAGGTTTGTAGTAAATTTTGAGATCAGGTAGTGTTATGCCTCAGCTTTGTTCTCCTTGCTTAATACTGCTTTGACTCTTCCAGGTTTTTTGTGTTCTACATGAGTTTTAGAACTGCTTTTCCTGTTTCTCTGGAAAATGTCATTGAAATTTTGATACAAATTGCATTGAATCTGTAGGTTGCTTTGAGTAGTGTGGACATCTTAATGATACTAATTCTTCGAATCATGAATACAGGGTGTCTTTCCATTTCTTGGTGTCTTCTTTTCATTTCTTCCATCAATGTGTTATAGTTTTAAGCGTACAATCTTTCAACCCTGATTAAATTCACCTAATTTTTATGCTATTGTAAATGAAATTTTTTTTTCTTGATTTGTTTTTCCATAGTTCAGTATTAGCATGTAAAAATGCTATTGACTTTTGTATATTGATTTTATATCCTGACACTTCATTAAGTTGGTTTATTGGCCCTAGCTGGTTTTTGGTGGCATCTATACTGTTCTCTATATGTAACATGAAATGTGTGCGGTGCCTGTATAATGCCATCCTTTCCTATTTGGAAGCTATTTATTTAGTTAGTTATTTGCTTCTTCTGATAGGACGTTGTACTATTTTCAATAGAAGTGGGTAGAGAGGGCATCCTTGCTTTCTTCCTGGTCTTAAAGGAAAAGCTTTCATATTTTCATCACCAAGTATGATATCAGCCTTGGGCTTGAGACATATGGCTTAGTTGTGTTGAGGTATGTTCGTTCTATACATAATTGGTCAAACATTTTTATCATGAAACAAAGTTCAATTTTATTTGATGCGTTTACTGCCTCTACTGAGATATCATGCTGTTTTTGTCCTTCATTCTGTAATGTGGGGTATTACTTTCATTGATTTAAATATGTTGAACCGTCTTTGCATCCCAGGTATAAATCCCACCTGACCATGGTGACTGATCCTTTTAATATGCTATAGAATTCACCTTGATAGTATTTTGTTAAGGATTTTACACTTAAGTTCATCACATGTATTGATCTGTAAATTTCTTTTCTTATAATGTTCTCATCTGGCTTTGGCATCAGGGCAATTGTGGCCTCATGAAATGAGTTTGAAATGAATACTTCCTCTTCATTTTTTTTTTTTAGAAGAGTTTGAGAGAGATTGTTATTAACTCTTCTTTAGATGTTTGGTAGACTTCAGCCAAGAGGCCATCAGCCTTGGTCTTTTTGACTGGAGATTTATTTCAGTGCTAAATATTGACCCAGGGAGCTGTACTTGCCAAGCAATTGCAATACCACTGAACTCTTCCCCCAGCCCTGATCAGAGATTCTGATTGCTTATTTATTCAATGTCTTTACTAATTATTAGTCTGTTAAGATTTTCTAATAGAAATTAGTAACCAGTGCTGGCTGGTTGTATACTCAACAATTCCTTTTTGATAGCTTGTATATTTTATCCATTTCTTCTAGGGTATCCAATTCATTGGCATATAATTATTCATAGTAGTCTCGCACCTCTTTGCATTTCTGTGGTGTCAGTTGTAATGTTTGTCTCCTCATTTATGATTTTGTTCGAGTCTTCTCTCTCTTTTTTATTCTAGCTGACAGTTTGTCAGTTTATCTTTTCAAAAGATCGAGCCTTAATGTCATTGCTCTTTCCTATTGTTTTTCTCCCCACAACATTTCTGCTGCAGTGTTTGTTATTTTATTTATTCTGATAACTTTGGGCTTAGTTTACTCTTCTTCTTTTGGTTCCTTGAGATATGATGTGCAGTGTAACGTTAGGTCGTTATAGAAAATCTTTCTTCACCTTCTCTTCTTTGTTGCTCTACATGTATGCTAGGCAGGAGCCCTAATGCTGAGCTATACCCCCAGCAAACTCCTTGTTCTTTTTAATGTAGCCATTTATGCTATATATTTTCCTTTTAAAATACTTTTGTTGCAGACCATAATTTTAGCATGTTTTGTTTCAAATTTTCTATGATGATATTTTAAAATTTTGCTTTTGACTCACTGATTGTTCAGGAATGTGTTGTTTTATTTCTACTTGTTGGTGAATTTTCTTAAGTTTCTCCTATTATTGATTTATAGCTCATTCCATTGTGGTCAGAAAAAAAATATTTGATATAATTTCAGTCTTCTTAAATATGTTGACTTTTTTGAAGACATTGTACATGATTTATCCCAGAGAATGTTCCATGTACACTTGAGAAGAATATGGAGGCTGCTACCGTTGAATGAAGTGTTTTGTACATCTGTTAGGTCCATTTGGTCTAAAGTGTAGCTCAAGTCCAATGTTTCCTTATTGATTTTCTGCCTGGATGACCCACGGAAAAATTTTTTTCTGGGTATTGGGAATTGAACTCAGGACCTTGCACTTGCCAGGCAGGCGTGGCACCACCGAGCTACATCCCCAGCCCAGTCCAAGAAATCTTGGTAATTACTATTGTTATCCTTATTTCCAGTTTCTTTTGTGTCTTTCTCCTCAGCCTTATGATTCCTGAACCAGCTGCTGGACCCTCTGGACATTACCCTTTCTTATAGTTAATCGAGGCAATTCTTTTTTTTTTTTTCAGCTTTAATTGAGTTTATTGGTACATTTTAGGGATACAGTACAGTTACATTCATTGTTGGGATCTTGCACCTCTACATGACAAGTCTTGATTCTCATTTTTTCCTCTTACCTCTGCCCTCCCTTCACCTCCTCCTCCCTTCCCCATCTACAAACACTTTATTTTCATCTTTTCATTCTCTCACATTTTTTTCTTTTCCCTTTTTACTCAATTCTTAAGAAGACCCAGAGTGAGCAGTTGCTGTGTAGTGGGAGTTGGAGATGCTACTAAAGTTCTACCTTCTCAGACAAGCGAACACCTGTCATGCTGTCCAAAGTTCTATCATTAGGAGGTTTTTCCTTTTGATGAAATCCTATCTTTTGCAACAACATGGTTAGAACTGGAGGTTATTATATTAAGTGAAATAAGCAGGCACAGAAAGAAAAGTAGTGTGTGATCTCATTGATATGTGAAATCTAAAATTATTGATCTCTTGGAAGTTAAGAATAAAGGTGGTCACTAGAGGGTTAGAGAGTAGAGGAATGAGGTATGGGGAAGATGGAGTAATGGATACTCAGTTATAGTTGGATGGGAGCATGCGATTCTGGTGTGTTATTCCACAGAGCTAATGGTCATGTACTGTATATATTTTAAAAACTAGAAGAAAGAAGTTTGAATGTTTTCACCATAAAGAAATGATAACTGTTTGAGAAGATAAATGTTTATGCTCATTTGAATACTACACAATGAATACATGTACAAAATCATCCACATATTTATGCCACAAATATGTGCAATGTGTATCAGCTAAATTTTTTTAAAAGACATTTTCAGGTTATGATAAAAAATCTAGGTATATAAAAAAGCATTCCTTCCTTTAGGATATGCCTCAGACCACATCTACCAAAGGGAAGATTTTTAAAGCACCCAACCTTGTAGGTCTTTCTGTATCTTTGTTCTCTTCGGCCACTTAGAAGCACTCAATATTGCTTAACCTCTCCTTTGAATTCTCCCTTTCCCTCTCCTAGTCACTGCCCTGCCCTTCTTCCTTTCCTTTAGTCCACATTTGTATTCCTCTCTGACTTCTCTTCTTCCTCCCATCCTTTTGGAACTGCAAGGCTCTCTTACCCCGCCACCCCAGGAATTTACTATAATTTCCACTGAAAGCATGATTGTCAAATCAATATATTTAATTTTCACATCTTTCAAGCTTCATGCCACATTGCTCAACGTTTCCGTGGTTGTTTCCTCCCAGTAAACGTTCCCCTGTGACTGAGAATCCACGTGGCCAAACCCTCTCCTGCACTGATCTCCTTCTGCTCCAAGTGTCCTGTTTGCTGAGGCTGCAAATCTGGGGTGTGGGAGACTTTTTTCTCTCTTTCCCTTCCACTTGAGACAGCTCCTGACTGTTTTCTATTTGTTTTTGCACCCACCTTTCTCAGGCGTTATTTTAATTTGGGTTCTCTGCTCCCATGTGTGCTTTTTTAAAAAATTCATTAAGTTCATTGATATATTTTGTACACGTTATGATCACGTTCATCATTGGGAATTTGTACTTGTGCATGATGTGTCTCAGTTCTTACTTTTTCCCCATTCCCCCTCCCTCCCCTCCACCCCTTTCTATTTGCCAAGACTTCATTTCCATTTTTTCCTTCTTTTCTCATATTTTTTTCTTTCCCTGCTTCCCTTCCCCCTTCTGCTCACTTCCTCCTTTTAACCTTTAGACCTTTTCTTCCTATTTTACATTTTGGTCCTCATTTACACTTTCAGTTTCTCACACCAGAGAAGCTGTTTATTTCACTCACGAGCATGAACTCAGTACGCATCCATTTAGCCATAAATGTCTCTAGTTTATCATTATTTATGACTGAGTAGTACTCTTATATAAAAACAAAACAAAAACAAAAACACATATTCTTTACCCAGTCACCAGTTGGTGAGCATTTGGGCTGTTTCCAAGTTTTAGCAATCACAAACCATGCTGCTATAAACCTGGGTGTGTACGTATGGCTTCCCACGTGTGCTTTTGCTGATATCCCCCCAGACATCCTGTGCTTATCCATTTACAAGGAACTCTCTGTCAAATATTTCATACATATGGGTGAAGTCCAACTGATTTTTAAAGTTATTGAGAACAGTTTGTTCTCAACAGCATCAACCTCTTGCTGTCTACCCTGCACACATCACTTGCACATAGGTCTCCCTTTTGGGGGAGAACAGAGGCTGACTTCAGCTCTTTGCCCTCACTCAGGCCTGGGCCAACTCCCAAGCCAGACTTGACCACTTGCTGAACAACTGCACTCTGAGATTGACCTTCCAAATGCTGCGTATTTGGCTTCTCCTGTCATCTACAGAGGCCACTGTCCCCAGGACATGCTGCCTCCAGTGGAACATGTCCAGTTTCTAGCCCAGGCCCGCCTTCTTCTCTACCCACCCCACTCAAATCATTAAGCAAGACAAAGTAGCTTTTTCTGAGAATGTCAGAAAGTTCAGCTACATTAGACTCCTTGGCCGCATAGCCCTCACTGTTAGAGCATAAATGATGCTTGGCAAGAGGGGGTAGTTCAGCTTTTAGGTCTCAATTATCACCTCAAGGGAAGATCCTCATCCATAATTGTGTGCTGTTATCCATGAAATGTTAGAACTCCTGTGATTCCACTTATATAACATAAAAGATGACAAAATTATATAGTTGGGAATAGATTAGTGGTTACTGGGTGTTAGGAGTGGGGTGGGAAGGAGGTAGGTGTGATTATAAAAGGGCAACAAACAGGCTCTTGTGGAGGTGGAATTGCTGTGTGTCTAGACTGTGATGGTGAATGTAGAGGCTGATACATGTGATGAAAGTGCATAGAACTACATACGCATGCACACACGCACATCCAAATGAAACTAGTAAAGCCTAAAGGTTGTTGGATTGTTTCATTGTCCGTATCTTGGATATGCTATTGTACTGTCCTTATCCAAGATGTTACCGTTGGGGGAAACTGGGTAAGAAAGAAATCACAAGATCTGTGTTATTTCTTCAAACTGTGAGTGAATCTGTATTTGCTCTATATAAAAAATTTAACAAGAAAAGGTCAGTACTCCTAACTCTTAGTGGTATTTGTTAAAATGGAACCATTCCTTCTTTCAGCCAATTATTACCAGTTATTGGCCAATTATCATCTAAGTAATAGGTTTCGTGGGATTTCTGTTCACTTAATGACAATATGTTTCCACTTACTTTCCTAAATGTACTACAAGCATCCTCCTTCATTCTATGCCATGCGTTTGTAGACGTCAGTCTTCCACCCTTGGTTCTCTTGCCTATGGACTAAAGGCTGCCATTAATTGTAGTCTAGCCTCAGTGTTCGATAGTTTGAAACTGCGCTTCCCTGGTCCTTCACCTGTGTGTTTTTGCTCATTAAGTCCCATAGGAGAGAACCACATCCAACCACAGCCAAGGATGACAGCACCATGATTGGGCATGGCCTGTTTGTCTTTTCTTTTCCTTCTTCCTCTTTCTTCTTTCCAAATGTTTTGGGCACAGAGATGCATCATGTGGGAGCCGTGGGTCCAGTCTGAGGGTGACTCCAGATGAATTCTTGTCTTCAGTGAGAACTCTGAGCTCTGAATCCTTCAAGGTGGTGAAAACTCCTCAGCAACATTTTCTTACCCATTCTTACAGACTCATGAGAGTTTGTGATTTCTTCCTGTCAATTTGCCATTTAATATTCAAAAAATCTTCAGTATCTTCTGTGGAATTTTGAAAGTACACTGCACATTTCTCACTCTGGGTAACTCCTAAACAGGTGGAACAACTTGGAGTACAAAGAGGTGATTGCTACTCTAGATCAAGTCCTATATTTGTAAATTCCACCCCCATCATCTCTTGCTCAGCACAAGGTTAGCCATGAACAACTAAGATGACGGGGTTAAAAGTTCAAGCTAAGAACAGAACCCTACAGGTAGGAAAGACCATGAGATCCTCTAAATCAACACTCTGCCTGACTCAACAATCTGTCTTGTTGGAGAGTTTTTCTCAGAATAAGTCTGAGTTGTCTGTTCTCCCGGATCTCTTCTCCATGTGTGATGTTTCTCCAGTAATTGAAACTCTGTGTTTTCAGTATGGGGTCCCCTTGCCCCTTCAGCCGTTTTCTGTACATTTTAGGTACTGAGAGGACTCTACTGCTTGGCCCACAGTTGCATGTGTCTCCTGCTACACAATCACATAAATCTGAGTGCAAATTTTGATTCTTATACTCCTAACCGCACAATGTTGATCCAGTTGCTAACTCAACCTAAACTTAGTGTCTTATTCCTCCCAGGCTTGGATATAAAGTAAATGAGGTCATATATGTAAAATTCTGGCTCCATGGTAGATGTTCCACCATAATGGCTCACGTTAATAGTAGGTGCTCTAGTAATTTTATCAACTGCTCACTATGTCCTGGATACACTGAATACCTTGCATTGAATTTTTTTTTAACCCTCACCACTCTATATTATGTTAAAAGTGCTACTATTATTTTCCACTTTACAAATGAGAGAGCTGAGCTTGGTTCAGTCACACCCAAGGCCCCTAGATGGAAAGTAGTAGAGCCAAAAGTCCCCTTCCCAGACTTTTCTGAAATTGAGATATGAGTCATAACCCATAGCCATAGTCATAACCATCATTTTTTCTCCTCCTCCTTGAGAGAACCTCAGCATGTTAATCACGCAGTCAGCTCACATCTTGGTTAAGAAGAGATGGCGAATCAGTAAAGAGAATATGCATATTTCAACCGGAAGAATCCACAGTACCGCTGCTCACTCAATGTTTATGTAATTATCATGAATTTCAAATTAATGTCATCTGAATAAATGGGGTCACACATTAAAGAAGCAAAACATGATCGTTAGGGTATTTTGGTTTTAAAATTTGATGATTCTATATACATAACAAATTAGAGGGGAATAAACAACTAAATAATTGAAGAAGGCTACTTTTGGTCAGGGTTGTTCTCAATACTGGAAAGCTCTGACCTAAGAAAACACAGGCAAGGACACCACTGTCCCATCCTTATTGACCCTGTGTCTCTAAATCAAGAACTGGGCCTTACACATCCCTGTATCCAATTTAAGGGGGGCACAGAGACAGTTGTCAGTGTGATTCCTACTAATTGATTTTTAGGAGCTCTTCTGTTAATTTTTCCTAAAGTTCAAGGGTGTAATCCTTAGATATTGACCAATTAATTAAAGGTCATGCGTGGGCCTATTAATCAAGATTCTCACTTTACATTTCCATATCCCCAGGGGTGAGGCAGCTGCCTCTAGGTGAAAGGAAGAAGGGTAAACTCTTCTTGTGTCATTCTTCTTGTGTCAAAGGATGTGGCAGTGCGTATACAGGTCAGTCGTACATCCGGGTGGCAGCAGGGTATAGTAGGAATCACACAGGCCCAAGATTCTCACGGACTCCCATGTGAGTCTCTAAAACCATGACACTTGGGGTCTGCAGCTAGAGAAAGGAAGCAGTATTTCCACAGGGCAGCTGTCAAGATGGAAGGAGATGACGTGTGAGGCCAGGGTGTCCACCCCTTCGTTGGTTTATTCCTTAAGTATTTACTGAGTCCCTCTACTTGTCAGGCCCATGGCACACCCCAAGATCACCGTGAATTATGTTATTCACTGTGGGAAACCAGACAGACATTGTTTATGCCTTCATGGAACTCAGTCTATTAGAGAAAATAAGCCAAAAGAAAAAAAAGTTACTGAGATTATTCTATATTCATGCACTTTAGTCAGGACAGTAGATCTTGAGACAAAAGAGAGTAGATCTTAACCATAATAAAATGCATATTTACATATACACACATAAATCCATATATTTAGCCACAAAAGTATGCACATACAGCAATGAATTGATGTTAGGAAAGCATTTAGAATATTTCTGGGTACAGAAGTGCTATGTAATTGTATGTGAATAAAAAAATAGGTTCAACTATTAGGGCTTTATTCTAAGGGAATAATCATAGAACACAGAAAGATTTAATTGCAAGGATGCTTAACCCCAGGGTTGTTAATCTAAAGTTGCAAACAACCTGCATGTCCAACAGTGTATGATTAAGAAACTAAGTTATATTAAATCCATAAAAAAAAAGAATACAAGAAATGTTAGCGCAGATGGTGTGAGTTGCGAAGGCCTCTTTGAGGTGGCAGTTAAATCGATCAGTGAAGAGTGAGAAAGACCCATCCACGCAGGGTGAAAGAGGTTGGGAAAGGCCCTCCCAGCAGAGAGAACAGGAAGTGAGGAGGCTGGGAGGTGCGGAGAAACTTGAGTCTCAGTGTAGGAGAGAGTGGAGGTGGAAGGGAGACCACGAGACACCGGAGAGCCAGGCGGGGCCTCATCCTCGGGGGACCCCCAGGCCATCAAAAGGAGTTCAGCTTTCATTCCAAGTTCAGGGAAGCCATTGGAGAGGTGGAAATAGGCAGCAGAGGATGTGCTGACTGCTCAGAGCTCCGAAGGAGAGCCGGTGGGGAAGAGAGCAGAGGTGGAGGCCAAGAGGAGACAGAGGTGAGAGGCGACCGGGCAGAGCAGTGCCGTGGTGGGTTTCTGAGGGCGTGGTGGGTGGTGGTCCGACATACTGTCTGGAGGCAGAATCAAAAGGACTTTTCTGAGGCTGGGGTGTCCAGGTGGGAGGAGGAGGAAGGAATTAAGGAAGATTTTTTTTAAAGTAGTAGGAAGAATCAAAGGGTCATATGCTAAATGGGGAAAGGCTGGCTCGGGGATTAAGAAAGTGAGGCTCAGGTGGAGAGAGGGAGCAGAGCGTCTGCATGTGCTCTGGCACCTGTTCTCCTCGAGGGGCACTAATCCCACTCGGGAGAGCTGTGCGCTCCTGACCTAAACAGCTCCCTAAGGCGTCCTCCTAACACCCTCGCGCTGGGGATGTAGGCTAAAACATGGGCATCCTGAGGGATACAAACATTCAGTCCACAGCACTGTCTAACACACTTATGGGGCTGTGTACCGTCAAGAGTTGTAACTGAGTGACTCAGGAGAGGGGGATACTTGTGGAAGACGATTCCAGAATGGGAGCTCTCTTCTGGGCAGGCTGCGCCTCCACCTCTCTGTAGCTGGGGTGGAGAGCTCTGTTGGATAGCGTGGAGCAGAATTCCCCACACCTCTGAGTGTATCAGCGACAGCTGTCATCCTTTCAGGACTGGTTGGTGTGGCCAATCTTGGTGGGTGACGACAGGTAGCACTTCAGCCTGGTGTTTGAGCTGGGCAGGGCCACGTGGATACCACTGTCTGTGCACGGACACATCCAATGCCTGCCGGGTACCAAGGGAAGGCCGTGATGCCATGAACAGGTAAGAAGTTATCTGGCTTATTGGTCCTTGCTGCCACAGCTCCCCCAAGGATAGCATAGCACCCCAAGGAATCAAATCTGGTGCCACTGGTCATGGGATAAATGCTGCATGTGGGGATGGGTTTCTTATTCCTGTTCAGAAGGGGGAGCAGGAGAGAAAAAAATCAGTGAGTTTTTGTTCTGTTCTCTTCTCTCACAGGCAGAATACAATAATAAGGCAGAAAGTTCCCTTGGGTGGAAAAGTACAGAGATGCAGGTTCTGTCCCCCATTATACTGCCTGAGCTTTTTCTGCAAGTTCCTTCTTGTCTCAGCTAGTCCTACAGAGCAAGAGCTGTCTGTGCCTGCTCTGTCCTTCTCCAGAACTATTTGAAGGATCAAACGAGACAAGTGTGAAGGCATTTTGGTGGAATTTGCAGTATTTATTTCATTTGTTCAGCTATATCCTTGCCCTGATGGAAGTTAGTCTAATGAGAAGGATAAATAGCCAGAGCCATGTGGCCTAGGCCTATAGGTCTCAAAATATGGGCCCCAGAACCTTCTCGGCATCAGCAGGGAGTGAGATAGACATGCTCACATTCGGCCCAGACCTGCAGAAGCCAAAATCCCTCTGGAAGGTTTTGATTCAAACCCAAGTTTGCAAACCACTGAACAAAGTAGGCATTCAGGAAAGTGTGGCCTGAGGAAATGACTTTAATAAAAGCCAGTAAGAATTTAGCCAGACAGAGAGGATGAAAACACGAGTTGAAGGTTACTAGCCTAGAAGAAGTTTCCGGTGCAAGACAGAGCTTGGCCCCCTTGAGGAACTGAAGCCCAGTGCTGTAGGACAAAGGAAGAGCAGGTGTAGAAGGGAAGTCAGTGAAGCTGCTGGGTGCGTGAGGCCTTGTAAAGCAGAGGGAAGATTTTACAATTTATGCTCAAGTCAGTTGGAGGCCATTAAAGGGTTTTGAGCAGAAAAGAGCTTTTTCTGGTCAATAACATGCTATTGTAATTTTAAAATATTTCCTTACATCCAATAAAGGTAGTTAATTGTCTTAATTAGAGCTTACATCCTAATTCAGGGAGGAAAAGGCACAATAAAACCTTCGTCCAACTCATGAACATAAATTAAACACTAATTATGAGCCTGACACTCTGCTAGGCACAATAAAAGGAGTCAGGAAATGATAAGGCTCCTTCTTTGGTGGGGGGAGCACGAGCCAAAGGCAGGTGCAGGCACACGCGCCCCGTGCACATGGCCACCTGCTGATGATACCAGGCTTCTCCTCATTAAGCCACGAGGGGCCCGTGTTGACCGTGGCAGAGTTACAGAGGCGGTGGCAACAGAAGTGCTGGGCCTGTCAGACAAGGCTTCTGGGAGGAGGAGGCGATGGGGGAGAAGCACAGAAGCATACTAGCGAGGGCTTGTGGGGGTGTAGTGACTGGAAGTACTAGAGAGACACTGGAAAGAGCAATCTGAGACCAGATGTTGCCACCACACCTTGGAAGAGGACGCTCCCAACCTGGCCCTGTAGGATCCAGATTATCCTGACTCCAGAGGCAGCCATTTGGGTATCCTGGTCCATGGCTAAGAAGCCTCAAGTGGGGAAGTGGTGCTGCAACTGTTGCTGAAAATTCCTCATCCAGTTTCTTTCCCAGGCTCTGGGACATTCCTGATTGTAGACTGTTGTGCACTTGCTTTTAACCTTTCCCTTGAAGTATGATGATGATTGAAAAAATGCACAAATCTCAAGTGCGCAACACAGGCATTTTCCCAAGTGGACACACCTGTGTTATGTCCACCGCAATTAGGAAACAGCACCCAGATGTCCCCCTAACTTGGCCATTCCCTTTCTGGGTGCTGCCATTCCCCACAGGAGTCACCATCCTGACTTCTGATTTGCTTCTCTTTGTACATTATGGGGCCATTTGTTTCCAGCTTCCCAATATGATGTTCGTGAGATATATTCATGTAATTTCTCATAGATTCTTTTTTTTTTTTTTTTTTTTTTTTTTTTTT
>NW_022900914.1:10759926-10774491 GCF_012274545.1 Fukomys damarensis | reverse complement strand
GTTTTTTTTTTTTTTTTTTTTTTTTTTTTTGGTACCAGGGATCGAACTCGGGTCCTTGTGCTTGTGAGGCAGGCACCGGAACCACTGAGCCAAATCCCCAGCCCCTTCTCATAGATTCTTTATTCTCACTGCTGTTTGATATTCCGTCCTGTAAAAACACCATGATTTACTTTTCTGTTCTCTTGTTGATGGGTATTTAGGTAGTTTCCAATTTGGGGTTATCATTTTGTTGTATTTTGATCTTTGATTTAAACTTCTGTTTCAGCTTGTCCAGTTTTGCCTCATAAATTCATCTCCTCTAAAACTTTGAGGGCTCAGTTGTATATGTGTTAGGCAAAGGCAACAGCTAGAAGGAATGCTAGTAAATGAACATCAACAGATCAAGGAGATGAGGGGGGCGGACAATACCTGTACCAGAAGCCACCTCCCCCTCCTCCCCTTTCCCTTCCCACCACACCCACTCCTTCTCCCGCCCTTTCTCAGAGAACCTAAGATAAGAGACCTTAGTACAGCCAGCTCAAAGGTGGTGACAGCCAGGCACCAGCTAAACTGGGTAAAGTAGACTGCTCTCAGGAGCCTGTGTAGGGCAGGAAATGTGTCTTACTCATTTTTATAAATGGATCGGTGTAGGCACTTGGTAAATGTTTCTTGAAGGAATGACTTTTTAATAAGATAAAACATTGCATGGGAATCTATGATATGCCAGGTGGGCCCTGGGAACAGAGTGGTATAAAAAAATCCTTCTCTCAAGGGTCTTTTGGAAAACCTGGTAGAGTGCTTAGCCCCGTGCCCGGCACCTCCTTCACAATCCTGTGAGGTACTCTTCTTACCCCCATGTGCAGAGGGGACACTGAGGCAGAGCTGGACTGAGCATGTCAGGTACAGAGAAAGCAATCTCCCAAGCCAGCAATCCACGCTCTCAACAGCATACAGCGGGTGTCAGATGGGCTTAGCCAACAGGAAGGGTGATGAGCAGAGAGGGGGCTGTCCCTGTCCCCAGCGCGAGGCGGGTCAGGAAGGGCATCTCTTTAGAGGATGTTTGGCTCCAGTGGGACCTGGAAGGAGGCCATGCTTGGACAGGTGGAGAAGAGCGCCCCCGGTGGTACAGGGATGGGGATGAGAATGCGAGAGGGCTGGGGACTCTGGAGGAGGAGAAGCGTGTCCTGATGTTCTGGGAAGGCCAACTCCAGGAAAATACTGGGACAGATCAATTCACCAAGTGCTACTGGGATCAATATTGCACAGCCCAGCATCTCTGCAGCCTGGCTGCCAGATCTCTGTGCCACGACCTGTGCATTTCATGTGAGCTTCTTGAAGTCAGCTATGGACCATGGCACCCAGGACATGGCCTTGCCTGGGGTCTTCACCTAGGCCCTCAGTGATGCTGAGCCTACTTGCCCTGTTGGCACCCACTGGGAGCCTCCTGCTTCTCTGAGACAAGAGCTTAACCTCCCCTCCCGCCCTGGGTAACCCTCAGCAACACACACACATCCATGAACATGCATTATGGTTTTAGAGACTAGGTATTAAAACATTGTGGAGAACCCTGCAGGCTAGCAGAAGTGCTTTAGAATTCTCCAGCAGTTTGATAATTGTCTGGAAGACAGTATGGTTTGAAAGCCCATGTCTGCATGTGCATGTACGTGCTCAGTTTCTTTCCTCCTTTAAGTCTAGTGCAGCAGTTCCCAAACTTGCTGTGAAAAGCCAGTGTGAACAAGGTGGTCAACACTAAGCATATAGGTGCATTTTCCAGGCAATTTAAGAAACTTTCAAGGGTAGTTTGGACCTCTGCAGTGTTTGGCTTTTGCGCTGACTTACTATGTTGCTGAGGAGGTTTGGAAGAAAAGCCTCCTTCCTTTCCCTCCCAGAGGGACTATGGCCCTCACACCCTCTGCCCCTGAGCTCCCAGGAGCTTTGGGAGCTGTGTACTGAACCCGGTCTCACAAGCAGTCAACAGGATGCTTTTGAAGACCTGCTACTCTCTGCCACTTATGGAGGGGATTTAAATCCCTTTGGCTGCTGAGCTGAGCTGAGCTTGCCCACGTGGAGCCAGGAATCTGTCTCCCAGTAGGACCACACACTCACCAATGCTGTCACTGTTTTCTTTTCACTCCGCCTTTCCCCTTCTTACCCCCGCCCCTCTTCTCCTTTCTCCTCCTCCATCCCTCTCTGCATCTTTGCCTCTTCCTTCTCCCTTCTTTCGCTTTCTCCTCCGCCCTCAACTTCCCTCCATTTCATCTTTCTTCTCTCCCTCTTCCTATTTCTCACCTATTTCCTTCATCGAGCACAGTGCTGGACAGACATTATTCTAGAAAATTTGATACATGAATGAATGAATACTATTCTTTGACTTCAGAGGAAAATCCATTTTATTTTTTCAGTCTGGGGCACTTGGAACTAGATTGTCATGTTCACCTTTCTGTCTTTTTCATTATTCCCTGAAAGCACAAACTCAATTTAGGCTTTAGTGAAAAATGGAGAGCATTAGACCAACCTTTCAAAATTGCTTGGTCAGTACTTCCTGCTTGCCTGTGCTTCATGGCGCTGTCATCACTGGGTAATTATAACATTAAGTATGTACCTGATCAGCAAATTGGTTTTAATTAAAATCCCCTGTTGGTTTCCTAGCACCTCATGGCTCCTGGAGCATTTGTTCATCTCCTTGGGCTGCTAGCAAAGTCCCACGGGGGAGGTGATCAACCATCCAGAGGTCCGGGGTCATCCTATCCCACATCCGTTCCCTCCCCTGGTTTTCTTAGTAGTATTTTGTCAACTATGTAGCGAGCAGCTCATGTTCTCACTTCCTAAAGAAGGCGAACCCCTCTTCTGGAGGCAGGGTGATGCCAAGGTCCCATGGAAGGGCGGGGGAACCCTGGGGCAGGAGTTGGTTTGGCGATTCCGAAATGACTGTCAGCTGCAGCGGGGTTCCTCCGGTGCCTCTGCTGGGTAGTCACCTGCATCCTCCACGTTTCCGTGCAGGAAGATGGGACCGTGTTTACTCCTACATCCTTTAAGTATGCTTGCAAATGCTACAGGCTCAGCAAGAGCCTTGTTCAGTAGTCAGAAAGGTCTGGTTGGAAATGGTGAGACAACTGACCTAATTTTTCTGAGCTTCTATTCTTCATCTGTAAAAAAGGAGTCGTAATAAAACTTGCCTCCTGGAAATATATATTTTCATATACATAAACACACACACACATATATACACACACATACATACATATACATACACACACATGTGTGCACATAGTAAACCCTCAGTAAGTGGTAACTAATACAGTAACACTAGTACTGCTGAGTCCTACCCAGGAAATACAGTCCCAGAAGGAGGTTGCCCAACTTTTGATAGCATCCAGAGGAGGATGGTAGTCCTTCCTGGCAGTATTGAATATTCTTCAACACCTGGAGGAGGAGGTGGGTCCTGGGGCAGCCCTGACAGTAGTGCTGGTCCTTACTTTTTATGGGACAGAAGCTATAAGCAGCAATTCATTTGACAATGACTTACATACTTACCATGTTCTAGGTCTAGGTAGAGAATGCCTAGACAAGGTCTTGTTCTTGTGATGCTTCTGCCCTACAGAGGGAGACAGACAATAAACAAGCATAGAAATGGATGGACCTCACAGTCCTACATAGGAGTAACGTGAAGAAAATGAAATGGGACAGTGGAACACCTGGTGACTTGGAGAGGGTTGCTACTGAAAAGACCTAGCTGGTATGCAGGGCCACGGGGCAAGGTGGGAAGCAAGTGTAAAAGGCCAGAGGCAGGAAGAATCTTGGTGTATTCAAAACTAAGAGTGCAGGCCTATTCCAGGCGGGATCAGAGAGACTGCCAGGGCCAGACCATGAGAGCCTGCAGACCGTACAGCACTACATTCCCAAGTTCAGAGTTAAATTTCTTATAGTGGGGGTGCGGCTCGGGTCCAGACTCCAAGCACTAAATAAGACAACCAGTGAAGGAAGTTTCACCCAGGAGACAGGGTTGAATATAAACGTGGAATGAGAAATAAGGTTTTTCTTTGTAAAGGAGAGCTTGGGCTTGAACCAGGGCGTAGATGCATATTTTAAGTACTGGGGTTGAACCTTTGTACTAAGCTGCACACTCTCGGGTCTCTTTAAATGTTTTTAAATTTGAGGGCAGGGTCTTGCTAAGTTGTCCAAGGCTGGGCCACCGATGCTTTGTAAGAGCACTTTAGAGAATCACATTTCCTAAGTGTGCTGTAGCGCACTGATGCGGGGTGGTTTGGGAGTCTTTCAACAGTTTGGGGAAAATGTGAACTGGATTTAATTCTTCAAGGTTAAAAAATGCCACTAACGTTTGAGGAGGTCTTACAGCAGATACCTGTCTCACCTTTTATGACCCAAGGTATCACAAGTTTACGTGACTGTGGAAACTTACTTACTTCCAGAACTCCTCTGAACACCCCACAGGATTAAAGTAACAAGGAACATCCTTCAGAAACCACCACGGAAGAAGAGGCTAGGGCTTGTGTGGGCCCAGAGCCTTAGGCAAATAATTTATTTACCTCTTGTGCCCACAACTCTTCATGCCGATGAGGCCCTGCGGTGACTCAGATCACATTGTCAACTGTGCCTTCCTTCAGCTCTTATGCACTCACTTTAGTTCCACTTTGCTGGCAGGACAAGGAAGTACCCGGAGTGAGGAAGTGAGCAGCTGCACCTTCATAACCCCAGATGCAAAGTGATGGAGCTGGCTGTGAATCCATGAATCCCCAGTGTCATTTTGCTCGAAGAACCCATAGCCTGTGAGGGGCCTTGCATTAGGATGGAGTGTGTGCGTGTGCGTGTGTGTGTGTGTGTGTGTGGTGAGAGTGTGTGTGATGGGTGGTAGCAGGGGGAAGGGTGATTATATTCTCTCCTCTGTCACCGGTGACATCAAACACCTGTTTTCTTTGCATTTTTCCATACTGGAGATTGAACCCAGAGCCTCTGCGCTAAGCTGTGTTCCCAGGCCATATGTCACTTCTTGTTTTGAGACAGCATCTCATAAGGTGCTCACTTACTACTACGACCAACTCAAAACCTGTTTTCTCACTTTGGGCTCTAATTCTCCTGCAGGTGACAGTGAACTTACTTTGTCAGTCACGTGAATGGCTCTGGGTTGTTCTTAGGCCCATGACTCTTAGACATGGAGGAAACCCTGGTGAGAAGTCATCCAGTCTACTCTCTCAGTAAGAACCAGGTTCTAACCATTGAAAAATCACCAACCCCTCAGGACAGATACAGGCCTAATCCAGAGAGGAAGCACGGATGGATATTCAGGTAGCATTTTGCCTATTACTCTGGGGTTTATAGGCCTTTCTGCATCCTTAGTATCTTATATATAAAATTTATTTAGTAACCTTTTTTTCAATACCTATTTAAGTCTCCTTTATTGACCATCTGTATTCTTAGGATAAGGTAAAAGCATTCTTAAGAGTAGCATGTACAAGCCAGGTATGGTGGCACAGGCCTGTAATCCCAGCACTCTGGGAGGCTAAGGCAGAATGATTGCAAGTTTGAGCCCAGCTTGAGCAATTTAGCGACTTAGCAAGACTCTGCCCCCCTCCCATAGAGGCACATGCAGCCTTGCATGATCTGCCTCTGTGCCCTACCCACTCTGGCCTTGCTTGGCACTACCCAGTCTTTGCCCAATTTGCTGCCCCTCTAGCCAGGCTGCAACCCCTCAAAGGTTCTTGCACTTCCTGTGTTCCTGCTTTCATCAGGGCCTTTGTTACTTCTCCCTGAAATGCCTCCCTTCCCTTGTTGCCCAGACAACTTCTTATCCTTCTGACAGCGGCTCAGAGGTTGCTTCCTCAAGGGAATCTTCTTGACCTCCTTCGCCAGGCCTTATCTGTCAGATTACCCATCCTGTGTCTTTGGCTTCCCCACTACAGAATAAAGTTCATGAGAGCAAGGACTTTTTGGTGCTAAATGATGTGCTCGGCACACTGTAGGTGCCCAGTGGTAACCAAGTATGCACCAAGGATATGGTATTTGCTCATGAGTGTTCTCTATATTTTAATGCACCCATTCACCTGTCCCAGTCTTCTGTTTCCCTGGGTTTTTCTTGGCTTCTGGTTTTGATAAGAGACAATTTACTGCTCATGTCCATTGTATTGACAAATTATGAGTAGCTTTGTCCTACTCCAAGTAAATCAATGACGACTTCAGTCTTTGCAAAGCTGTCAGCCCATGATCTCCAACATAAATTCCATGCAGTGAATCCTATGTACAGGCAGGACTTGGACATCATTCCACCGATTCTCAGGCCGTAGGACTATGTAATCATCACATCTGTCAGCAGACAGCCGCACGATCACATTTACATCTCCTTCTTCCTTTCCTTCCTTCTGTCCTTCCTTACAGCATCCTCACAAACCCCTGACAAGTTGACGGTGCCAATACACACACGCAGGCACCACACTCACAAGAAATTATGTGTATAAGTGTATGCCTGGTTGGTGGGTCAGGGCAAGTTTTCACTACCACTATTTCCAATGCATTTGAAACCAACTCTTCCTGGCGCTGGGTCACCAAGACCTCTTGTAACTGATGAGTCCTTGCTCCTCTAGCACTACTGAAGGCTTAATCCTTGATGGCTTTCTTGTCCAGTCACCTTTCCCCACACACCCTACCTCTTCTCCTTGAGCAAAGTGTGTCCTGGGGACTCCCACAAGGCCTCCCCCTGTCTCATTTCCTTTGTCCTTAATGCTAGAAGATCTTCTCCAGATTCCCATTCCCCTCAGCATCCTGCCACCCAGCTATCCAAGGCCTTTGCACTTTTTATTCACAAGATGCTAACTCTCCCCCACCTGCAAGGGAAGAATCTGGACGGAAGTAGGTGCGGGAAGGGATGTTCCTATGGCCCCGGGAGCTCAGAGTACACAGCTCCTGTGGCAGAGACACAAGGTCGCAGTGTGGACACCGGCCGAAGGTCTGTGATGCAAATGAGCCCTCACCTTGCAGTATTTCCCCACCCTCTTCCCGTCCTGTACGGCAGGCCCACTGTGTGGTCCGTGCTGTGGGGCCGGGAAGATGATGTCATCAGCTGCCATTTTGTTGCCATTGGCAATGTCCAGAATCCTCACTCCTTAACCACAGCTAACGCAGGAGCCTGTCTCTCCTTGGAGAGTGGAGTGGATGAAAAAGTCCATTGTCGAGTAGGCAAAGAACAGACACATAGGAAGTACCTGTGTGATCTGGGACAGCACTAGAGCCATGTCAAGGAGCTCCTAAGCCCCCATGCCCAATTCAGATGCATTGTCTCGTTGCTGCTTTTTCCGGGGTCTGATGCTAGGGCCCTTCTTGAGTACCTGAGTAGGTGGTATCCTTCCCATAAATCTCTTATTATTTCAGGTGAGAGCTAGAGCATCTCCTAGAGGGCTTCATTTTTTTTTTTTTCCTTTTTAAAGCAGCCATAAAAACTAAGTGTGGTACATGCTTGTAATCCCAGCACTCTGGGAGACTGAGGCAGAATTACTAGTTCATGTCCAGTCTGGGAAACTTAAAGACTTAGTGAGACCCTCTCTCAAAAAGGAGGGGGGTAAGAGGAAGAGGAGGAAGAAGAAGAAGACGGTGATGACAAAAATGTCTATGAATGTAGTTCGGTGTGAAGGCCTTAGTTTTAATCCTCAGCACCACTAAAAATAAGTCAACCAGCCATCCGTAAATATACCTCTCCTATTTTACCTATCATAGTCTCCCTTAAGGGGGGGCTCTAATTCAGGATCAATTTTCTAATTTCCAGTCAAGTGAACCAGTATAAGTAGAGAGAAGAGAAGACAGGGAGTAAGAAGAAAGGAGGGAGCGAAAGGTAGTACGGGGGTTTGTGGCCTGCATTACCTACATGCTGTTAGTCGGTACACTGATGCTGGGGCAAGCAGAGGGGACACGGTGTACCGAAACTGAGATGAAAAGTGAGAAACTATTATTGGTTGAGTTTTTCCATGAAGAAAGGCCAGGCATTCCCTTGATTCAGAGCCGAGTTTTGTTTTTTAATTAACTAGTTTTGATGGCTATTTTTGGAAGGTGAGAAAATGGAAGTTTATTTCACCACTTATCCTGCCTGTTTCAATTTGGCAAATACATATTTATCCCCTTCAGATAGAGCTGAAATGAGCATCACCCACTGTGGTTCAGGACCCAGGGAGTGCAGCCCCCCAGCAGCAGTGGTCTGCTATTACCCAGGAGGCCAATAGAGGGCTCCCAAGAACACTGAGCAAAAATTGGTGGAACTCACCACCAGGAAGTTTAACAATCCCGCAGTTGCTTTAATGGTGACTTCACATGTTGACGGATGGAGTGAATTTGTACGGGGAGAAACAGGTGCCATGACTACAAGGGAAGCTGCTGCATGAGAGGAAGCTTGGATTAGATTAGACTTGACTTTCCTTCTGAACGCACTCCAGACCACTGACCTAGAATAGCTCTTCAGGAATTAGCTGACAGAGCTTTAGAAAACACTGGTGTGTCAGACGTGCTAAAGCCTTAATTCTGTTCACTGTGTTATTTGGAAATGATTTCCTCATATCTTTAGGCATCGGTTTGCCTATTTAAGGAAATGGTGGGGAAATACTGGGGTAATGGAGTCTGGCTTTCTAAGACCTTGTAGGGTACAATCTTCTATTCTAACGACTTAGTTCAACCTCAACTGAGAGAAAATCTGACAAAATAGGGCTCACTCCTGAGGAAGAGGGTTAATCCTCTCCCCCACTACAGGCCCAGCAAGATGACTCTGTTATCTTATACTCTATAAATACACTATTATACACTTAGGGAAATAGTTGAAATAGGGATTGAACTTCTTGATGACCAATGAGTTAAGACAGTGTGGTGTGGGTGAAAGATAACTGCTGAAAGACTTAGAGTGAAACCTTAACGCCATGCGCTAACAAATCGAATTGCTTCTCTTAGTCTCAGTCTATCTATGTCACTGGGATAATCCAAATGGCCTTGCCTACTCCAAAGTGTAAAGGCCCTATAAAATAATACAATAGAAGGGTTTTGTACACTATAATGTGCCCCACAAAGGTCCAGCTCTTAATAGGTACAGTAACTCATCGCTCCACATTTTACTGGCATAATATGTATAAATTTATTGGATTCTCTCATTTTGGAATTTAAGATTTCACATAAACCACATTGTGGCTGTAGGTTTCTCTCATCTTTCAACAGAAGACAAATTAGAAACAAGATACAGAAACATTCCTGAGATGCACAGGGAAAAGGAACTGGATTTACAGAGTTTAGAACACAAAGTTCTTCAAGGAACTATGCAAAATCAGATGATGTGTAGCCAATGTTGACACTATATTTAAAGTAGGAACTAACTTTGTCCTTCTTTATTCTTTCATTTGGTGTTTATAGGTCTAAGAATGCAAAGTTTGGAATGGGAGAAAGAGTCTTGCAAGGGTATCATCTATCTGTGTTTCTTTAAGCATATGTTGGCATGTACCTATTTGCAAGATACCATGTAAAATGCAGGAGGCAATAAAAATGTGCAAGACACACTATTCCTCCCCTCAAGGAACTCTATATTCTGCCTGTCTCATAGTAACTGATTTAAAAGATAGTGATACATAGATTTTTGTTTTTGTTTGTTAAATGAGACATATATCAAGGAGGTAGTGTACCAATGGTGGTTAAAAATAAAAGCTATGGAATCAGAGAGCCTTAGAGTCTAACTTAATATCTGCTAAGTATATTAGCATTGTCTTGCACAAGTTTGGCTTTTCTAAGCCTTCGTTTCCTCTTCTATAAATTGGTTACTGCTGCCTGCCTTGAAGAATGCCTGTCAGAATTAAATGAGCTGATGTGGGGAAAGCGTCCCACACTGTGAGTGGCGTGTAGTAAACCTGTAGTCACCCTGGGCATCGTGACAAAGAGTCACAATAGCAAGTCATGCTCCACCGAGAGCTGTGGAAGTTCAGAGGAGGGAGCACACCACAAGGCTTTGTGGGGAAAGACTTTTGGGACCCTCAGAGGGGAGAAGGTTTGCCACTGGCCTACAGAAGGAAGAGGTTATTCTAGAGAGACAGAGGGAGGACACTCACAAAGGTGGGAAAGGGAAGAGAATGTGGCCAGTGCCAGGAATGGCAAGGTAACCATTTGCCATGAACAAAAAGCTCACATTGCGATCTACTTAATGTATTCATTTTGACTTTGAAATTTCCATAAAGAAATCTTGCCATGTCTGTCTGTGCAGGAAATTGCCTCAATTATCCTAATGCTTTGCTGGTCTGAATTGGAAGGCAGTTATGTGAAATCTTGAAGATGATGACATTTGTTTTCTGGATTTCTCAGCCACTCTCTTCCTACCCATTTTCCATCTCACTGGGGCCTCCTACCCTACCCAGTTATCCAGGATCTCTCTCTGTCTCTCCCTCCCTCCCTCCCTCTCTCTCTATATATATATTTTTTAATACCCTGATTCACTTTTCTTAGTTTTTAAACTCTCATTCATTTTTCTTATTATGTAACTAGTATTTGTTTATTGAACGGAACTTAGAACACTGTCTTGGTCTCTTTAATTGTAGCTGAGACACAATACTTGGCACCCACAATTTAAAGGAGGAGAAGTTTATGTTGGCTCATATTTCAGTCCATAGGCAGCCGACTCCAGGGCAGGATGGCATGGAAGAGGGGTGAGGTGGAGAGCTGCTCATGGCATGGGAGACAGGAAGCAGAGAGAGAAGAGAAGAGCCAGGCAGGGGGGATAAACCTTTCCAGGCCATGCCACATGACCCACCTTCTTCCAATCAGATCAGACTCCACCTCCTAACAGCCAAATCAGCTGTCAGCCCCCACAATGCATCACCTCCCAACGCACCATAAGCTTATGAGGCATTGGGGTCTATCTAGATATAACATAACAAACACATAGGAAAATTATTTCTCATCATGTTTTACCCAGCTACCTCCCCAAAAACATATTCTTAGAAAAGAAGCTGATAAAGGAATTTACACTAAGGTGGAATAATTTTCAATATTTCCTCATCTAAGAGCTCTCTGCAGTTTATCAGGCACCCAACTTCAGGGTAAGTGAACAGAGCTATCAGTAGACTTCAGGCATCACTGAGCATAGAGGAAAGTCATTTTGAGGTGGCAGTAGTTACTTCAAAAACAAAACTTTATCATCGGGAAAGTATCACATTTGGGTTCTAAAATATTTTTATTAGCAATAACTTACATACCATGAAAATCACATATCTTTTGTGAACAGTTGGATGTATTTTGGCAATCGTATAAACGCTTTTGCTTAACAAAATATGCAGTATTTTTAATATCCACATTCTGTGAGACTGTTGCAGGAGGACCACAAACTCAAACCCTGCCTGGGTGACTTAACAACTTAGCAAACCTTGTGTCAAAATTTTAAAAAGGCAGGCTGGGATTTAGCTCAGCTGCTGCCTGCCTTGCAAGTGCAAGGTCCTGAGTTTGCTCCCTGGTACCAAAAGGAAGAAAAAAAAATTTTTAAAGGCTGAGAATAAAGCTGAGTGTGAAGGTCGTGGGTTCAGTATCCATTACCACACACACACACACACACACACACACACACACCACGCACAATATATGTATGAATATTTTTATCATAAGGAATATTCTTTCTATACCTTGATAGTTGATAATTCACTTTGTATGTGCAAGCATTATTTCTTTCAGCATAGGCTCCTTTGCCTGTAGAAGGGTGCAGCATGTAGTTGTTTTGTGTCTGGCTTCTTTCACCAACCATATTACCTTGAAGCTTCAGGCATGTTTTTGTGTGCATGGCTAGTTTGCCCTCTTTGTTTCTGGATAGCACTTCATTGCATGATTATCCCACAGTTTGTTCATACATATGGTGATGGACATCTGGATTATTTCCCATTTGTGACTATTATGAAGAAAGTAGCTGTGAACATTTATAGACCATCTTTTCTCTCTCTTGTCACTCTCACGCTTTTATTATGACATGCCCTGATATCGCCATTCTTATATTTATCATGCTTAGGCTTCATTGAGATTCGCAGATTTGTAGATTTGTATTTTTCAGCAAATTTGAGAAAAAACTCAACATTATTTAAAAAAAATTTTGGACTTAACATTTTCTCTCTTTCTGTTAGTGTGAAATTTTAGCAGTATGCTATGCTGGTTAATATTTAATGAGTCATTGTGACTCTGTTCATTTTTTAAACATTTCTTGCTGTTGCTCTCTACAATTTAGGTTGGATTGTTCCTGTTTTCTGATCTTCAAGTTCGCTGTTTTTTTCTATTATGCAGTGGCTGCTGTTTCTAAGTCCATCTTGTGAACTTTTAAATTTTAGATACTATATTTCTCTGTTATGGAATTTAAATTTGATTCTTTTTGTTTTTTTCTCTCTATTCCTCAGTAAGTTCCTATTTATCCTTTAAATGTTTGAGTATATTTGTACTCCCAAAATCACTGGCTGCTAATTCATTCTTTTCTGTCATTCCTGGTTTGTTTCTATTTCTGACTTTTCTCCCGATAATGGATCACATTTTCTTGTTTCTTTGCCTATCTGGCAACTTTGTTTTTAATATGTGCTGGACATTATTGATGCTACATTATTGATTGTCTGGATTTTTGTTTTTTTGGTCTTTCTTAATATGTGAATTTTCTTCGGGTAGGCAGTTCGTTTATTGGTAAATCAATTTGATCTGTTTAAACTTGTATCTCAGCTTCATTAGGGATTGTCTGTTATCTTCAGCCTAGGCCTAGCTTACATCTGCTCCTAAACGAGGGCTTTCTGGGGTCTGTATTATATTTATAAAAGAGCCTCCATTGTGGTTAGGGAGAACTCTCTCCCACTCCCATGCAATCTGCAGTAGATCAGTGTAAATTTCTGGTAGATACAGGACCAATTATTCTGTGGTATTTTTCCCCTCTGGTAGATATTATTCTCGTATACCTGTAAAGTGTTGCCCATAGTATTCATCCAAAGTCTTAAGGGGACTGTTCTGCAGATGTGTGGGTCTCCTTCTTTGTACAACTCCCTTCTTTCTGGTATCATATTCTGCCAATTCCAGGAAGCACAGTAGCTTTAAACTCACATTTCTCTCTCTCCTGGCCTCGGCAAGATCATTTTTTGGCTTCCTGTTGTGCCCAATCCACCAAGTGCCTCCAGCAGAGAACTGGGGCCACTGCAGGACTCGCTTTGGTTGTTTCTCTTTTGTTGGGGTTCATGGTCTTGCCAAAGTTGCTATCTGATGTTGGAAAACAATTGGTTTTCTGTATTTTTTTTCCAGTTTTATAAATGTTGACATTAGGACATATAGCTTTTGTATGGGCAGTTATTCTTATATCTTGAACAAACTGAAGAAGCACATAAAGTAGACCAATCCGTTCATTTTGCGTACGGAGAAACCAAAGCATTGACCATGGATTAACGAGGATCTCTATATTATAAATCCATGGTAAATCTAGAACAACAACAACAAGTTTCAGTTTTTGGTTTCGCCAACCAATTCTGTAGTCTCTAGTAGAAAATATCTCTTAAGTACATTTTAGAGATAATTATGTCCATGGAAACCAGAGGCAAGATACCTCAGGGCTCTAGGCTCTAATTTACTACAGTTGTCACTGATGAATTTCTTATTCTGGGACCGAGACAACATTGCGCTTTCTTCAGGTTGAGTGGGGCCCTGAAACTAGGTCTGGCTAGTAAGTTTTGAGCAGAAGTGCTGTGTGTTAATTCTGGGTAAATACTGTTATCACAAGCATTCCATCTGTGTTCTTTCTATGGAGATGATGGACAATGTTCAAGATGGTAGCTGTAATCACCCTTGGTCTCTGCATGATTAAGAAAGGCAGAGGCCCCTTCCCAACTTTCAGTGGACATGTAGTATAAATATAACAATACTCTGCTGTTTAGTCCACAGAGCGTTAGGGGATTGTGTATTCTCACAGTATATGAGGTGAAAATATGGTGAACTTGCTTCTGCGTGCCATCCAATACAAAGATAGGGATCTTCAATGTGAGAAATGATGCAATGAACATTAGTCACAATGTGTGACAAGTTCTGACCTGTTTGGTGCAGTCATTCGTTCGTGAGCTATAACTGAGAGAAAGTCAGTTTTAAAGTTGCTATAAAATATGGTCGGGAACAATTTCAATGGAGTTTCATGCTTGTGCTGCTTCAGATTCTACCTTTTCAAGAAATGTCATCATGGACATTGATGTGGGAGATGAAATCTGAGTCTGAAATCCTGACACCCGTGTTCTTGTTCTCAGTGAAACTCACCTAGTTTTCCTTGTACAAAAAAGTTTGTCAAAGAAAATGAAGATTCGACATTAAGGCGATGTTGATTGCATTTTTTTACCCCGGTGGAGTTGTGTGAGCTCAGGAATACTGTGGTGAACTCTGAGTATATCGCATACAGCTGCAGATTCCCTATGATGGGTGTTACCATTATGTACGTTTAAAATGTACCAGTAAATGTTTTGCTTCAAAAAATATAATGGCTTATTAGAGTGTTTAAGAAATTATGTATGTTGCAAGGTCCCAAATTCGATCCCCAGTACCAAAAAAAAAAAAAAAAAAAAAAAAAAAAAATCAAAATAC
>NW_022900914.1:10697164-10759791 GCF_012274545.1 Fukomys damarensis | reverse complement strand
AAAAATCAAATTCAGATATGGTCCTTCTCTACCTTGTGAGGCCAGGGATTTAGCTCAGTGGTCCCACTGCCTGCCTGGTAAGGAATAAGGTATGTAGAAAATGGCCTTCAAAATGGGCAGATTGCTTTCTCCTCCTTTATGACAATGTTCTATGTCACGCGTCGCTTCTGTTATGGTAACTTGTGTCAAATAAAACACATTACGATGAGTCCTCTCCCACTTTGTTCACTGACTCTGGCATTGTGTGACTTCTGGCTGTTCCCCAAAGTCAAAATAACCATGAAAAGCAAACATTTTGCATCGAAGCAGCCATGATGATGCAATTAAAGTTGCAACAAATGACTTCCCAAACTGCTCCAGAAAATGGCAAGAATGATGGGATAAGTCTGTTCCAGGTGAGGGAGGAGTACTTTGGGGGGATTCATGGTAATGTGCTTTTTATTGCAGTAATTTTAAAAAAACACTTGAACAGTCACCAGTTTTGACCACACCCATAACTTAGCCTATCCTGAGTGAGAGAAACATGATTTTGATGAAGGTTGACTCTTTGGTTGGTTCCCCAGAAACAGACACTGACATGAGAATTATCGGAAAGGGTAATTTATTACAAAATGTATTCCCAGGAGACGACTAAGGGCATGCAGAAAGCAGGCCCAGGGAGGAAACACGTTAATTAAGGTGTGATTTCAGGCTGCTCTTGATCTTGTTAGTAAATTCTGAAATGTAAGTTGTACATTGATGGTGTCTCAACTTAAGACAAGAGAGTTGGGCTTTCTCGTGCCTCTACACAACCAGGGGGCAAGGAGGTGAGGCTGGTTCATACAGAAACGGTACAAAGAGGGAGAAGGGACTGAGGTGTCAAACTGGTGTGGCTCACTACTATGATAAGGAAGGAAGAAAAAGCTCTGTACCTTCATTTTCAGTTCTGTGTTACGGGAAGATCCATAATTCCTCATCTCTTCCAAGAATGTTGTGGAGTAAACGCACTGTAATGTTATCTCAGGACAGAAATGCTGCTGGCTGCAGTAGCCTCACACGGAAAGGCCTTTTTTCTCTAGGCCATTGCATCTTAACTGTCAATATCGACTCTGTAGATCAACCACTAAATTTTAGACCCAAATTTTCTGTTTTCTCAGGCTTTCTCAGCCTCTGAATCAACACAGAGCAAAAGAGTTTTAAATTTAGCATTCAGTTCTTGTTATGTATTATTTGCTGGCAGCCATCAGGGTACTCAGACCCATTTGCAGCACAAAAAGACCCGGGTCAAAATTGCTTGTTTCTTGTCACCACTTGATTTACCCACTCACCAGCTTCACCTGAGTGATGGTTACCTCCTGATTTGGTTGGACTGTGAGCCTCTGGGGAACTTATCTAACGGGGTGGCTTTTCTTTGCCAAGAGAGCTGAATGAGTTACACCGCCTTTGTGCTCTTTTGAAAGTAAAGTAAATGGAATTTTGCCTGCCATGATTTGAAGTGAAGCTGTGTGCTCCTTTTGCTGCAGTTAGTGATACCACTATACTGAAGGCAGATCGGGAAACTGGTCTTTATGTGTTTTGGTGTGAGTAACATGGAAAGACTTCTCAATTAGCCACAATGGTTTGGGCTGATTAGGGAGCAAAGAAACATACCTTTTTTGTTTGTTTGTTTGGATTGTTTTGTTTTCTCTCCTTCATGTCTTTGTGTGTGATCTCACCTCTCCAGACTCAAACTCCTTTTCCTTGCTGACATTTCTGGATAAACTGTCTCCTTTGGCAATCTCAGTTCTTCATCTTGATTTTAGGCTGAATGAATGCCTATTAATACTGGCATTTTAGCTGATGTCTACATGAACTTTATTATTAGTATTGGAAAATCTTTACTTGTGCCCTCCCATCCTGTCTACTGACTGCATGCTAGCATTGCCCTAATTGTTAGGCGTTGATTCTTCCTCTAGAATTTCCTGCCTCCAGCTCTGTCAACCCATTTACCAAAATAAACTGTCAAATCAGTCAAGAAAAACTGACAAGATTAGCTATTGGACATTGTCTCAAGCCTAGAAAACCTGGCTAACTCAGCTGAACTGTTCACATTTTTAACTGAGTGTCTTGTAGACAATAAACATACAGTGTGTTTTGTTTCCAGGCAGAAAGGGTAATTGTCACATTATTCCCAAATAGTTGGTGAGAAGTTGGTGGTTTTGACCTTTCCAGATATGTGACCTTGCTAGGAACGTTACCCAAAATCACTTGCATTCTGGAATGTGACACTCCTGCTTTATGTTTTTAGGATGATTTTAATAGCACATGGAACATTTATGAAGTACTTTTATTTTTATTTTTGGTACTGGGGATCAAACCCAGGACCTCGCGCTTGCAAGGCAGGCACAGTGCCACTGAGTGAAATCCCTGGCCCTTTATGAAGTATTTTATAAACCTGCCTGCATTTTATTTGCCCAGCTGTGTACTATTGACTCTGAAGGATGAAGCCATGCTTTCTGGCTTGAGAAAATGAGGGCTGGGTTGGGCTGGGAAGTTCAGGTGGTATTGCTAATGACAGACTCTATTAGGGGTCTCCAGGAACCACAAAAACTTTCAAGGACAGTGACACCAAAACTGTCTATAGCTACAGTTGCTCCAATCATGAGTCCACCATTACCAACCATGTTGCCTTGGGTGAATTCTGCATCTTTGAATCTCAGTTTTCTCATTTAAAAAAATATTTAGAACATGCAGCATTGTTGTAAAGATTAAATGAAACAACTTATGTGAAGCACGTCCACCATGGCTGGCACACAGCAAATGCCAGTAAACACCAGCTATTACTCTGTGTATGAAATAATCCTTGATAGTAGGATTCCTTAATTATGTTTAACTTCAGTGTCTTTTAGACAGCCAAGAATATGAAAATAAAATGGCTTTGGATTCTTCAACCCAACCAATGAAAATTCACATGGTAAAGCAGGGAAGACCATTCTTTTTTCTTCTTTTTTTAAAAATTAATTTTATTGGTACATTTAAGGTATACAGTGTAGTGACATTCATCATTGGAAATCTGCACCTTTACATAATCCATCTTGGTTCTTATTTTTTCCCCATTCCCCTGCCCTCCCTATCTACAAAAACTTTGTTCCATTTTTTTCTTTTTCTCATATTAATTCCATTTTCCTTTCTTTGCACCTTTTCTTCCTATTTTACATTATCTATTATACCTTTTAGTCCTTATTTATGATTTCAGGTTCTCACACCAGAGAAACTATTCAGTATTTACATGCGTGTCCTATTTATTGCACTTAAGAGTATTGCCTCAATGTACATCCATTTAGCTGTAAATGTCTCTAGTTTCTCATTGTTTATGGCTGAGTAGTACTCCATTTTATTTTTTAAAAAACACACATTTTCTTTAACCAGTCTCCCGTTGATGGGCAATTGGGCTGCTTCCAAGTTTTAGCTATCACACATTGTGCTGCTATGAATATGGGTGCACATATATCACTGTGGTATGATTCTTTTAATTCTTTTGGGAAGACACCCAGCAGAGGAATAGCTGGGTCAAATGGGACTTCCAATCCTAGTTCTTTGAGGTATCTCCATGCTGATTTCCACAGTGGTTGCACCAGTCTGCACTCCCACGAGCAGTGGAGGAGGGTTTCTTTGCCCCGCAGGCCCTCCAGTATTTGTTATTAATTGATTTCATGATAGCAGCCACTCTTTCCAAAGAATGACCAGATCAGTATGAAAGCAAACAGATTTTCTTTTTGTCCAGTGTCTTCCAGATACAGAGCCGGGCCTCTGTGCTGCTACCTTATTGATGTTAGTCCTCATGCAGTTGCTGTAAAGGGTGATTGAGGAAGATACAGACTCAAGAATTCAGGGCAGAGCTGCCTTTCCATGTCTTTCATTCATGTATTTATAGATTCCAGCAGTAGAGCGGAAAACTGGGGCTCAGTGCTCGCTGGCCTTCTAGGCATGAAGACTTCGAAATGGCTGGGACAGGTGGTCTTGTCCTATAACAGAACCCTGCTTCCCTGCCCCAAGAGCTCGCCCGGCTCTCCACCGCACCAACATTGCCCTTCCCTCAGACCCCTTCCTGCCAGGCTCCCTGCCTCTGTTCAGTCTGCTCTTTCTACCTCTCTTTGCAAGTCAGTTACTATGTATCTATTATGCCCAAGTCGGGAAGTCCCCAGAGACAACCAAGGAGTTAGGTCTGATGCAATTGCAAGAGGAGTTTATTGCAAGTTCGAGCCTGGACTCGGGTTTAAAAAAAAATTGATTATTTTAAGCAGGAAGAATTCATCTTTAGATCATAAACAAAGGAACAGAAACAGGGTGGAGATGCCCTAAGATAGCTTGCCCTAAAAAGAGGAACAGAAACACAGGGAGACTGTCACATAGAATGGAATTTTACAGAAGGGAACTTTTGCAGCCTTGTTCTGGGCAAGGGGTGTATAGAGGGCACTCAGAGGGAGCCCACCTTGACCTGAAAACTCAGTCCTCACAGTTTCCTTCAGAGCTGAGTTCACCTGTCGCTTTCTCGGAGAAATAAGCCCTTCCTTCCTCTTAGCTACATCACCCACCTGTTTGTGCTCTCATAGTAAAATGCCAGGTTCACACTGATCTCCACATGTACTTGTTGGTGTCCACTGGACTTTGAGATCCAAGAGGGTGAACGCTCTCACAGAGCCCGGCATGTAGTAGGTGTTCCATAAATGTGTGTCAGCTTCACACACACGTGGAAATGTGCACATGAGCAAGCAGGCACAAAGGTCTGTGGATGGCCCAATGTGCTGGAGCAACATGGGTTCAAGCTTCCTATTGGATCTAGGTAGATGTGTGCTGAAACTTTAGATCTCCGAGAAGAATGCCCACATACACGGCGTCATGCGGCATGGCAGTGAAAGCTGGGGCACTGTGCTCCTATGGCAAGTGCCCGACCTACAGACTTTCACAGATACGAATAGACTTTGCATCATGAATATTTATAGACAGAAACAAATCAGGGAAGCAGCTCATGGATCTGTTGGCCATTGTTGCAGTTGTGTTCCTGTGTGTTTACTGTACAGAGCGATAGTGTACAGTACTACAGTGCAGTTGGGGGCTTACCGTGTTTTTATGTGTGTGCGCTTTACATTGTATATGTGTGTCAAAGGTGTATAAGACTCATTGTGTTGGACTTATGAATGCAGCTGACTTACAAACATTTTCCCTGAACGGAACTCACTCTACTAGTATTCACAATTGCATTCTATATGCCCCACCCTCCACTCCCAAAGACAACCTACTTCAGGCTTCTTGATACACTGATCTCTCCTCTGAGTCTTGGACAGATCCCTTCCAGGGGCCTTCTGCCAGGGCCAATGTGATAGGATGTCTACTCCCACATTTCTGAAATTGTCATGTGCTTGCCCCATGTTGATGTTTCCCAGGTTTTCCTCCCTGTCCTTTCCTGTCTCCAATCCAGAGTTGTATGGAGTTGGTGTCTAAGCATCCTGGATTCCGATCCAGTCTCTTTGTGATGTTGAGTGAGAGGTCCTACCTTGCATCCCTTTCTTGTATGTTTCCCCTGAGATGAGAATGCTCACAAGAGTCCTTACCTCCCAGTGTCCCTTCCTGGTGCTAAAGGTTCTTTAAAAAATTGTTAAGCACATCTTTGGTTGTACATCTTACCCATCTTTTAAAGTACGTCTTAGGCAGTTAGAGAGTCTTATGAAACTCCAACTTTTGTAACGTTCTCAGAATTAAGCATGCAATGAAAATGCTTAGCCTATTCAGAAGATATTGGCCATTAACCTCGACAGATGCTCACAAATAATGCCTTGCACTCACTGTATAATAACAAGTGCTATTAAATGTGAATGACCTCATTTGTCCTTCTGGCATGTGTGTCCCATAGAGAGTGACACATATGTACATTGCCATTTAGCATCTGGGGAAACCATTGCCTAGACAGGTTAAGTGATTTTTTTAAAATCAACGCTCAAGGTTAACTATTAAGTGTTGCGCCTAAGGCATTGCATTTGGGGGATTTGTGTCATCAAAGCTGAAAGTTAGACCGAAAGTAGGAAGCCAAAACAGAGACTGATGTGATTCAACAATTTGGGGACTGAATCAGGAAGGGTCACACGCACAGTAAGGATGAAGGGAACTGATCAGGATTCAGCCTGTGGTAGAGCACTTGGGCCTAAGGGCACAGGAGAAAGAATTCTAACACATGCTCCTCACAGTTTAATGTATGTATGGATCTCCTTGGAATCTAGTTCAAATGCAGATCTGATTCAAGAGGTTGGGGCAAGGCCTGGGAATCTGCATTTCTAGGGCTGATAGTGATGCTATTGGGCACTGAATAGCAGGGGTCTCTGGAGCCCTGAGATAGGACTGGAGAGGACCTTGTTCTGATGAGTCTCCTGCCTGAAGTCTCTTTCAGAAGCCGCAGTTACCACCTTAGGGATGTCTTCCTCTACCCTGGGACTGGGAAGACAGTGGCTGGGAGTGGAAATGACCAATAAATTTTCCCCTAGATTACATGAGCAACAGCCATCCTTTTTGAAAAGATTGGGAGTTTCCACCTGCTGTGATGACTAATTCAGTTGAAAGGGGGAGAGGGCTCTTCGCTGCTGTGTCTTCGAGAAGGACAAGGCCCGCATTTGTTTATAGTGTTGAAATGATTGAAAATAAGTTTTCTGGAGGTATTTACAGCCAAGAGCCTCACTGAAGCATCCACTTCACATCAAAAAGAGAGGGCGGCAGGCTGCACAAACCCCTGTCTTCAGCGAGTCAGTGCCGAGTCAGTGGTAAACTTCTCGGCAGCCAGTGGCTCCACGCTGCTTCAGTTTGCCAAGGCCGTGATGAAGGAGGCCTGGATTGGGGAGCAGAACCTTGGGAGAAACAGCCAAGTATGGCATCAAAGGAATGGAGACCTCAAATCTCCACCCAGAGGCTGACAGCTCTTGTTCTCCCATCACACCAGAGTATTTGGCTACTAAAAGAGAGATCCAAGTCAAACAGGAAGCGAGAGCCTCAGAGAGGAGGGCTGTTGCAGGTTGTGGCTTCAGAGATTCCGGGACTGCTCTGCCTGGTTCCCTGGGATTTTTCTAACACTCGAACTCAGTGTTAATAGATGAGTTCAGAATTCGATGCAAATTAATATGATGAGTAATGCACTGCCCTTCTTAGGTGGAAATAATCTTGGTAATGGGCCCACCTCATTCACATAAATGAAAGTCTATATTCTGATAATAAATAAGTGGTCCTTCAAACATTTTTTATAAGTCTAAAACTTGGTAATGACCTTGGGCTCCATGCAGGGATATTCTTATTCTCTGTTCTTAAAAAAAAAAAGAAAAAGAAAAAGAAAAAAAGAAAAAAACCACCTGTGCTGCTTCCCATCCACCTCCCTGACCTTGCAAGGAGCACTAGAATCTACAAACTCAGGTGCAGAAGGCCCACAAGCACAGCTGTGTTCATTCTTCCTTCTCGATCTTTCATTGTAGGTCCCCTTGCAAAGGCAGTGGTGGGCAGCTGTATTGAGCTGTGAGATCAGTTTCTCTATAGGAACATACATTAAATTAGCACATATGGGCTTTGAGCCTATCATTTAAATCCCTGACCCTGCCCTCAGTCAGTAAATACATTGGACTACATAAAGAAAACAATAACCAGAAAGCATCTCTAATATGTAAACTCAACAAAGAACTCATCATTTGGTAGCAGCTCCTAAGCAGAGGAGATTGGTACCCTGAAAGAACATCACACCATTACAGTGAACCATAAGAAGCAAGTGCCTTTCTTGTTGGCAGTGTTTGGCTTGACCCTCCTTCTTTGAAGGTCAGTGGGGGTTTGCATCAAACAGGATCACAAATTAAGAATCTTGCATAAAACCCTTAGCCTCCCTGGACCTTAATTAGTCACATATAAAATAATCTTCAAGGATTTCCCTTCCAACTCTGATACTCTTAATTTTTCTAGTCTTGAAAGCTATGTAGCCACAGCTGATTTTGAACCGTGCTGTTTGGATACAATTGCTTGATGTGCCTAAGCTTCTTCTCCTTTTAGCAATATTTACTCTGTCAAATGTCTTATCATTGTCAGAAAAACACTAGGTAGAGACTGATTTCTCTGTTAGCCTCTAACAGTTGGATTTAGATTCATATGTTTGTAAATCAATCCCCTGTAAGGGCACAGCAGCTGAAAGCAAACCTTTCTGAATGTTGCATTAACATACCCTTCTAATGGGTTTGAAGTTTGACATCTGACTAATGCCAGCATAGCATGTACGCTGTAGAATTGCCCTTATTAGCTGAGGCAAAGCATTCTAAGTGACAGTCTTATTCTCTGTTCCTTACAACTAAGAAATCAGATGATACCCTGTTTTTAGTACTCAGTCAATGCATGGGGGTTCCAAGCAGGGTGGCAGATGGCTGGGGAGAAGGAGATCTGATTTATTGCTCCAATTAATCATGGAGGACAAGACAGGCATTGCTCTGGCATTGGACTTTCTCCTGGGAAAGTATAAGAGCATTATTCTCCTCATTCCTTGCACACCAGGAACATTTGCTGCTGCTTCAAGCATGGAAAGGGTTGCATAAACATTTTAATATTGCATGAAGCTTGTATAAGACTAACTGAGTATATGAATACTAAACCCTGACATAAAGTAACAGGGAGAGAGCCAAGGTTGTCCTCTTTTAAAAATTTTTTATTGACTGGAGAGGCTGTCTGTAGCAACTCAGTGTTTTGATCATTGTCATTGTAGAATTTTGTCATGGTGGTATATCAAAGCCCATGCTAGATCCAGTCCAAACACCAAAACCTACAAGCATATAGTTTTCATACAAAAAAAAAAATCCTAAAATCACAGCTGCTCTGTCTTCCTTTTTCCTGAATAGTTAGAGGATTTGCTGATGGTTTTCTGTCACCTCACATGGAGAGGCTGGCTTCACGGAGATTTCAGAACTATGGTCTATGTGTTCTTCCAGTAGAAAACTATAGGCCATGCCAGAGTGCTGGGAAAAAAGTGGGAGGAGAGGGTACTACAGGTGGGCATTGCCCCAACCAGACGCCAGGGAAGTTGTGTAGGGAAACCTTACCTTGTTTGGTTTCAAATGCCATGACTCAAAAGACCAAGTCATAGGTCCTCCAGTATCTTCAGTGATGACTCCACAGCCCAAATTCTTTTCTATAATCACTCTCTTCTAACCCCTAACACCTGGACAGCCAATTTTCTCTCCTTGATGATCTCATTCTAACTTCTTAGTTTTTTCCAGGTGCTCCTTTGTTTCTTAATCTCTACCCCAATCCCAGTTCCAGTCATTTCTTGCCTGTACCACACTGCACTGACCGACCTCCTGCCTGGTTTTCTTTCTCTGTGTCAGTCTAATCCTCAGCAAACTGATGATTTTTAAAATGATCTTTAAAAAAATCTAATTATAATAAAACTTTGCTACCACTTAAAAATAATGTAATTATATCAAAGCCATATTTAAACTAGTAAATGATTTCTCCCAGGATTTTGGATAGAAGGAAATCATCCTTTACCTGAAATGTCAAGCCCCCCTGATCTGTTTTCCTTCTTACGCTCCAACCCACTGCCACCGATCCGCACCCTGCATGTTACTCACTGTCCAGTCCTATTGACTCTTTTTGTATTCCTCGAATGTATCAAGGTACTTCATCCCTGTAATCCTTCCCATACACTTTGTGATATTTATTTATATCTCTGTCTCTTTTCCTTGACTATGATTTCATTAGAACATGGGTGTGACTATGCCCATTTTGCTCCCTGTTATGCTTCAGTGCCCCAAACAGAGAAACTGACCACATAAAAGACACTCCATACATATGTAATTTGATGCATGAATTAATGGAAAGATGAAGTAAAGAGGAAGAAGGGTGCCAGTGTTTGGAAGACCCTCTTTCTACTATAGCTCTTTCCATGTAAATCATTGAATTCAGAGACAGAAATCTTAGGACTCTCCCAGAGAGAAAGAGGCTGGAAAAAATCTTAGGAAATTATAACCAACAGTTTTATAAGTTAAGAAAACAAGGGTCTGAGACGTTTCTTGAAGTCACCCAATATCACGCCAATGAGCCGGCCTAGGACTAGAAGCCAGCTTGCCCAATATCTATGCTGATACATCTCCTGTATCTCTCATTTTATCCTCAGTGATTTCATATTTGTTAACTCCTGGAACTTTAGGGATGGAAGGAATCTTTTTGATATAAATGAGGAAACTTACTGAGGCTCAGAGAGGCAGAGGGACTTCCTCCTGGCCAGGTTTTACAAACTACCTAAGTCCTAGAAGATAGGAATGGGCATCAGCCACTCTGTGATGGCCACTACAAAACTGAAGTGAAACAACCTGTGTCAATAAGCAGGGGTCTTTTTTTGTTTGTTTGTTTTGGTTTTGGGTTGACAGGGTCTCACTATGTAGTTTAGGTTATCCTTGAGCTCACTAGGTAGCCTAGGCTGGCCTTGAACTTGTAGCGATCCTTCTGCCTCAGCCTTCCAAGTGCTGAGATTGCAGGTGTGTGCCACCATGCCTGGCTGGGACTTTTGAGTATACAGGAGGTCAGATGATACCCCCCCAGCAAAGGGACAGAATGATTTAGCTGTCCCAGTTTCATACTGCCTTTATTCTTCTCCCAACTGAATGCTCCTTCTACCTTTTTTCCCTTTGGTCTCCTTTCTCTGCCTCGTTAGCTCCCTAAGTTGGTCTTGTAATTTTCCTACCGATGTTAGGTAGTGTCCCAAGACTGACTTATGGGCTAAGGACTTCAAATTCCAGATCTCTCCGTTGGATAGAGAGATCTCGAATCATTTAACATTCAGTGTTTTGGCTCTTCCCATGGCTGAATCAGGAGACGTCCAGGATCTGGGAGCTGAATACTGCAGAAAGGTGCCTAAAAGTCTTCAGTCTTCTGGGAGAAAAGGAAAATGTAAATTCCATTAGTATCCCTCTGTTCAGAAGAAGGCCTGATTTCAGGTTTGGAAGCTAAGAAAGAGGGTCTGAAAAAGCTTCCTGAGGTCCTCTTACTTCCCGCCAGACTCTAGGCAATGTCAGGACAATGCGTGGGAGAGCCACGTTGGAGAGACCCGTCCACCTCCACGTCCACCTCCCGTGCTCGTCACCAGGAAGGCGTTGTGGGAAAGGCCGTACACACAGGATTGATTTCCCACATAATTGTGGCTGGCAGGCAAGAGATTCAGTTTCCCTTCTTTTTCTTCCAGGCCTGAGGAATGGGAACAGCTGAAGGAGGCCAGGATAATTTAATTTTTTGAAATGCCTTCCAGAGGTCTTCCATTTATTGCCAGGAAGATGTCAGGAGCCGAGGGTTCTGGTGTGGCTGAGCGCCCCAGGACCCATACAGATGCACTTTGTCAGAGTCGGGTGGCCAGGGTTTGGGGTTGCACCGGTTCCCTTTTCCTGCTCATTGGAGGTGGGTGCCCTTGGTCCTCCTGGGGCAGGAGGATTGAATCGCAGGAATCTTAACTTTTCGTGGGAGGCAAGAGCCTCCTGGACCTCCTGGCCCTTTTCACTTAGGTCTCTTATGAAAAGTTTGTTGACATAGTTCTTATTTTCTTCCTTGCCCCCAGTCTTCTTAAGATGCAGATCCTCAAGGAGAGGATAGAGGAGGGTGGACATAGAGTGTGGAGGAGAGGACCGAACTAGACTCTGGGCAAGGAGAGGTTTCTTCCTTGTTGCTCAGAGGACTGCCTCCCCGGAAACCTTCGTACTGCGGGTGAGAGGGGTGGGCAATGGGGTTGGGAGACCACCTTCATTATTCTCACAACTTCCCTCTTATGTCTCCGGGTACCACTTTCCCTGAGTACCACCTTCCTCTGAGTGCCACCAGTATTATGTGGTTTAGTAGCACTCTTGACCTGCCCCTCTGGTGGAGCCCTCATTCAGACGACACTCCTGTCATCCAGGAGGCTCCAGATACAGCAGACCAGCTACCTCCTCTCTCCTCCTCCTCTACAGTTCCTCACCCACTCCCTACTTCTGCCTCATGGTGCAACATCTATTCCCAAGGCAAACGTACTGAGGTAAAAGACTATGCAGTGCCTGGAAGTTAGGGGCGGATAAAGAAGAAGGGGAAAGGGGGACTACTGTAGAAGCCGCTCCAACCCTTTGAGTCCAGTGGGCAACATCGCATCATCTCCGTTCTGAGAGGAAGACTCATCAGGGGACCCGTCTGAGGTCCGAAGTCCTGTCAGTGGCAAAGCCAAGATCACATCAGGCACTTGCAGTCACCAAAGTCTGTGCCCTCTAAGAGCATTAAGAAGATACTTCATAAGTTCTCATCTTCTTCAGTGGCCTCGAACTTTCCTCTTTATCAGCCAGATTCCTGTTCTTTTCATGGCTCCACATTTCTCAGGCTGTCAGGAGACATCCATGTGATGTTTCCAAGGCCAGTATGTGAATTCTCTACTGTTGCTTGACGTTTTTCCTTAAAACTATAACTTTTGCTACATTGTACAGTTTTGGAGGGTCGGGCATGTTGGGGCTTAGCTGGATGACTCTGGCTCATGGTCTTCTCTGAGGTTGCAGTCCAGCTATTGGTCAAAGCTGCAGTCACTGGAGGGCCAGGCTGCCGCTGGAGGAGAAGCTTCCATGATGACTTGCTTATAGGCCCTCAGCTCCTCCTGTGTGAGTGTCACTGTAGGGCTGCTGGAATGAGATGGCTGCATGGCAGCTGGCTTCCTCCAGAGCACATGGTCTAAGAGACAGCAACGCCTTTCATAACCTAGTCACATTCTGCTGCCGCCACCATGTTCTAGTCATTGGAGGCCAGTCACTGAGTCCTGCTCACTTTCAAGGAGAGAGGAATTAATCTTGAAAAGAGGAGTATGAAAGAACTTGCAGACATACTTAAAAACAGCATTAGCCTGATACCCAAGACATCCCAATCTTAAGGGCTGAAAGTTTCTGCTCTCATGGTCAGTGCATATGAGCACTGGAATTGCCTGTTCCTCAACGGCCTTGGGGTCCAACCCCAAAAAGTTTCATTTCACCCAGCCCAGCAATGCAGGGTAATGGACTGGAGTGTGAATGGTATGAGGCAAAAGCAGTCACTTCTGGAAACAACTTTCAGTGGTCTGCCGACTGTGAGGGGTCAGCACATGACTTACTGTTTTCAAAGCTAAGTCTTTTTATCAAGCAAGACCCACCACCATTAAAAATACATTCAAATGCTCTGAATTTAATTTCTTTTGACCCTTTTGAATATCTTGGCATAAATTTATTTGCATTCAACTGGTAAGATAGTAAACAACTTTTTGTGGTAATGATTTATTTCCCTGCACAAAATAGAGATGCGTTCAAGAAAGAAAGCTTCAGATGAGCACCCATATCAAACCATATTAACTAATTTCCTACACACAAGAATCCTGCGAAGGGAGTGCTATATTTCATGGTACAGATGAGAGGACCAAGGCATGGGGAAGTTATATACATATTTAGCTTTGACCAAGTGACAGAGCAAAGTGTTAACTGAAGAGTTCGGACACTGCATAAGTCCTAGTGACTTTACACATAGTCCTGGATGAAAAAAATGGGAATAAAACCATCTTTCTCAGTTTGGAATGTGAATATGAATTGAAGCTTCTCTTGGAGTCTGAAGGCAGTTATTAAAATGCAAGTCCTCATTGAGTAGATGTGAGCTGGGGGCTGAAAGTCTTTATTTGTTTATAGGTCCCCAGGGGTTACTGCACTGATAGGAGGGGTGTGGTACATTCTCAGTGAGGGATCCTCCATTCCCAACCTTTCAGGACTCTCTGCTAGGCCTGGATTTTAGAATCATGTAGGGTGGAGTAGAGGATGGAGATGTTTAAGAAAAAGAAACCTTATGCCTGTGTCCCACCCCAGAGATCCTGATTCAGTTGGTCTGGGGTGTCCTCCCAGGGAACATATGGTTTGAAGCGCCCCAGGTGTTTCTTCTCTGCACACAGGGCTTAGAACCAAAGATTCCCTAGGCATAAATCTCTATCTGATGAGGAACTTCTCCATGGCCCTTCTCACTCCAGAGCCCCGCAGGGCTCATTTCCATCACAGAAGCTGTGCTCAGGCCACCCCGAGACTGAAGCAGGCACTACTGAGTTTCATATCTGCAGAGAAGCTGCGTGTTGCATTACTTATGCAACAGCATATTCTTGGAGCGCTAATGGGCTGTCTTGCTTTGGGGAGAACAACAGGCACTGCAGATTCAAGCGCCAGAGCTTGGCCAGCCTAGAAAACCTGTGTGCTGTTGCCGGCCAGCACATGTTGGGCATGCGGTGCACGCACGGTCCGGGCTTCCTCTAACGTCCCATTTTGCATAACACTTTTTGTTTTCATTATGCCTAAATTTGGCCTGCTCAGAGAGCGTGATTAAAACCTGATTCTAATAGAGCTGGGGAAATGGAAGATGAAATCTAAAAATAGGCCAAGGAAAAGGAGAAGGATTTGAATGGTATTATGACCAACTCGGTTCAAACGCACTCACAGTCATTCCTCTTAGAGAGAGAAAACAGTGGTGACATCCATGCGGGTGCTTGTATAATCCAGGTCACATCAAAGCTCTTGCCTGCTTTACAAATTCAAAACCGTGGGAAAAGTGGAAGCAAACAGCAATAGAAGATAATAAAAGGAATAATGAGTCCACCTCCCTGCTTCTCACATTGCACAGAGGAGTTCGGTGAGCCAAGTGGGTATCTGCAATGCACTTTGTTCTCTGTGGAGAAACAGTGAACAGTGGAACGAAAAGGGCCGTCAGTGTTCTAACACAGATCCTGGAGGACTGGTGAGGGGCACTTGGTTCGGGACTCTGTTGTTTGCTTTCTCTCTAATGAGATAGCCCAGATGGAAGAGTTCAGCTCAGACCTAACTTCTTAGAGAAGGCGTCCTCTAGCCGCCTCCTCTGAGTTCTCTGGGAAATACCCAGCATTTGTTTCCATGCCCCCATGCACAGTCTTCCCTCTTACTTGTTTGTTTAATCTGTGCATGGTCAGCTCAGCCCTACATCGCCATGGCCTTGGACAACACACAGGAGATGCTTAGAATGAATGAATGAATGAATGAATGGGCCCCGGGAAAGTCATTTAAATTCCCTGTGCTTCTATTTCCAGGTCAGTAAAATGTTGCTGTAGACGAGTTTGGGCAAATGATCTCTAAGCAGCATTTCCGGCTCTGATGCTCCATCACGCAGTTTTAGTTTTCCTGCCCACCCATCCTCTCCATGGGGGCGGTGGCTGTCTAAGCGCCTTGTTGCTGAGCATTGCATAAAAGGCCACTAGGTAAGATATCATCTTGCAGTCACACTGCTTATTCATCTCTGGCCTTGCCTACCCTCACCCCTACAGTGTGATTTATAATTTGTCCTAGTTAAAAACCTAGACCCAGAAAATGAGCTGTCCAGTAATAGCAGAGAAATTATCCAAGCAGTTAAGATCAGAATGCAAGTCACCACCCCTCCAGGATGACACTCTCATGTCCTCTTTTATATAATCTTGAACTCCCACCAGACTGGTCCCAGAGTACAGCATGAATGGCAACGCTGCCTTGCAGTGGGATGTTGAATGGGTAGGTTCAAAACCTAGGGCCTGCTTCTTACTACGCTGTTTGACCTTGAGCAAATTATTACCTACCCTCCCTGTTCCTCTATCTTACCTCTTGTAAAGAGGGATGATACTATTTCTCCTACAGTTGTTGTGAGGATATGATAAATTAACACACATAAAGCACACACTTAAAACACAGCCCTAAGTAGACATTCAATAAATGTCAGCTCCCCTCCCTCCTCATATTCCTGCCTGTACCTCTGTGCCTTTATTCATGAGCTCCCACTTCTTTGTTGAAATCTGAGTTGGCTTTCAAGGCTGTGCTTCTTGAGACCATAGATCACAGACTGCCACGCTGGGAGAAGCCATATGGATCATTGAATCCGTTTTACAGATGAGAACTCGGAGGCACAGACAGGCTCATCCAGTTGCTCAAGGTCACAGAGCCAGCTGGTGCAGAGCTGGCTACAAACCTATGGGACCAACCTTGTAGCCAGGCCTTTCCTGAAGGACTGGGCAGCTTCCCTCTTTGAAACTCAGGGCTGTTACTGTCAACATCTTTGCATTGGTGCTAGCTCTCTTGTAAAGCTGTTTTACTAGGGTGTAATCAGTCATCATTTTTAGGGCAGTCTTTCTTTCTTTCCCCTCCCTCCCTCCCTCCCTCCCTCCCTTCCTTCCTTCCTTCCTTCCTTCCTTCCTTCCTTCTTATAACAGGGATCAAACTGGTCCTTGTGCTTATGAGTCAGGTGGTAGAACCACTGAGCTACATCCCGAGCCCAGGCAGTCTTTCTTGATGAATCTTGCATCCCCCACCTGCTGGCCATGTTGCTTTTGCTTTGCAAAAGTGAGCATTTGCTGATGAAAATAGGAACTATATTGAAGCAGAGGATCACTGTTGATAAAATTCTTGCATATATATTACTATCTTGATGCAAGGAGCCTGTGGGGCAGGGATTATCTTTATTTCCACTGGAGAGGAAGAAGCGGGTTTAGAGAAGGGAAGGGACTTTCTCGGAGCCACCCAGCCAACAGTAGGAAACCCTCTGTCCAAAACACCCAGCTATTCCTGCCTGCCTGAACAAATGTACTTGTCACTGAATGTTTCATGTGCATTGGTCTTGTTTCTTTAACTAGAAGGCCTGGGACAGGCGTTAAGAATTCTTCATTTCTCAAGGTCTCCAATAATCACAGAAGGTTCACAACATTTATTTGTTACAGAAATTAGTCACAGTTTTTCACTGCTGTGTCCAGCCTCAAGGAGGCAGGGTCCATCCACTCACATGGATGTTACTGGCTCTCTCACCTTCGTCCACCTGTTTCTCAGCCTGTGTTTCTTTTTCTTTCCTATATATGTAGTGAAAGCTCTTTGCCCCCTTTCAAATTCTTGATGAGGCTTTGAGAACAGCCCAGGAACTAAACACTTTGTGGACACTAAGCTGTGTGAGCCCAAATCAGAGAGAAACTGGGTGCAGAAGCTCCAGAGGCTCAGTGTTGGGACAGAGGATGGAGCATTTCATGTTGGCATCAGGAAACAGAAGTTGGAAGGAAATGATCAGGAAGCGGGAGGAGGCACCTGGCTAACCCACTTCTGTTCTTTGCTTCCTTGGTCTTTAATTACATCCTTATTTCATGAATTAATGATGTCACTACCGCCTTTAATATAATTTATTAAAGCAGTTGATTCCAGGCAACTTTATGTGGTTTCATCTGTGACTCCCACAAAAGGAAACCTTTTTACAATTTAGCAGCAGAGGCTTCCAAGAGAGAACCCGTGCCCCCGCCATGGAAGAAAGGGCCAGTGGACAGCCCGGGTGGCTCCCTCACCTTCTGGGTGGCAACAGCCGGATTTTAAACAGCACCATTCTAAGTAGGCACAGAGTGGGCCAGAGATAACTGGGTCACTCCAAATCTTTAATGTACAGCTGCTGCTGCCTGTCTTCAGCTTTTTTGTGTGTTTGTTTGTTTTGTTTTGTTTTTCTTCCTTGAGACAGGGTCTCACTATGTAGTTGAGATTGACCTGGAACTCACTATATAGCCCAGGCTGGTCTCGAACACTGTGATCCTCCTGCCTCAGTGCTGGGATTACAGGCATGCATCACCGCTCCCGGCTTTGCCTTCAATTTTAAATACATTAGGAAGTTAAGTTTTGGAATTACTCTGTAAAGAAATGTCCTGTCCTGTGGTAAATCTTTCCCAGACTTTGATTCTTGTCCTCACAACCCTGCCAGTTCGCTGTTATTACCCCTGATGGAGAAGAAAATGAAGGCTCAGAAACCCTAAGTAGCTTAACCAGTGTCACATAATTAATCGAAAGAAGCAGGATTTAAACCCAATCCTGACTGCTGTAGCAGAAATACCTGACATTCCAGACTCAATTTACAGAACTCTTTGGATTTTTGAAATTCTCTATGGTTAGCCTACTACATAACAGAAACCCAGCCGGGTGTATTCATTCATTGGAACAGAGAGATTCTAAGACTTGTTCCGTGATCCTGAGTCACAGCCACCATCACTGTCACCGCGAATGTTTCCCGTATTGAGAGCTTACTGGATGTCAGGTGCCGTTATTTGCATTTGATTGCACACACTGCTCACACCTATGACACAGAGTGTTAGGCCTGTTTCACAAAGGAGGAAATGGAGGCTCGGAGACATTAAAACAACTTGCTCCAATTCCTGGGGCTAATGAGGCAAACCCAGGTTTGGGCTCCAGTGTGACTGACCTTTCTTTTTCCAATGCCGATGTGAGGTATAGGGTTAGTGTGTTACCTGCACCCTGAAGGGCTCGCGGAAGGCACCACTGGACCCAGGGGCTAGAATCCCAGCCCCACAACCTGCAGCACAGTGAAACGCGAGCCAGTTATTTAGCCTCCCAGGCCTCAGTGTTTCATCCACAAAATGGAACAACCACAGCATGCTTAGCCGTGGGGTTGTTGCATAGTTGATATATGTTGAGTGCTGAGTAGAGCACCCTGTTGAAGAGTAAGCTGTTATCGTCATTCTCTTTTCTCATATCCCCGAGCCTGTGTTCTTGCCCTGGGGAGCTCAGCACCATGTCTCTTCATTGCTCGTACCACTGTGAGAGAAAGGAGCCCCAGACTTTGGAGAGAGGTTTAAAGAGAGCTTTTCTGATGTTTCCAAAATGTTAACTTATCCTCTTTCTCCTTAAGTTACTTTCAGCCCGGACAGCCGTGGACTTAATATTTTCAATTCACTGAAGTTTTGTTAGTTATGGGTATGAGTAGAAGGAGCTTTTCCTGGAAGCTGTTTATGGAACTGACAGTGGAACAGCTATTGGCCATGCGGTTGTAGATTAAAGGGTTTCAGAAGGATAGTGCGCTAGTTTATAGCAGAGACATGAGTGCTGTAGAGTTTAGCGTTGGCTCTTGGTTGCAAGCTGGTGTTACTACAGGGGAACGCTCAGGGCAGAGGCAGGCGGCTTCTCAGTTTTGAGGATACATACACCCATATCCCAGCACTTCTAGGAGATTTATTTTTATGCACTTTTTTCCATCTAAGTAATGAATTTAGTAGACTGTCTTGGGGGAGACATTGTCTCTCTGGTGCTGGTCTAACAAGGATCTATATGCAACCTTAAGTTCTTGACATAGTTATTTCCTTAAGCCTTCTTTCTTTCCTCCTCCTCCATCCACTTCCTAATTTGTGTTACATTTCTGTTCTTAGTGCCCAGAAATTCTAGCTTGTGCCAAAGCTGCTGTAGCCTTTGTGGGAGCTCACCGGCCAGACTCGAGAAAATGATTGGCACCTTTCCCTCCATACTATGAGAAAGAGCACACTGACAGAGGGCAGGGGAGTCTGGAAGAGAACCTGCATATCTCCTCTGACACCTGGCACCGTATGGAACACTTAGTGGACACTTAGTAAATCCTGGCTGGACTAAGGTGTGACTGTGTTGTACTTGGTCAGAATCAGCTGCATTTACCAAGGTATTTTTCAACACCCCGTCATCTCTTCCTGAATATTTGCCTTATGGCATCTTGATCCAGAAATAATGTCTTGCAGTCTGAAACCCCCTGAAGTTTATCCCTGGCTCTTAAGAGAGCGTTACTCTTCACGTTGTGTCATGTGCAAGTCCTTATTCCCTCACAGGACTGCAGATGTCTTCAAGCAAGGACTAGGTTGACCTCATCTTTATTTTCTGTGCAGTATCTAGGATGGAGTCCATTGGCAATTCACATCTCTGTGTGTGAGAACTCCAACAGCATTTTTTCTACAAGGGTTTTCTGTGTTGTAATCTTGCGTCTGTCTCTCCCACCAGATTGTGAGCTCCTCCGGACTGGAGATATTTCTAACCTATCTTCGCCTCCCTAGCCTGTAGCAGAAGCACACGCTCCACATTCAGCCCATGCTTCTCCCCCTGTGCATCTGCACTTGGCATCTCTGCAGGGTTACTCTGTTGCAGTTGTCAGCCAGCATGGTCCTGCTCATCTGTCAAGACCTGCTCGGCCCATTCCTTCTAGAAGTCAGTTCTGATCCACCAAAGAACCTGATGAAGAACCTATCTTATAGTAGCTGAACAAGAGACTACTGAACAAATAGTATAAAGATGATACTGTATAAATATTTGCTAAAGAGAAGGTAGACCCTAGGAAAGAGACGGGCCTTCACTGTACATTTGCTAGACTATACTATTTTATATCTATCTCCTCTCCTAGATTGTGTGTACATCCCTATGAATGTGTGCGCGCGGGTGTGTGTCTCTGTGTAGCCCCATTTTATGAGGTCCTAACAATAAGTGATGTATAAGTATGTGTTGAATACATGGAACTTGAGCAGGAGAAGTTATAAGAGAAAGACAGCCAGAGTGTGTGGTTCTGAAAGACCGCGGGAGTGGACCTCTCCCAATAGATGATGGCTCTTTTCTCATTTGGGTGGCCTCATCAGCCTACCCTTGGCAGTACTAAATCAGGGGTTCTTTGGGTTTTATTGGGCTTCAAGTTCTTAGAGCCACACATCATTGTGGTAATACTGATCTCTCACATGTGCTTGGATAGAAGACAAATGGAACGTGACCTGAAATTTCATCATTTAATAACAGGAATGGGATTGTTTTATATATATGGAATAAATACGTAAAATATTTCAGTTGAGTGATCTACAGAAGATACTCTGCAGTTATTAGTACCCTTGTGATTCCCCTCTCCTCAGCTCACACTGGTCCTAGAGAGCCAATTGTGTGTATGTATTCTCAACTCAACTCCAGATTCTGTGACCTTTTTGTCGGTATCCAGAAATTGACAATGATGGGAATATTGAAACCATAGAAATCACAAATGTTACAAATTAGCAATCCTCTCCTTTCTTAGCCCATACCGCCTCTGTATTTTAAACATTTACCATTATACTTCTGCTCCCACCTCTGATCCTTGTAGACTTAGACTGGATACACTTGGCTTCATTGTGTGTCCCTGAAATGGGCCAGCACAGAGTGGAGATAGGTGAAGAAATGAGTGACAGTGGAGTGGGCTGCAGGACTGGAATCCAGTGGTTTTCTGGGCCTCACGCGTGCGTTCCTCCTGAGCAGCACTCAGTAGGCACGAGAGGCTTGAGGAACTGGAATTATTGCCTTTCAAAAGAGGGATTTTTTCTTTATCATCTTTGATATTTGCCTGTTCTACCCTTCAGTTGTCCCCCCCCCCTTGCATTTTCTATTCCATTTTTGTCTAAACCTTTATTTATGCTGTCATGTAACCACTGTAGCATCACAGAGTCTGGGGGAACATTTGAACTGAAAGGTACTTAGGCATCACCTAATACCCAGGAGTATATTTCCCCTTCCCCTTCAACAACTGTCTTTCCCCTTGCATTTTCTACTCCATTTTTTGTCTAAGCCTTTATCTGGGTTGTACTGTAACCACATTAGTATCACAGTCTCTGGGGACATTTGAACTGAAAGGGACTCAGACAGCATCTGATACCTAGGAAGATGGTATAGATCTTCATTCCTTGTGCCAAATTCAGCCCAGTGATGGAAGTTGTCCTGTGCTGAGTGTCTAAAGTCACCGCTGCGCTCAGTGGGATTGAGAGACAGGTCTGGTCTTGCATGTGAGGGGTGTGGGGTGCCAAAATTGTGCAGTGTGGGAAACAGGACAGTTTGCACATTCCATGCATTTGTAGACCCCGAATCCAATCCATCTGTTAGTCTAACCCTCTTCTCTTGACAAATGCATCCACCTCATGACATAGGTAAGAAAATTGAGAATCTGAAGGATTAAATAACTTGCCCAGGGTCACACAGCTTATTTGTGGCTATGAAGGAATTCCAAGGTAATTATTCCCTATTATACCTTACCCTAGACTTCATTTATGCAGCCTTGAGGAAAAAGAAGAGAATAACCATCAGCCTGAACTTTAAGTCCAAGTCAGAACTAAGACTGGAAAGGCAGAAAGATTGTAGATCTTCAACTCAATTGACTCTTCTTGGCTTGGTCAGTTGGGCTACATTTGTATTGCTTGGTGCTGTAGATTTACTCCTTGGCATGAAATAAGTTGAGTTAAAGAAACAACTATGTCTTGTGTGAGGTGGGCATGGTGGTGCACATCTAGAAGTCCAGCACTCTAGGAGGCTGAGGCAGGAGGATCTCAAGTTTGAACCAGCCTGGCAAGCTTGGTGACTTAATAGTGAAACTCTGTTACAAATTTTTAAAAGATAAGTAAATAAAAGGGGCTGGAGATACAGCTTAATGCAAAGGCCCTGGGTTAAATCTCTAATACCACACAAATAAGAATTATTTTCTGTCTGAAACAAACAATAAGTTCCATCTCACACGCTGCTGGAGAGTCAAATGTCTGAAAACTTGAAACCTTCATTTTGGCATTGCGTGGAACCAGGGAATGCCCAGTTGGTAGGATTGTGAAGTTTAGTCTAACCCTCTTCTCTTGACAAATGCATCAACCTCATCAGGAGCCAAAGTAAATATTATTTAAAAATGTCTCATCCATTGGTAATCACCACACATCTTATGAGACTGTACTTGGGAGGAACTTTGAGCTTTCCTGAGGGTCACCTCCTCAAACCCTTTCATGTTTGAAGCTCTTCATTTCCAAAGAGGGACTCAAATGTGCCCGCTCTGCTGCTTTACCTCCTCCTCCTTGCTCCCTTAAAACCTGACCTTTGACCCTAGCACTGTATGCATGCTCCTCATTTGTATGATACTTTCTAACTGTTTTCATACCTTGTTGCTTTGGACCCTGTAGTAGTCTTCTTGGGCTGCCATAACCAAACACCACCAACTGGCCATCTTAGCAGAAGTTTGTTTATTTATATATGGTTCTGGAGGCTAGGTTTCGAAGATGACGATGCCATCAAGGTTTGTTTCAGATGAGGCCTCTCTTCCTGGCTTGTGGGTGGTCACTTTCTTATGGTGTCTTCATGTGTCTTTTCCCTTTATGATCCCAGAGGGAGAGAGGAAGGGAGGGAGGAGAGGAGGAGAGATGGGGGGGGAGAGAGCGAGAGAGCGAGAGCACGTACTCTGGAGTCTCCTTTTTATAAGCACACAAATCCTATCAAATTACATGCCTACGCTTACAGCTTCATTTAACCTTAATTACTCCTTCAAATAGAGTCACATGGGGGCTAGGAGTTCTACCTATGAATTTGAGGGCAGCATAATCAGTCCATAACAGATCTTTAGTATGAGGCCCAGGATATAGTCAGGAAGGCGCTGTGATTGACATTTTATTGGCATAGGTTCTGGGACTCAGAACATCGAACAACTCACTGAAAATTGACAGGATTGTGAGTGATGAAGCCGAGGGGAATACTTGAGTTATCTGGCTGTGCCCAAACCTCTTCCCATCATTCTCCCAGGTCTCCAGCAGGAGTCAGTCCCCAGTCAAGCAATACAATAGTCTTTTTCAGCCTTTCTCTCCTTATAACAAGGGACAGTAGGACTGTATGCCCAGTTTTTAAAATGACACTTCCTGAGGACAGAGAGGAAAATCAAGCTCAGTTTTTCTACACTCATTCAACAACTCAAAAGATGTCTGTGCAGACAGAATGGTCACTAGGTAGTATGTGGGAATTTCTCCCTACCAACAGCCAATTAAGTGTACAGTGGACGCTAGAGGAGTGTCCTTTCACTCAGTTTGATTCTGACACCATCTGTTTGGAGATAGCATTGGACTCCAGGTTGAGGGCTCAATCCCCTGGGACTGTCCCTATTTCAGATGCTCTCACAGAGTAGGTTGTCATCTGTACTTTAGGCTGATTGGCTGTCATTTGAGAGTCCTCCTATTCTCTCAGATTCGACCGGGTTGTTAGAACGCCACACACAATTCAGGGAAACAGTTTACTTATACTTGCTGTTTCTTATAAGAATACAGGTAAAGAAGTAGAAAGTTGCCTCTGGGAACCTCCACACATTCAGCTATTCAAAAGCTCTCCAGTCCTTTTGCTTTTACAGAAACTTTATTACCTGGGCATGGTTGATTAAATTATTGGCCAATGATGATCAACTCTACCTTCAGCCCCGGAAGAGTGTAATAAGGCCGTGGATTTCCTACTTTATCTTCCTCATTACAAATCAATGTACTGAGCTACAGTTTCCAACCCTGTCATGATACCTGGGTCTTTCCTGGGCCCAGCTCTCATCCCAAAGCCTCCCAGCTGCTGCCATCAGTCAGCTCACTCACATTCCAAAAGGTGGTTTGAGACACCAAGGATTGTGGAATTGTATGCTAGGAAATGGAATGAGGTTCCACAGTGTAACGATGCTTCGATTAAATGAAACTGCAGAAGAGAAAGCTTTACTCTACCGCCATCTCGACAGTGTCACTCCTCTTCTTCGCGTCACTTTAGAAAACCTCTCTCTATTTATTATATTCGTTTGTAAAATTTAAGTTGTGATAGGAAATATATGGACTTAAACGCTTCAAATCTATGGCCTGGGAGGATTCCAAAACCATAAAACAAATGCAAGATTGTAAAGTATAGATAGGTTGCAGACAGCCCAGTGTAGCTATTTTGTTGCATTCCCTTTTTTAAAACTTTAAGTTTTACTTGTATGTATTTGCAGTACGTAATGATTACATTCATCCTCAGGAGTTGCTACATGTACATAACACATCTTAGTTCTCCCCCCACCCCGTCTCCCCTTTCCTTCCCCTGTCTCTTGGTCCCTTTTCCTTTTGCAAAAGATCCATCTTCCTGTTACCTATTATCTGTCTTTTACTTTGTTTTTAAATTTATATTTTGGATTAAGAGAAACCATCCAGTTTTTTTTAACTTTGAAACTGTCTTCCATATTTGAGATTTTTTATTGGTTGTGTTGAGAAGCAGCACAGACATTTTACTTTGTATACAATTTGTAATGTGTATCAAAGATCTAAAAAGCCAGACATTGTTTCTTTTTCAGTCATTCCAATGACTTTCCAGCTTCAAATTTGGAGGCAAATTTCCTGTAAGTGGGTGAAGTGCAAGTATCTGCAAATGCTGATAAAGTGTTACTTAAGTCTCACAGATTCACAATGTACTAGATACTGCAATTTTCAATCTTTCACAGCACATTAACAAAATTAGGCAAACTGGACTAGCATGATCGAAACAGGTTATGTTACAGAGCGGACACAATTCTGACAGGCAATGATCAGGAAGTAGTTTTGTTGAGGAAATAATTCTACTAAAGACAGCACGGAGATAGAAGTCATTCAAAATATCCAAGACATAATAAATGCACGACTGTGACTCCAAATTACCATTCAGTATGCTTTACGCTGCAGGATATAAAACTAACCCCACCTACAGAACATTCAGCTGACACCCAGGATAGTCAGAGCCTGCCACAACTCAGTGTCCCACTATTTTCTGGTTGTACCAAAAAATAAACAATGAGCAAATGATTTCACCTCAAAAACAAAATCATTTACACTTAAAATATGCAACAAGGTGGGACTCCTTCCTTTTTAAAAATGTTTCTAGAGTAACTAAAAAAACTTGCATTTACAAAATAGTTGATTAAAACATTTTTCTGGATCATTCAAGAAGGGAGACGGGGACCACTGACAAAACAAGACACGATGTGTATTCGTCAGACTTGGCTTCTTTCTCTTCTGTTTTGTCAGAGGCTGCACTCTCCTCGTTTTTAGTTTCTCTGTTTTCCCCGGGTAAATCTTCCTTAGTTTCTTGATAGCCTGGTTCTCCTTTAGGTCCTCCTTTCCCTTTTGCTTGCATGTTTTTGTCCAAAGATTTATCCTTTTCTGCTGTCTTTTTGGCTTCATTTCCACTTTTGCAGGAGCAGGTTTAGCTGACAACCTCCCTGATCTGTAGGGTTCCTCCTTTGCTGCCCCTTGGTGGCGCTGACCTTTCTCTTGGGCATCTTGGCAGCAATGGGGTACATGCAAAAGCTGCACACAGGAACCTTGTGGAGCTGTGTTGCTTAGCAGCTGCCACTCCTCCTACCACCAGAGCTGCTGTGAGACCATGCAATATTTAAATGTGTGTCTGAATTATTTCACTTAACATTATGATCCCAAGGTGCATTCGTTTTCCTACAAATGACTCAAGTTTATCCTGCTTTATGGCAGAGTAGTACTCCATTGTGTATAAATACCACATTTTCTTTATCCATCTGTTAATGGACATAATACGCTGCATCCAAGATTTAGCTATTTCAAGTTGAGCTGCTGTAAACATGGGTAGGTATGCATCACTGTAACATGATGTCTTTAACTCTTTTTGGATGATACCTACAAGGAGAAGAGCTGGTTTAAATGGAATTTGTAGTTTTATTTTTTTGGGAATCACCATACTGATTTCCGCAATGGTGGTACTAGTTTACACTCCCACCAACAATGTAGAAGGGTTCCTTTTCCCCGCAGCCTTGCCAGCATTTGTTATTTTTTGACTTCTTGTTGATGGCCATTCTTTCCGGAATATGCTGAAATCTCAGTGGTGTCTTAATTTACATTTCTCTTTACAAACTAGTGGAGCAGTATGGCTTGTTTGGAATTTCCTGGTCTATGTACTGTCTCTGGGAAGTGCTTATTTGAATTCAGGACAGAACTGTGGAAGACACGTTGAATTCTTCGTCAAACCTAGCCACTGATTGCATCTGAAGGAAGGAAGTGGGTGTCTCTGGGGCTTCACATACTCTTCCAGGTATCCTGCATTAGTGCCAGGAGAAGCGGCTGCTAGGAACTAAGGTGCTGAGGAAATCCATAAAAAAGAAGCAGTGCCTCCCAATTCTTAAGCCAAGTTCTCTCACTAAGAGAGAAGTGGTGAAGTCCAGTAGACTGAATATGGATGGGGCGGACTAACTCTGGTTCATTCACATCCAACTCTGCAATACAGTTTTTCATTCTTTTGTGTACTTCCTTGTTCCAAAATTCTTTTTAAATGTCTTGCCGCCTTGCTACTTGCTATTCAGATGACATTCAGCAAGCCACTTCACTGATTTCTAACTCTTAGTATAATGGAGATACTAACAGCCACCTTGCAAGGCTGTTTGGTGATTAAACACAATAATACATGAAAAGTACAAGCATGGCATATGGCACGCAGTAAGTTACATTAAGCAGTATCCATTATTTTAAAATGTAAATGTCCTTCATCCATCGTATTCTTCAGTGAAACTCATGGTCTTGGATGAAGTTTAGCTTCTGTACAATGTTTGTACTTTTCCGGCGTCATCAATCAGGGACTCATTATTTCATTGGGTCGGTGAAGCAACCCCTGAGATGGCATTAGGAACTGGGAATGGCGGGTGATCCTGGAGAGGGCTAAATTATTTACTTCATCAAAGTGTCTCCGGGCTTCATCATAGAAGCTGTGTGTAAAGATGAATAATGGTCTCTTTTCCTCGGGGAGCTGAAAGGTCACTATAAAGTCATTTCTGCTGCGTCCGTCAAGATGTGGTTAGATGTGATGTGGGACAGGCGGCGTGAGAGTGGACTTTGGCTTTCTGCTTTGTATTCTCGTCCTGCTGGGCTGCCGCATGGAGAGACCCAGAGTCCTGCACTTACACTGCACTTTATAGCTCTTTCCTTCTGTGGAGCATCATCATTCAGGGGCAGCAAGGGTTGGGAGAGTGGCGAGTAATGAATGGCGCATCTGTGTCTGTTTTCCCATCTGATAGGCATTCTGGGCTTGAGCTCTGTCTCTTTATCTCCAAGGGATCTAGGAAACCAGTGGAAAGGGGGAGGAAAAGGAGGCGAAGGGAACTGACTCCTGCAGAGACTCTTGGGTCCAGAGCTTTCACCGTCTTTCTGCTTCCGTAGGTGGGGCCAGACAAATGTGCTGCTGTGGGCAAGTCATTCACTACTATGGCTCAATACTCTTGTTCTCCAAACCCTAGCCACATTTCTGGCCACTTTCATCATCCATATGCTATTTATGAAGATGTAATAAATACTTTTCCAGTTCAGGTGAACTAGTTTTTAACTTCAATGCATTTATTTGTTAAAGAAGAAACCTTGTGTTATTGTAGTGAGTGAATGGGGAAAATACTTGACGTAGGTAAATGAAAACCAGACAGTCGGATTAAACTCTTATTAGATCTGTGGGCAAATCAAAGTCTCTCTGTCTGAAGCTTGCTCTTTCTTTGTTACAAAGGGAGCTTGACGAGGGTTAGGGAAGTGTTGAAGACATGGTAGTACTCAGTTGAAACTTTCTCCTTGATGGAACCCAGAAGGGTAAAGAGAGGATTGAGACAAGAATAACTGTCTTACAATGTGATTTAATAGCAGTTAATATCTATCCTTGTGTCCTGCAAAGGGCTTCCTGGGCCATCTAAAATGAGTTGCATAGGATGAATTCTTTGTTTTGGGGAAAACTGTACTAGGAATTCTTAGTTCCTTTTCAATTCCAATGTATTGCCTCCATCTGTTATCCTTGATGACCATCTAATTAATTATTTGCATTGCTGCTTTCACTTTGATTGCTTCCTTTCTGGCCTGTATTAAGCTGGTATTCATTTGAACTGCCCATCTAATACTTTACACCTTCCCCAGACTTCCAGATACTAATTAAAGACCACGGATACATTCACTGAGCAAATTGTGGAGTCTGGGAGGAGTGAGTCCTTCAGAGTCCCTCTCCCCTCCCCTCCTGGCTCTTGAGCACATAGCTCCCATGCCCCACCCCATAGAAAGAAGCCTCCACCCTCTTCCCCTTGCTGATGGCTGCCACCATTCCACTGAGTAATGTGTTGAGACGGATGCAAAATCCATAGCACAAGACTCACATGGCTCTGGTTATCCTCCGTTCTTTTTCATTCAGCCTCCCTTGGCTTCCCTAGATGAGAGTCTGGGGAGAGATTCATCTTCTCCCTTGTTTCTTTTTATATCACTGTGGTAGCCACAGGGATAAGAATAGCAGATCTTTCTAGATTGTCAAGGGATAGATGGGAAAGATGAGCTCTTTGTTGTACCTGACAACTTGCTGTAAAGACCCAAAGTGCCGTTTGTGGGTTTTTTTTTAAATTAAAGTTTTAATTATCATTTTCAACCTGCCCAGATTGTAATCCTTGCTGAAGATTGTTCCCAAGTGAAGTTTAAGAGTGCTTTCGGTGGTTGGTTTGTTTGCAGCCTCGCTAGTGAAACTGGTGTGTGTGCACACACCTGTGCATCTGTTTTCCTGACACTCATCTAACGCAGACTGATGGTCTTTTGCTCCAAGGCCCCTGCGTGTTCTTATCCCCATGTAACTTGAGACATTTTTCTGTGGCTCTTTTCTTCTTCCTGTGTCTTAGGGACTTGGAAATGCCTCCATCCATATCTGGCCATTCCCTGTGGTGTGTGTGTGGCGGGGGGTGGGTGGGTGTGGAGACTGCTATGAATCAGCCATTTCCCCACCCGCCCTCTTTATGGTATCGCCAGTTTCTCAGCACCCTCCTAAAAACCTTTAAATATTCACCTCTCTCTTGCTACCAGCCCCAGTGTTCAGACAACATCAGACACTATCCACGTTGCTCGGGTAGAAAATCCGGTCAGGTTTAGGTCATGGGGGAAAAGCTTCACTTAGACTTCAGTGTGTTAAAGCCAAATTTGCCAACCACTGTGCAGTCATCAGTTAAACGCATCAACTTGCAGCTCTCCCTCTCCAAATCCTACCTGTTTAACAATAGGATCTACGGATACCTCCCATTTGGCTGGAGGGCCCCCAGCTTCTACCTCTTTCTTTCCAAGCCATTTCTTTCCTCTTGCTTTATCCCATGAGCCCCTTTCCTTCCCATATAAAATGCTACTAGCATCTCTCAAGTGTTGTTAAGAAGCTGTGGTCTCAGATTTTCACCATGCCACCCCCCGCCATAGAGCCACAGGCGTGCTGCACATATGTACACTGTTTGCTTTAAGTATTTTCGTTCAACTCTAGCCCTTTACTTGAGCTTTAGCTTCCTCCACAAAGCATCCGGGCCTTTCCATATGGCATCACAGCTAGGAGACAGTGAAGATGCGTACTAATGTATTTGGATTTTTGTTTAAACATCAGGATATAGGCCCTTAATCCACAGTTTCACTTGCTGTGGTTTCAGTTACTGGCAGTCAACTGTGGTCTGAAAATATAGCGTAGCATAAGATATTTTGAGAGAGATCCAGGTTTTTTTTGACAGTATATTGTTATGATTGATCTGTTTCATTAGTTATGGTTGTTAACCTCTTCCTGGATATAATTTATTAATTAAATGTATGGGGAAAACATAGTATACCTAGGTTTCAGTACTGTCTGTGTTTTCAAGTATGCCCTGGGCGTCCTAGAACACATCTCCTGTGGATGAAGGAGCACTGTTCTGCTTGGAGGTTCCTGGAAATCACTCACCTACTGAAGCCGAGGGTTGTATGGACTCATCTTCAGCCTGTCCATGTTGTCACAGTGGGTGTGTGTGTGTGTACATGTCTGTGTACACACAGACACCCCTCTCTTTTGTCTTCACACTCACACACATATGCCTTCACCAATAGGTTAAATGCCGTCTGGTTTGGGCTCTGTAGTCCTCACTTGGTGTCTCTGTGTACCTAATCCAGAAATATAAAGACGGTGCTGAGATTGGGGAGTGAAACAGAGATAAAGGGACAGGGACAGAAGGATAGGAGAAGTAGCCTTGGACAGTGGGGGACAGGAGGCAACGATAATGATAAGAGTACTCCTGGGAGCTTTCGTCTAATTATACAGAGCTTGCTATCTTGCAGTCCTTAATGGGTACGAAGACTCACCTCTCATTTCAGCTGTCCCCTGCAATCACTCTTTAAGGTTGGGGAGGTAGGCACTGTTGTTATTCTGACTATATAGGTGTTGCATCTCGGAAGCAGAGTGAGTAGGCATATTTTCCAGCCTAAAAGGTCAGAATTAGGACTAATGGGTCAGCGCCCACACCCCTGGCAGCACCTTCTGCTCAACTCTGGTATTCCTTCAGAACATAGAAGGCAGTATGGTAGTGTGGGAGCGACAGGCCTCGGGTAAACACATTTTTATTATCTCAATAACCTCTCTCAACTTCTGCTACTGTATCTGCTGGATACAGTCTTCCTGGCCTGATTACCTTCCATTCTTAGGGTCTTAGCTGCCTATGAGGTGAGGGGATGATAGTCATTGTAATTTAAAGAACTCCAGGCAATATAAGGCACCAAGGTCTAACACATACCCTGTATCTAGGCCCACCTGGCTCTTGGAGATCTTACAGTCCCAAGTGAGAAGAAGCGCCATCGAGAGAGGACTGTCCTGCCTTTAACCCCAACCTGAAACCTCCAATCTGTGTGGCGAGTGACAGCAGGCAACCACAGTTTACTTTCACTTGGAAATACATCTTTAAATTCGCAGTGAGCTCTCGGCCGCTGAGATTACTGTTCTGAAAATGTTCTACTGCAGGTTTCACAGAGAGGCAGGCATTTACATTTTGCAATGCAATAATGAAGAGAGAAAAAGAGACTTTGTTTTCCTGCTCTGCCTCTGAGTATTGCTTAATTGTCTTGAAAAACAATTGACTTAGTGTTTCTTACTCAGCTTCTGATGCTAAGCATACATATATTATGTCTCCCAGTTTACTTATCTATTTACCACTTTTGCTTGGGGAAGGTTAATTTCTTCTCAGTCTGAGTTTTTTGTTTTTTTCTTTTTCCTAAAAATGCCTCTGTGAAGGGACATGGAGGATAAGACTATATACTACACATAAGGGGAAAAAGAAGAACTGTGAGTTTTATGGAGGCATGGGCCCACTAAATGGTTTGGACCCTGTTGGTCTGTGCCCTGTTCTCCTATCCCCGACCTCCAAGCTTGGGATTCCATTATCTATCCACATTATTCTCTTGAATCGACATTTCACGTCGTGGACGACTGAGACAATGTTTATTCTGCATGAACGAGTTGACCCTGATGCAGTCAATTTATTTCTCTTAGTAGCATAAAAGGACAATTTCCACATGATGGATCTGACAAAACATCAGCAATCTGAATTAATGCTTCAGAAGGTGAAATCCACCTCGACAGCCCGGTGTTATTTTTCTCCCTAAGCAGAGGTAGAAGTGGTTAAAAGAGTACACATTCAATTTTCCACACCTGGACTATGAAGAGGACCCCCCCCCCAACACAATAATGGGCTTGTGAAAACAACGGATTACTCCTTTATGATGTTAATAACCAATTGCTGGTCATTTAATCATTATTAAACCACCATTTGAATTCAAGAAAAACCAGTTTCCTTGACTGTATTTGGCTTTTCAATAATGGCTCCTGGGAGCACCGTCTCTCCTGGCTTATTCCCTGCCCAAATCTGCTGCCTAATGAGCTCAGTTTTTCAGAACCTTATGTTAATGGAGCTGTGGTGATGGCAGCTTTCTTTGGTCTAAATTACGTGGACAATTGCCCAAATTGCCACTTTGCTTTGCTGGCACAGACACAGCTCGCTGACAGTATCTCCCTGAGGTTGCTTTAAAAAAAGATTTGGCATTTAATAAAAGCACTTCCTCTGTGTGTAACAGTTCAAGCCATTTAGATAATTAAGAAAGCGTTTCTTTGACACTGTATCTTAACTATTTTTTAAAAAGTTCTCATATTTTTGAAACTCCATTTAGGTTATTTGTACATTTATAGGTACCAGAAAAATCAAACTTAAGCCAGAATGCATGGTTTGGGAGCCCAGTGTAGAAGGGTGAGCTCTTAAGTGCCCACAATATGTCTTGGATTTTCCTTTCAGTTTTTGACCCTCTCCTCCTCCTCCTCCTCCTCGTCCTCCTCCTCCACCACTTTCTCGTTTTCTTCCTCTTCTTCCTCCTCATACTCGTTACAAACCACAACTGCTAATCAAACAAACTAGTTTCAATGTTTTCAACATGGTTTATTTCATTTTTCCAGTCGGGGTACTAGGGACTAAAACAATGATCTAAAAATTTATACTGGCAGAGAGAAATGGGCAAAGCAACAATCCTGAATAATCTGCCAACTTGGTCATTGGCCCTTGAATTCAGTGTTGGCTTTTGGAGGTTTTCTTTTCTTCTCGCTCTTTCTCTTAACGTGAAACCATAGTTAGTCGATGCAATGGTCTACTGAACTTTTTTCTCTTCTCGTTCGGTCTCAGTCCTGAGCTGAGCTTCTGGAGACATGTGAGCTTCTTGTATGACTGAGCAAAATTTAAACTTAATTAAGTTTGGTAGATTTTATTTTGTTTTGCCATTTAAACCAAGTCAATATTTGAAGGAATTATTTCCTTGCATAGTGTAATTTACCTTACAAAACTAGAAGTTAGTTTTAATTTAGAGTCCAGTGTCATCGTCATCATTATTGTTTATTCCCTCCTGGACCTAGGATAAAAAGTTGTTATGCTGTCATTTCCCAAATTCATTTGCCCTGCAAATGCATTGCAGTGCTTTAGTAGAAAGAACGCTGACATAGGAGACAAGCGACCTGGGATCCTAGAGTTGACACTTCAATAAATCACTGCAATTTCAGGCTGTGACTTCGTAGCCTCGATTTCCTCAATATGAAATGATGGGTTACTGAATGATTTCTAGGGACACTTAGCTTTAATGGTCTGTATGCTCTTAGCAACTGGAGAGATGTATTTCTGTGTTCCTGGAAAAGGAAGGAAGTCCGGCAGGGAGGCAAGAAGGGAAGGAAGGAAGGCAACAACAAGAAATAGAAGCCAGCTTCTGTTGAAGTGTCTCCGTGGCTCCTTGGATGTTTGAAAGCTGTGGGAAGCACCGCAATAGCGTACACAACACAGCGTGGGCAAAACGTGAATGCATAGTCATTAAAAGTAAATGAGAAAACTGAAGCGTTGCTCACTCTAGGTAGAAACCTGAATGCTCATTTTTAACAAAAGCACACGACAGTCTCTGGGACTGAGTGATAGATGACTGGTCATTGAGCTTAAAAAATTCTGTGCAGTTTTCAAATTAGGTGCAATGAAGGGGAACTGCAAATTGGGAAAGCAAATGTGTTATTGTTTCTCGTGTTTCTTGTTTTCTTCACTTACTCTTGGTGGAAGACATTTCTCACATCACTTGCTAGTTATTATATATCATTTTTGATTTTCCTCTATCAGCTAGGGGCAGAGGAATGAGACCAGTGCCTGGGCCCCGTGGTCTTACCTGGGTGAGGTTTTGCCATCTGTGATTTCCCAGGAGTGTAGGTAGGGTGCTGCTACTGCAGCACTTACCCTTCCTGGGGGAGAAGGTAGTGGATGTCTCTGGGGCTCTTCCACCCTTGCTGTAAGATCCTGCTGATCTGGAGAGTGTGGGTCAGTGAATACGCAAGCCAACAGGAGGGAGAGAAGAGCATGGACCTGCCCAGCTGCCCAGCTGTCACCACACATCACAAATCCCAAACAACTAAGGTGGGAGTTATTCCAGCTCCCTAAATTATCTTGCTTAGGACGTGGAGGCTCCAACCCCTGAGAAAGTTATGATTTCCCTTTCTGCCTGTATTCCTTTGTGGCAGGGCACCCTGAGGATAAATGTGGGCCCAAAGGACTCTTTTTGTTTTCAAAGAGCCTGCTCTTCAGCCTGATACTTAGAAAAGTTGAGCCCTTTCAGGGCCCTGGCCCTTGCCAAAGCTCTGCCTGACGCTAGCACTTTGCACAGAAAGCTACTGGGACCCCTAATCCCAATGATTTTTGCAGGGCGAAGGTGGTTATAGAGAGGTTGTGATCAAGTTTTCGATCAGTGTCAACCAGCTGCTCTGAATGAGAATCTTGTTCCACAACCAATTTTTATCTGCACAGAGCTAAACACCTTCACTCAACCCACACTTCTGTAATCACCTTAGAGTGATTTTAAAATAAGTGAAGCCAGTGGATGTTGTCGATTCCTTGACAGCTTAGGAGATTTGGGGAATGATGGAGATACACGACAGGATGTATTTCTCTGCTGAGTTGTAGGCTAAGGACTCGCTAAATCTGGGACCCTTCTTTTGCCCTGTATATTGGTGGCTGGACCTACCTGAGACCCTTTCCTGAGAAGGTAACCCTGTCAGCTGTCACCCTTTTAAACTCAATTCAGGATCCTCCCCACCTGGGCTGCCATCATTCTTAGAGTACTGAATGCGCTAGTGAACTTTAGTTACTACTTTGCATATTTACCCCTCCCATTCAAAGGAAGAACATTACACTGTTCTGTACTCTGCTGCTGCACAATGTCTGGCGCAGAGAAAGCTCTGCACACTGGGGCACTGAATGATCAGTTGGATGTATGAGGTACTGGCCCCAGCAATGGCTGTTGGCATCATGCCATTTTGGGGACATTTTTAATTCCTTGATCAGCCAAATATGATTTGTTGATAATACTGTAATAGTGCATCTCTTTTTCATCTTGAGGTCCTTTTTTATTATGGTTTTAAAATCAATTTCTCTATTAGTTTTGCTCTTTTTTTTTTTCTTGCCAATTGTTCACTCTCTTAAAAAACCCACCAAGTCATTCTTTTTAATGTGTGTTTTCCATTCTGAATTACGTTTTTGTCCTACTTGGTACCCTGGCTGGATATCAGTACTGCAGGTCATTCCAAGGTTGGGTTTTTAAATTAGACTAGAAATTTCTGAAAATGTTTCTTCTTCCAAAAGATAAGTGAAAAAAATGATAGGATACTTCAGAAAGCTTGTTGCTTTTGCTGTAATCTGGCTGGTAAGAAAGGCCATACCAAATATAGCTACCTGGTACAGCTATGGGTTCAAATTTCAGACATTTTCAAATCCTCTCTGGTGCTGATTTTTCACAAATGTTCTATAAATTAGGTGCAGCAAATTTTTCAAATTCCTATTTTAAAAGTTTTAAAAGAACTCAGTGTGTTAGCTTTTATCCACTGTGACAAGTTTCCTATTATAAAGGAGGAAAGGTTTGCAGAGGTTTCAGTCCATGCTTGGCTGGGGCTGTGGTGAGACAGAACATGACGCGGGGCAAGCTGCTCACTCTCCTCACAGTCTTGGGAAGCAAAGACAGAAATAAGAGCAGAGAGCAAGGGGCAGGGGAGAAAATGTCCCCTCAGAATCCCAGTGACCTGTTTCATTCAATCGGGTCTCACTTCCTCATAACCCAGTTCAGCTGGGAACTCATCAATGGATTAACACATTGATGAAATTAGAGCTCGTAATCCAATCACATCCCCTAAAGCCCCACTTCTGACCACTGCTTCGTTGGGGACAAAGCCCACAATGTGTAAACCTTGGGGCCGTATCCAACCCTAGCAGATTTAATGGCATATCCAAGTTCTCATGGGTGATGAGCGCAGAGGAAAGACTAGAACCAGGTTACAACGTGAGGGCAGTGTTCAGTGGCACACTGGTAGACTCCCCATTCTTTCCTTTTTTTTTTCCACCTTCAGGAATACTCTCCAGAAAAGTCAAAGTTCTTCCCTCCCTACCATTTAGTTTTCTGGATATATTTTCTGGGCCATAGGTAAAGGGATTTCCTACATAATTGGAGTTTGAAGGGTGGAAGGAATTCTTTGGGTTATCATCACCCAAAATTCAATGTCCATGGAATCGTGGGAGGTTCTACTTAGTGGCAGTTCGTGAGATAGAGTCACCAAATACTTTACTTCTCAACAGCTTCACCATTGTGTATTTGCATGTGAAAGTATATTTGCTAGAAAGAGCTGGATCCTAGGAGCATGGACTTTTATAATTTGTAATGGGAAGACCACATTCTTCCTGGAGTCCTGTGCTACTTGATGACAGGGACACATTCTGAGACATGTGTTGTGGGATATTTTGTCATCCTTTGAACATCAGAGTAATACACTTAAACATAAAATAAAATGACCACAAAGTCCCTAGGTAATAATCATAATCATATGGCACCACTGTCTTATATGTGATCTGTAATTGATCAAAATGTTGTCTGGTACATGACTATGTTTTCTATCCAGCACAGAACCTCTCCTTGCCATTTATAGTTTCTAGATCTTAACCACTATTCATATTCCAACAATATTTGAAACCACATATTTTCAACTGCAAGAGAAAAATTCTATTCCTTAGATTCCCCTTTTATGGGATTTATTTGGATGATTTTTGTCTTTGTGAAGTAGCCCTGTGGCTGAATATCTGGTATCCCAAAATAATAGGAGCTAGTGAAGATCATAATAAAGTACCCCAAATACTTTTACATGTGTGCTCAAAGAGGGAGCCTTGGGGTATGCAATGAACAAAATGGTGGCAATTATTTCTAGTTTGGATTTGGACTTTTAGGCTTCTTCTTTGACTGGCTAATACAATAAAGGATGTAGGTATGAATAGTCTGGTCTGCCAAGCTTCATCATCTCTGGTCAGGAGTTGATGTTAACACCTAGTGGTCACCCTTAATATCTCTAGTCACTGACTCTCAGGCAGCTTCTCCAATGTCTATTTACCAGAGTGAACTGAAGGTCACCATGGACAGTGTTCAGTGTATAATTCTACCCACTTGTTTTTGTTTTCCTGTCTCATCCCTTGGATGGCCAGGGATAAATTTTACTTGACCAAAGTTCTTGAACCCATAACTCAAGAATGTATCACCAAAACTTAGTGCTTTGGTGAAAGTGAAAAATTCTTACATTCCTCTGCTCTTTTAAAAATATACAATCAATAAATATTTATTGACCACCTATTTTGTGCATGCATATGGATATGACTAAGAAAGAATCCTTAATTTAAGAATTTAGAATCTAGTACTAATCATTCAACAAATACTAGTACTTCTCTGCTAAGCCTTGCACATGACATTTGGGCTTTTCTGGTAGGTGAAACAGAGATGGTCCCTGTCTTTGGGGAGCTTACAGTCCAGGAAGGAAGAGAGCATTGGGGAGGTAACGATGATAAGGAGTAACAAATGGTCTGAGGCTGAAAGAGAGGTGTCCTGGAATTTCATTGCTAACATACTGCTCTCACAAACTGGGTCTTGAGACAAGCTCAAAGATAAGACATCGAATACAATTGAAGTGTGAGTGGCAGAGATTAGAGGACGATGCAGTGACAAGAATCTGAAGAACAAAAATCTTTGAAAGATCCATGATCAGAAGCTGGAGAAGCAGGAGAACAGTTTTTGGTGGAGGATATAGCAAGAGCAAAGGCAAGGAAATAAGAAAACAGAAAATGTGTATAAGAAATAGAATTATCTGGACTGGTTGGAATATACATGGAAGGAAGACTATACAATCCACTGGCGTACAGCTTTCAAATATAATTTATTTTTTCACCCTAAAAAGTGATTCACGTCTAAAGATTTGTTTGTCTAAATTTGCTAGGTCAGTATTATAAAGCTGTGTTAAATTTTATGATGCTTAACATTTCACTACAATTTCTTTTTCTTCCTATTTCTCTAGATAGATAGCTAGGTAGAGATATAGATAGACAGATGTAGGTAGATATATGTGTCTAACTGTACACATAAATAATTATTTTTGTTACTGTTGTCATTAAACCATTTGATGTTAAGCTCTGGAAATCAGGATCCCGAGTCTTATCTCTGGAAACCAAATAGGACTTTATTTGCCTTTATTTTCTATACAATCCCCATTCATTCACTGTGCCTCCCTCCTCGGAGGGTTTCCTTCAAGGAATGCAATCCCATATTCTCATCGCCACCTGAATCTTTCTGAGACTTGAACAGCTGCTGAATAGCCAGGTTTCTTGGAAAAAAGAAACAAGTTTAAACAACTCCAAAGTCATTCACAGTCTCTGCTGGGTTGAAGGCAGACGGGGCCATCTGTGCTTTTTTGCTCATATCTTAGGACCTGAAAGAAAATATTCTCTGAGGCTTAGAAGAAAATGACATAAAATGAATCCATTCTGCTGTCAGAGATCATAATGAAACTAGAGAAGGAATAAAGATCAATTCATTCTTATTATAATTTTCGAATTGCCATCTTCCCGTTTGTTCAGATGCAGGTCTGATGGCTCAAATTGGTCTTTGGAATATTTAAGGAGCTTTTTCGGGTCCCTTAATATTGGCTTATCAATTCCAGTAATTTTACCTCCCAGAGTGAAATTGGCTGCTAACATTTGGCGGAAATCCGTGCTGTATTTTCTGGTAAGTTCTGCTGATCATCACCCACCAGGCTATAGTCAATGTGCTTCTGGCTTATTAGGAAGACAGCTGTGGAGCCTGGAGCCTTTATCACAAAACCCAAAACCACTGGCTCTTCCAGGAGCTTTTCCCCAGGAGGCAGCCTTTATCAAGCATTTATCTATTTATCTCTTTGCATAATACCTTAGATCTCCTGTTTAGAGGAATTCTTCTCATTTGGCTGTTAGGATCAAAGAGAAAACTCAGGCTTACAAGTGATTCTTTTCTTTCTCCTTCAAGCCCATGTGTGTAGGCCTCATAGAGAGAGATTAAGAAAGAGAAGGGCAGAGAGATGACTGAGTTTAAAGACAATTGTCAACTTCATTACATTTTTCTTCTGTTGCAAAGTAGTCACTGGAATATACATTTATAAACCTTTCATAGAAGTTTTTATAAATCATTATTTTTAAAAATAATTTTTAAGAAGAAGGAAATAATTGTATGTAATTCTACTGAGCAAAGATAACTATTAACAATGTACTGGCTTTAATCAGTCTTCGTTGAGTGTAAAGCACAGAGTTGGGAATATGCTCTACATAAAAAATTGAAAGTGATATAAACTCTAAGCAATCATCTTTGTTAGCAGTTCTATAACACCTTTTGGATGTACCATTGTGTATGTTATTATTTCAGGAAGGCAGTTTGCTGGTTTTATTCTGTTTTGCTTTTCCTATAAAGACTGCAACAATGAATATTCTTATGTAAAAAGGAAAGCTTTTACATGTATACCAGATCATTTTCTTAGGATGGATTTCAATAAGTTAAATTACGGGTCAAAAGGTAGGAATATTTTAAAGGCTATTTATATTTGCCTTCAGAAAATTTTTGAAAAATGCTCTCCTAGAACAATTTAAACTCCCACTGGCATTGTCAAAGAATGCTTATCTCACTGAACACTTGCCAGAACTGAATATTACTTTTAAAATATATTTTAATTTGATAGGTAAAGAAAAAATGCCACCTTTTGTAAAACTGCAATTCTTTGCCCACTGGTAAGGCTGAACATTTTTCCATATTTTTTAGCTTTCTTTGTATGTGTGTGTGAATTTTCTGTAAATGTCCATAACCTTTTTATCTAGTGTTCTTAGTGTTTTTCTGAAATATTTGGATAATATCTGAAGCTTCTATGTACCTTAGTTATAAATTTTAAAATTTGGAAGTATTTTACAGTATTTTATGCAGTTTGAATATTTCACATGGTCAAATTTTTGTCCTTTTTCTTCTAATACTTTTTATTGATTTTAATCTAGTATGTTCTCTCTTTAGAGATGTGTTAACTATTTTGTATTTCTATTGGTTTGTTATGAAATATTTTTTGTACTTTTTAAACTTTACTTCATGTTTTACTGAAGTAGATGATTTGAACTGAGGTTCCAAATGATTTTTTCCCCCAAATAGTCACTCCAGCAATAATTACTGACTACTATAAACTTCCCTGTGAAGCTAAGATAGTTCATTTATTGGATGCTAAATCCTTATGTAGATCCAGATCTTGATCTAGGTATCTGGAGTCAACGTTTACTGCCACTGATCTATTTTGGTGTTGCCACTACACTTTTTTAATAACTCAAGCTTTGTAAAATATCATAAGGTATGGTAAAAGAATCTCACATCCCTCTATTCATTTTTTCAGTTTAAAATTATTTTTAGATCTTAGTTGTAACAGGGATTTTAGAATAAATTTTTTAAGTTCAAACAAATCTTATTCGTGTTCTGTTAAGAATTGTTTAAACCTATATGCAAACCATAATTTCCTCAAGGATCCAACTTTTATTTCACAAGCTTATGTTATGAGCAGAATTGCAAGGTCCTAAAAATTCATGGAAAACACTAAATACTTATCTTCAGATCTCTTGGTACATCTGAATCACCCCTAGTGTTTGGAAACAGTCCTGAAATGGACTCTTCAAATCCCCTCAAATTTTAATTTTTGTCATTAATGACAAAGGTATATGTCTCTGGGCATAGACCATATTGGGCAAAACATAATGAGATGAATACAAGGGGATGGATAGATGGGTGGATGGATGCTATTACAGAAGAAACACTGGAAACAAGAGATCTGATTCACCAGAGACCCTCAATACCCTCCAGGCAGTGGCGATTATTGCTTGAAATCTCTATCAAGTCTAATAACGTCAATCATGTATGGTGCAGTGCAGAGATGAAAAACTAAATATTTTTGAGTTATACTAGGCATTTTGCTAGGTGTTTTACACATACAGCATTATCTAACATAAGAAAAATAAGGTCAAAGGCAGGAAGAGACTTTCCCAGAGATCACAAAAGTAAGAGGTAGACCCAGATACAAATGTGTGTCTCTTGAGCTCTACATTCTTTGCTGTTTCTCCATTTCCTACAAAGGGGAGGATCTAATATACAGGATATTAAAGAAATGTCATTTCTTCTGTTCCAGTGTCAGGGTGTCAGAAATACCACATTTGGCAACATTGTAGAAATAGAGCCTCATTGATGATTATACTTTGAAAGCACAAACAAGATTCATCTTGTTTCCCCCTGTTGTAGACAAGTAGGCCCACAAAGTTGTGGGCCACGGAGGAGCCTACTTGAGGACGAGAGGGTTTCGTATAGACTGACATTTTGAAACCCAGTCATGTCAGTTGTGATTTCACAGACTTGCTCTTGGAGGCTTGACCGGACATCTAGTGTTAACAAGAGCAGCCCTGCTTTAATCTATATTGTGCCACTCTGCATCCCCACGAGAGAGTCTAATTATGGCAGATGCAGGGTTGGGAACTGTGGTTTACTCTTCTTTACAAAAATGACATTAACGTTGCTGTAATCATTCCTTAGCTGCATATATTAGAGAATCCTTCCCCAGGTCCCCAAGCACTTTGCAGATACGATCTCATTAACCCATGCACCAACCCCCTGTGGTAGGTCAGTCGACTTGGAGGCATTCTGGAGTTGAATTATGCAAAGAGGAAAGTGGTCTTTTCAGAGCTGCCTGCCAGATAGAGATAGGGATGGGATCAGGATTAACGTGGTATCTTAGAACTGTGCTGAGCCCCGTATGTCACCTGGCCTGACAACCCATTAAATAAACAGGAAACTAAGGCTTGGAATGGCCATGCTAAACGCCAAGTCCCCCAACTATGGATATATATTGCTATTACCCAGGAAGCTTAAAAAACTGCCATCATTCAGATTTTAGTTCAGATCAATTTAATCATAGTTTCTGGGACCTTCTGACATCATGTTTTAAGGGCTTCTTCAGTGATTCTAATAAGTAGCCATGGTTGTGTTGCGTATGAGCTGGAGAAAGGCGGACCCGGGGAAAACAGACCATCTGTCCACCTCAGTCGAGGGATCTGTACATGGCATCACTTCATCATTCTCTGCCATTTAGTTTGGTTTATGGTAGAGTATCTTGAGGTCTTAATCCATACTGGCATCCTACATATAGGAAATAGGATTAACTTCATTTCACCAGCATTGTAAAGCTGGGGCAACATGGTGCTGAAGTAACTGTGATTCTGCCCAGACAATTAACCAGCCAGACCACTGGATACAATCAGTCAAATCAATCGGTCGGCTGACTTGGCTATTCCAGACAGAATGGCCTGCCTGCTTGCCTAAGTGTGGTCATTACTTTTCTAGACCTAGCCTTTTACAAGGAGGTCTGATGCAGCTCAGTGCTAGGGGGCATTAAAGAGGCTCAGCAACAGTCCTGTGAAAGAATAAATGAAATCATTCATAGTCTCTGGGAGTATAAGGACTAGGAATTTAAGAGTTCATCGTAGCATCCATAGCAGGTACTGGATAAGCGGTATCGATTATGATGCTTGTATTACCTTGGGATATCACAATGACCTAGACTCAAGAGTTGAGGCTGGGAAGGGGAATCCAGTTTGCTAACTCTGTTACCTTCAGAAAAAAGTGACAGTCTAGAAAGTGGCATGGGTTGGAGAAAAAAGTGAAAGGGAAAGGGGTTTATTTAGCTCATTTAGCTTATTTAGTTCGTAGAGGTTTCAATCCCTAATTGATGGGCTCCAAGGCAGAATGGCACATGGCAGAGAGGCATCACAGAGAAGAAACAGTCCATGGCACCCACACAGTAGCACAAGCAAGAAGGGAACTTTAACGGTGTCTTTCTGCCCCTCTTATCCACACTACAGGGATTAGGGCTGGGCCAAACCAAGTGGTGTGCTGGTTTAGTAATCACACACCCTTAATCCCATCATTACACACTCTAGATCCAGCAACCTTTGACTGCATGAGGCTTCGGGGGACATCTAGACCCAAACCATACTACGTTCTATAATTTTTGACAGCCAGTCTCACAGAGGTCCTCCTCCTATTTTTCCTAAGTTTCCAGTGACTTGAGTCTGGGTTGGTTGCTTGTGAACCTTTTTCTTACTCAGGAGTTGGCCCTGCTCTAGTTCTCACTTCTTCCCTGTCTCATGAATCTCTCAATCCCAGTACCGCCTCTAAGCTATGCCAGTCACAGGAGCCCTACTTTTGTATCACACAGCTATAGAGTGGAAGGAGAAACAAATGGATATTCCTGGTCCCCACAGCAGGCTGTCGGGGATTTTTCGAGAACAGTGGTGGCAAACCTATGGCACATGCGCCACAGTGTGAAAGCTCTACGAGGCTCACCAACTCTGGTCTAAACCGGACAGGATTCTTCTCTCTGTGACAAGGAATACTATGTTAATTTGCATCCCCTTTACTTCTTGTCCACCCTGATATTATAGTCCTTCTTGTGGAGAAGCCTGTCATGGTAGGTGCTGTGGCCAGGTGGCCAGACCAACACCTACCTCATGAGGCATTCAGCAAGTCATCACGAGGTTCTTCAGTCACGTCCAAATGGACGGATGAGTCGAGATAACTCCATTTGCTGTCCCGAAGACAAGTCACAGGCTAACAGCTGGAGGCTACAACAAGCCAAGGCCAATCTCTTATCAGCTGTAAGTCTCACTTTCAAGAAAATGTCTTGCCTTCTTAGAAGTCTGTAATGTATTTTCAGCAAATGATGATGTTTCCATTTCTATGACTCTTATCTGAGCACTGCATCTGACCATTATTTGCATACATTAATGCTTTCGAAAAAGTCACAGATTATAATCTCACGTTAATTGTATTTGTTTGCAGTGGAGTACTAGGGGATCACTGGTGACTTGGATTCTATTCTTTTTTGTCCGAGGGATAGTTGGTAACTTAGTCCCACCCATCTTTTCAGCATCATTTCCTGCTTTTCTCTCCCAACACCACTTAAACTTTCTTACTGAGTGAACATGTCCTTGTTTGTACACCTGCTGCTCCCTCTCTATGGAATGCACTTTTCCCTTTCTCTTCCTGGTCCGTCTTATCTTTCAAAACATAATTCACATATCAGCTCCCCTGTAAAGCTTCCCTGAGCTGCCCACTTCCTCTGTGCCTGTGTACCTTGTGTGTACATGTATCCTGAAGCCCGATTATCATACTATTTGGGGCTATTGAGAAGAAACCCTGTGCATCATTTATTTTCACACACATGATACACATAGCATGGGCTCATTACGTGTTTTGGTACATTTAAGTTGCCAAATAACAAACATAGGTCTTTGCCCTCGATTACTTCTGGCTCGGTCATGAAAGAGCATGAAGTGGCTTTAGGAATGAAGCCCCTCATTAATTCGTTTTTGTATCCCCTGCCGAGCACCTGGTACTGTGTCTAGGACGTAGTGACGTGCAGTACAACACATGTATTCTAGATTAATGAACCAGCACCACATGAATTACTGTGGAGTCAGTGCCCCTTATCCAAAAACAGTATTTGGTTTGGGTGGATTGAACCTGATGTTAAAGATGTAGAAAGCTGGACCTCAGGAGTCTTTTCTTCCTGCTGAGTGCTCTTCCATCCCCCTTTAAAAGGTCGCAAGAAAATCCTTAGAATATTTGTCTATGCAAACTCAAAAGGCAGATGGAATAAGAGGAAACTTTTTTTCATTTATTTTTCACCCTGACTTTGTGCTTCTAATTCTGAGATTCTGACCTCCAGTCTGGAGCCATGTTTTATTCACCTTATACTGTAAATTCCCAGCCCAATATGGTACAAAACTGGTGCTTTATAAATTTTTACCCAAATGAATGACCACATAGCATTTTCTAAAACATTCAGGGAAGCCTTCTAACACCAGCTCTTTTAACACACATTTTGGCTTAACACTGATCATTGCAGATGCCATTTCCTTTCTAGGAAAAGTTATTTGTTCAAGTGAAACTCGCTTGCCTTTGGATTGTCCTCTAAAAAAAAAAAAAAATCTCTGACAGTTGTGCTGATGCTTTAGTTAAATGGAATAAGGTGGTTTCCATTTTCATATTGTTGGAAACTGCCACTTGTGTTGGCTCATGAGAAATGGTTACATTTGGAGGAGGAGTCCTTGTCCTTTTAGGGCTCTATGGATGTTTCAGATATTGTATGGAAAAGAAATAAAAAATTGGATGGGAAAGTGTGGGAAAAAAGCTAACCTCGCTAAGAAAAAAAATTCTTCAAGGGACATAAAAATCAGTGGCATTCATCATTAAATAGAGAAGCATCAATCATTCTCAGTCTCATTTTATTTTCATTGTACGTGTGAGTGAAGGCACAAGTGAAAATGACAATGGTGAATAACTTCTAAAAGCCACTTTATCCATGCACAGTGAATAAGAAAAATCTTTAGTTTCAACCTTGCAGATAGATAGTATTGAAAAAAAGTCTATCAACTCTAAAACATGTCTCCCTGGTATGTGAAATTTCTCTGAGTCTTTCCTATACTTCTTAATACCATGGAGATGGAAGAGAAGGCATAGTCCGCACTCACAGAGAAGGCTCCAAGGGCCAGCTAGACTGGGGTGGGTGGGCCCAGTGGTGGTTAATGGCTTTAGGTAATAGTAAATTCATTTTTCCACTGCAAGATTCACTTTTCAGCCCCATCTTCTTTCTTTCTGGGTTTTAGCCTTGAGGCCTGCACAAATTTGTATGCTTTGCTTCTTGTTTTACACATTTTCCAAAGTCACACGGACTTGTACCTGTGTAACTCTCTTCCATTAATGTAGGGTTGTATGAAAGGCTGTGGACAAAATGGAACTTTTGTAAATCTAATTGTCTTTCAAATGTACTCTGGAGCTTTCTATTTAACAGAAGACAGGCTGGAGGCTTGGACGAAATGAAAACGATTCTGGCAATCTCACTCACATTCTAGGTTTTCTCCTCTGAAAGGTAATTGTTTTAATCACCAATTTTTTTAAAGCTGAACTCAGCCTTCCTGAAGAAATGACCAGATGTCTGGAATTTGCAGGACATCCATGTACTCTGCTCAGCTGGCTCCTATCTCTCTTCCTTATACCAGGAAGTACCTGGGATAGAACTGTACTTTGCTTGTATCTGACTCTTTTTTTTGCCCATGGACATGTGTCTACCTCGAGTTTGGGCAGTGCCTAGAGACAGATGGAGCAGTCAGGGCAGAGTTGTGTGAAAAATCTGTGGCGAGGTTCTATGCCTACCTTTCCTGGTATCTAAGTGAGCGTTCCTCTCTCTGTTACACTGTCTTCCCACAGCAAGACATCCTAAGACATAATGCTTTTTCTTAGTGATTTAGGACAGTTCATCTGATCTTTCCCTTGTGTGTCACGAGCACATTTAAAAGTGCTGATGGATGAAGATGCTGCTTTAATGGTCTCGCACAACTCCTCCAGGTGAACTAGATCAGTTTATAAACTTAATGTGGAAGAGAGCACTGGATATCTTGCTAAACATTAACAAGCAGAGTAATGAAGTAGAATGGTTGGTTTGGGTTCTTGAGTTCAACCGTAGTTCTGAGGAATTATTAGCATTGTCAAGTTGGACCAATTCTTTAATTTCACTTGAGCCTGTCTCCTCCCCATGTAAAATGGTTAAGGGCAACAACAGAAAGCGGTGAATCCAAGAGAAAACACACATAGCATGGTAGATGCTGAATAAATAGTGACTCTCCTTAGTGTTTATTAGTACTAAAGTGGTTGTCACCTCGTCTTGGTTTTGTCTTCACCGCTCCACTTTCTGTTACCCCTCCCCATTTTGTTATACTTTTCTTTGGCTAACTGAAGACAATTTCTCCTTCTCTTTGCCTACCATCCTCTCTCCTTTCTCCTCCCACTCTCCCTTTCCCACCCTCAGATAAGAACTGAAAAATTTCAAAGCTAAAGTAGCCCCAGTAGTCGCAGCTCCAGCTCCTGTGTAAGAAATGATACACAGAAGCCCATAAAAACTGACATCTGACACAAAGTTACCAGTTAGTCCAATTCTGGGGAACCAGCGTGGATGCTTGGTTTACCTGCTCTATTATGACTCTCGGGCCCAGGGGACAACCATGTGAGGGACATCTATTCCCCGGGAATCCTGGTGAGGGCCGGGATTTAACAGTTCTCGGTCTCCCTAAAGGATAGTGTTTTTCTTCTTTGTAACCCCTGAGGAACACTTTATTTTTTAAAACTCTTTGATAAAACAGCTAAACCAGCTCGTCTCCTGGGGCAACAAAACTCGGCTCAGATTTCCCACACAGTTCTTTTGTTGTTAGACTAGACTGGGGGTATTTTAAATGTTTTTTCAGTTTAAAAAAATAACTGGCAGTTGCTCAGCATGGACGGAAGACCACAAATGGACAGTAGTGGGCCTTTGATCTAATTTTTGTGTATTTGATTTTTTAAATAATAAATGGGCTTTTGTTATGAGGCAGGTTGACACTATGTTTGCTTTCCACTGAATCTGTGGTGAGTTGGGAACCAGCTGTGGATGTATTCTCTTTTCTTAGTCCTTTACAAAACTGTAACTTGATATATAATTCAACATTGTTGCTTAGGTCCTCTCAATATTGCAGGCATCGAGGTAATGAAATCATGTTCCATCCCGAAGAACAGCATTGAAACTAAATGTCAGGTGACAATTTAGCATCATTATGACTGATACGATCTGTCAAAAAAGAGAGAGCTATTGATTATGATGCTGATAAAACAAAGAAAAAAACAAAAACAAAAACAATACATCCCAGAAAAAAAAGGCAGGGAAAAAATTAGGGAACCTGTAAGGTAGCCACCTGTCTTTTAAGTTACTGCCCTTGAATAATGCTGAAGACTTCTACTAGGTCAGCCTAGAAATGGAGCCCAACATTTCTACCATCAAAAGCAGGAAGTTATGCTAAAGAAACCATCGGAGTGATATTAACAAATAGCTGAGTGGTTCACACAACAGGAGACATCCTACTAGAATGTTGTCGGAGGTCACTCTGCAAAAGTGGTGGAGGACAAAGACCGGTGGAGAGGAATTGGCATTGGCACCATGTGTCGAGAAACTCACTGTGTCACTGAAAAGGCTAGGTGAAAGGCAGAGGCATGCAGAAGGCTGGCTCTGGGGAGCGCTAACAGCATTTGGAGCTTTTCACTTCAGTGTGGGTCACTGGTTCGGGTCATACCCTAACTGCTAGAAATTGTTACTGTTCAGAGCTGACGGGAAATTAGGTCCTGGCTTTTAGTCAGCTACTGCAAAGTATTCATTGTAATAGGACTTTCCTGGAAGAGTGACAAGGCTGGGAAGAGCAACCGGTATAGAACTCTTCTCTTCTGCTAGAATGGGGAAGGGGTAAATGCATAGAGGAAAGGCAGAGAGGTGGTGGGGATGGTGGTGAGTGGAGGAGGGGAGCAGATTAAAAAAAAAAAACTCCTCTAGGTCCCGAAGGTGTTAGGATTGCAGGGATCTTGGGGCCAATCAGTAGGTAGACCAGTTTGGGGGCCCTAGAGAGAAGTTGGACTGAGACCCATGAAGACACTCATTTCTGGCTGAGAGCACAGTCCTCTTTGGGAAATCATAGTCCTTTTCACTTTAACTCTCTCTGATCCACCGCTGGCTCTCTGACTCCAAAGAGTCCCTATCTAATCGCAGGGCAGAAGTGTCTGATTTATGAGCTAGCTCCAGAATCTCTTGTTTAAAGCTTTAGCTCTTTAGGTCTCAGTTACTGCAAAGCCTATCACAGAGCAAAAGCTTGGGCTCTTAGAATTCACCAACTTCTCTTTTTTTTTTCTACTGTCACTCCCTTGTGAAGCAATGAAATGGAATAGTAATATGACTATGTAAAAGAAAATGTATAGAATATAAAGTACATCCGTTAATATCTCCAATTGTTAATCCTGCTAACCTTCGTTACTTGTTTTCCTTTTGATACTTTATTCCTGGGCCTTTGAAGCCTAAACCCAGGTCATCTGGTGGGCCCACCTGTGGACCCACTGCTTCCTGTCAAGAAAAAACTTATGCTGGCAATTCAAAAAAAATCAAAGGCCCTGTGAAGGTCTCTACTGTATAGAAAGACAGAGGACAAGATATAAAGGAAAGATTGCCTGCAAAACCTAGCTAGGGAATTCTCTTCCCTCAGCACTTCTAGCTTTTTCCTTTACAAAACAGTGGCATGGGAAAGGCAGACTTGATGATAAGCTAATGTTTTACAGCAGGCAAGTTTTTGGCCACAGGTTTTGGAGATAAGAGAGGAAAAAAATCTCAGTATAGCTCATCACCCATAATAGTAGGTATGCAGTGTCAATTTTTTATATAGGTGAGATTGTTTGCGTATTGTGATTTGATGTCACTTTGTCACATCTGTTCCTAGAAACATGTGCCTAGAAAATCGACTTGGTAATTGCAGGCACGTTCTCTCCTCCCTGATGGTGGGGAGCCTTGTTTCTGTCATGAAATGCACACAGGAAGGAAGAGAAACTGGTGTACTGGAGAAATCAGTAAACCTGGGAGTCAGAAGCAGGCAGGAATTAAGAGTGAAGCTAAGAGAATGGTTTCCACATGTCTGTGGAATACAAAGAACTGTGCAAAAGCTCACATACTGCAGTATAGTTCTTTGAGGGGATCACCATACTAAGGAAGAGTGTGGGATGGAAAACAAGGAATGTTCTTGGAACAAGCTTCTGTCACTCTGCCCTAATAGGTACTGAGCAGCACTCATGCTTGGTCTCAAAGTAAGTGGGTGTGTTTTAACATGCGTGTGTAAGTTTGCCTCTCACTACCCCTTGAACTCCCTAGGGGGAAGTGTCTGAATTATCTTTGCACCCTTTATAGAAACCACCAGACACATAGGAGATCCACAGAAAAGGCTTGTTGTTATAAGAGTGAGTGAAAAGCAAAAAGGGAACTCTGGATAGTTCTATCTTCTTTGAAGCTGATGCTTGGCTACGTTGGCATATTTTCAGTCAGCTCCTATCTGGCGTGATTTCAAACTACACTTAAGCAACCAGAAGTTATCAAAGAATATTTCGCCGAATAGGTGAGGAACAGATCTTAAAAGTTAGAGCCTAGACTTTTCATATTACGAAAAGGTCAGAGCTTAGTCAACTGAAAAGATGCTGGATACATTTGGAGACCCTTTTACCAGGATCATCTTCCTCAACTAACATGCGCTCCTCCTTGAGATATCCATTACCCCATTTCTCCGTGGGCCATCAGCTCTCTGGCGGATGCTGCTCAAATCTCCCCTGGGTGTTTGGAGATTAGCTTTCCCAACCTGGCTTCCTTATGCATGCTCCTGATTCCATTTGACCCTGTCATGTTGCAGTTAGGCCCAATCAATAGTCTTTTTAAATAAGCTTTGCCCTTTGCAAACCAGCTCTAAGCACTTTGCATTCCTTTCCTGTTTGAAAAGTTCAGTTTTGTTCTTTGCTCATCTCTAAAAATACCCTAGTGAGTAGGAGGCCCAAGCTGTGCCGTTCAAAGCTGTTCCTGTAGGTGAGGGTCTCTGGGGCTTGACAATGAGCTTATTTGAGTGAATTCATTGCCTTCACACCTTCAGGAAATGGGCTGCATTGAAGACAGTAGGAAAGTACACATTCTGTCACCTGACAGTCTCAGCTCAGTAGAAGACAGGAAGGCTCTGAGCTCAGCAGATGAGGCAGGCACCAAGATCCTGAGGGCTGTTGAGGTGCCTGAGTCTAAATGGCTCAAAAATGTTTTCTTTTCCCTTTAAAAGATAAATGTGGTGTGAAGACAGTATTGACTGCAAGTCGATTGATAATCTTCAGTCTGTGTTTTTGAATGTGCGTGTGGAGATCAGGAGTCGATATCCATTGTCTTCAGCGTTGGGATGCTTGGCCCATAACTGATGCTCCTTATTTGGTTCTTAGCATTCCTGAGATCAAGGAGTCTTGTTCCAAAGACCCATACATGCAAGACTGTTTCTGGGTGTAAGTGAAATAATACACTTGTTTCTTTTGCTGATAATTGTCCCAAAGTGGCAAACCGAGGCCTAATCTGTTTTTACAGAGTGAAAGCACACCGAAATACAGGCTGTTCAAGCACTAAGCTTTTAACATTGTTTATCTGATTCTTCTGACTAATTAAAGTTGCCTTCTACACTTGATTGGTTTTTAAAGCCCAATATTTGGCAATTAAACCTTCTTTATTCTAACAACTGGGTGGCATTTCCCTTAGTGATTTAGCACGGGATATATTATAGTAGCTGCAAAAACCAGGACTAACTTTCTCCTTTTGCAGAATTTGTTGTCTGGTGGCTACTTTGAACCCCCACCAAAGAATCTGCAGAGGAGATGATGTGGATTTAACTCAGTTGTCCAATGTTGCTTATATACGGAGAGTTTTCTTTATTCTACATTTTCTCCGACAGGAAAATGGTAGAACTCGCGGGGGAGGAGAAAGTGTCATAGGGTAAGCACAATTTTCCCTTTACCTCTTAAGAGTGGACTCTATTTTCTGTTTGATTTTTTGAAGTGCAGAGTTTTAGTGCTGCCTTTTAAAGGGAAATGCAAAAATGGACTGTACGTTTCAATTGACATTGAAGGCTAAGCAGATGGCAGCCATTTTACAGTGAAAAGATCAGCATGGTTACCTCTTCTGGCCTGCTCCTGCTGCCCGCAGAAGTATACGCACATGCACATGTATGGCCACACACAGAAGTACGCACACACACGTATTCGTACGCATACAAGTGCACGCACGTAAGTACGTATGCAAATCTGCGTCATAAAGAAACATGCGCAGTATTGTCAGTACTGTGATGGGAAGGTTTCACCAAGTCTGTCCTTTCAGCTGAAGTTTACTTCACCACAGTGGCTGTACCTGGGAGCCTCGATCTATCACGTAATGTGCTTGTTATTTCTTCATGAGTGTTTTCAGTCTTTTATCTGCACGTATGGGTTCGGAGTGATAGTTAAGGGAGGCTAAATCACTGCCACCAGCCCAATAGGCCCCAGCCTGAGGTGATTAGCGCTGCCGCCTGACACCAAGGATTGCAGCACGCGTCCTAATGTATTTGTTTTTTTCTGTGCAGGCAATGCAAATTATTTAAGGGGTTTCTTCTAGACGTTTTATCCTTTCCTGAGGCCTCCCTCCAGGAGGCTAACTGGAGCTACTGAAGACCAGCTGATGTAATTGTAGTGTGTTTGTAAGCTTCCTCACTGATAACTTCTCTGCCTAGACCTAAAGTATTTCAGAATACTTTTGGATCAGAGCTTCACTCTTTCACTAGGTGGAAGGCTGGGATGGTGTGTGGGATGGCACAGGACAGGAACTTGTAGGAGTAGTCCTTGAGCTTGTTGTTCTGAGACCTGCTGTCTGAGAAGGTTCTGGGGCGAGCTCACAGGCTTGGAGCAGTCAGAGCTGGAAGGATCCCTATTTCCTCCCTATTTAAATGTAGCCCAAGGATCAGAGATCATCTGCATCATCATCTAGGAGTTTGGTAAAATGCGGCATTTCGGACCCCAACCTAGACATGCTGAATCAGAATCTGCATTTTAACAAGATCCTCTGGTGACCTCTAGGTGTGTTAGAGAAAAGAGCCACCCCTCCCCCAATTTTTGAAGAACTAAAAGAATAGCCTTTCAAAACCATCCTTCAGAGATATATTTTACTAAGAAAAGCCCATTTGAGGAAGGGAAAGGAAGGCAGCCAGCAGGAATTGGCCACAACGAATTCTGACTCTGGGGACTCTGGGCAGCAGAAGGACTAAGGTATCTACCAGTAAGCAAAATAATAGATAGGTGGCCAGAGAGGGTACAGGGAGTAAGACTGAGTGGTCACAAATTCTTTATTGTTCACTCTCCCCCTCAAACTAGCTGCCCCAAACTCCAGTCAGGGGCCCAGTTCTAGACTAGGTGATGATTTTAAGAGATCCTGGTCCGTAAGAAATTTAACATGAGTCTACTTTCCTACTTTTGATGCAAAATTAAAAATAAAATGACAGTAAATTATAAAGTAGGTATAAAAACCAAATGCAATTCTGATTTTCTCCTTGATAAATATTTCAGCCCTGGCTTTAAAATAACAAGTGTAAGTTTTGCACTTAGAGCATCAGACTATGCCCTAACTACATTTTGAGGAGACATGTCTCTGAGACTAGATGAAAAGCTCCTTTCCAGTTACAGAGCTAGTTGTCAGTAGACCAGAGGATAGAACTCTCTTCTGGACACAAGTAATCTTAGGTGTACTTTGGCACGGCTGGTTCCCTGAAGATAGCATGAAAATATTGTTGGCTTCTAGGACTTTACTAAAAATAGGACCTTTTTTTTTTTTTTTTAAAAAGGACCTATTTTGAGTCTGTCTACTTCTTGATCTCTGGGAGCTGATGAAGAACAAACTCAATTATAAGCCAGTCACTCAGCTGCCTTGTTTGAAGGGGTCAGAATCAAATTGGCCCTCGACCAAAGTGGTACCAGAGGTTGATCAGAAAGGAGAGAAGGGGAGAAACTGTCCTCCCAAAGGCCATTCTCAGCTGACTATCCACCACTCTTTCTTACTCAACAGTGACTCAAGTCTGGAATTGGAACAAATAAATAGGTTAGAATCATTGCTGGTTTTGACTTTTCATCCATGTCTTATAAATATTCTTTTCATCCATGTTTAAAGAGCTAGCTTAATTATCATGAAGTCTTGCTGGCATTAAGCTGTTTTCCAATGTTCCATTGCATTTGTTTTAGGCTAGTTATAGTTATGTGTTAGGATTATTGATGTCATGCTCCTTTGAGGAAGGTCTTTGTGCTATGCTTGGCAGGGATCAGGTGATCAGTTTATGTCCAATTCAGTGAAGAGTTTGTAATACCATCAATAACACGAGTCACTGTTTGCAATAGTAGAAATTAGACGTTTCTCTATCACTGCCTAAAGATGTAACCCCATTAAAGTAGGAATTTCCTGGGTCATATCAGGTAACTTTTTTAAAGTGATCAAAAAATTAGGAAACATGATGCAAAGACTTTTCCTGCCATAAATTTTATGGTTTTCTCTTTAATGCCACACTTTCTTACTAAAACTTTGAACTATAGGTATTGCCAATTTCAGTATTCACTGGACAGTTGTTACCCATGACCAGCTACCATGCTAAGCATTTATACTTACTGAATCATCACAGTAGGCTATGCACAGATAATACTGTTATCCTCATTTTATAGATTAAGTTACTTTATCAAAATTGGATTTGAACCCAAAGCAGTAGTATGTCTAGAAGTGCCTAAGCTATTGCCCGACCACTATAATATCATCTGCTAGAGGTATAAAGCATTGCTTTTTCTCCTTTATCTCTGCTTTGGCTTTTCTGCTGGAGGAGATTACTCACATCCTACTTGGTAGAACAGGTTTCTGGCTTTGAAGAAGTTTGAGGTAAAACATGTGAGTCTTCCATCATATGGTATCCAGTTACTTAGTAAGGACTTCTTTCTCTCCTAGTGGCATGGCTCTCTATAATTCATTTAGTTAGAAAAATAGCAAGACTATCATTTGCAGTTAGGTCAGGTGTTTTGGTAATCTAAATAGTTGTCTTTAGTGAAATTACTCAGTTAATTCAGTCCTAAAGAGTTAGAAGGGATTTAAGGCACTTTTTTTTTTTTCCAGTTTCCCGTCTCAATCATTACTTGGAAGATTTTCCAACAGCTTCATGTTATATTTTATTTTTTAATCAGTCAATGGTTACCTAGTGTTAGTTGACACTCTCAGTGTTGAAGTAAGAATTTCTCTCCTATTCTGAATCTTCACCCTGGCTCTCTTGTCTCCATCTTTTCTCTCCCTAGAATCTGTTTGTCTTGTTGACATGAGCATCCAGTTTAATTACATCCAGAAGTAAGATAAATATCTTTTTTCAATTATGGAATCATTAACTATGCAGATTTACATTGAAACTCATCTGTAAAGCAGAAGTTTGAAATTATCCTCTTTGGCAACTCTGGTCAATTTTGTTTCAGCCATTGATTTTTCTAGGGAATACAATTATGTCATCCATTTTCAAAGAGAGACCACATATGCATAAGAGATACTGTTTAAGTGCAGTAGTTAGTTCTCATCCTTGTCTGACCCATAGAGCAGCGTCTTTAGGCTAGTTATAGCTACATGTTAGATTACTGCTGTTATGCTTCTTTAAGGAAAGTCTTTGTGCTATGCTTAGAGAGGATCAGGTGATCAACATATACAAACCCTTCACTGAAGGGTTTGTAATACCATCGATAACTTGAATTATTTTTTCTACTGGAAGAAGTGTCTCAGACCTATAACATTCTATTTTTACCTCTTAGAAACACCTGAGAGTTCACATGTCAGTACATTATTGAAAGAGCACTGGGCTGAGAGCCAAAACAATTGAATGACTCCTGGGTTGGATTCTGCCTTGGGACCTTGGCTAAGGTATTAACTTTTGGGAATCCTGGTTTCATCCTTAGGAAAGTGGGCATTCTTCCAGCTCCGCCCTTTTTGTAGAGAGACTCAAAAATAGGAAATACCAGCAACTATACTACAGTATGGCAACATAAGTTCAGAGCTATGGGTTGCCAGAAGGGTTATGAAGTGGATAAGTGGGGAGCCAGAGAATAAGACAACCTCAACTGTTTCATCACATGGTTGAGTCTTGCTATCCAGAGTGTGTCTCCAGGCGTCTGGGAAGATTGAGATTGCATTTTCTCAGAGTTGAGCATTCCTGGCAGAAATGTGTCAGTCAAGAAGTTTCAAAGCAACATGGGGCAGAGAATGAGCTGACAGTCTGTACAAATTTAATGAACACTAGTGAAGAATCCTATTTTGGAATAGTATCAGAGATAATATAGTATAAATCTTACTGGAACCATTTCAGGAGATGGCATTAACTATTGTGCCTTATCTCCAATGGCTGTGAGCATGGGCTGATACTTTATTTTTATCTTGTAGACATTTTCTTCAGTAGGACTAGCTCTTCATTGTACCTGTATATTGTCCTTTCAAATTATGCTCTAAAATATGTGTTTGTAATATTTATAAAAAATCTAGTGTCTCCCCAGTTCTAAGACCTGTTGAAAGAAATCTTCACATTAAAGATGTCTTCAGAGATCCCCCTCCTTCTCTTTGTTCCCTTTAAGATTCTAAATTAATCTCCTCGTCCTTTGAAGTCTTACTCTTAGTGCTGCCTTTTGAAAAGAACATAATTTCATGAAAACTCATGAAGCAAAATGCAGCCAAAATAGTGCTTAATTGATAAATATTTCATTTGCCATTTCCATCCTCCATCCCAGTGGATAGAGGCTTTTCTTGTATTTCTATGGAAAATAATGAGAGTGTCAGTGATCAATAATTCTTAACTTTATACTAAAGAAGCCATCATTATAAGTGAGTTTTGTCTTCTGTGGCCATGAATCCACTGCTGATCAGTGATGTCAGAGCTGAGAAGCTCCCTGAGGGCTTAAGTTTCTCTCTCAAAGTAGCAGAGAATTTTAAGGGCAGGATTGAAGTCACTTCCAAGAACATAGGTACTTGAAGTATTATTTTAGCCAATTCTGTGTTTAGTCAGGATCCCTCAATTCCTCCCTCTGATCAGTAGCTGTAGTGACACTTCCCTAAATGTTTGACAACTGGCTCTCTGAAAGGAAAAGCGTGCATGTGTGAGTACCTTTACTGTACATTATAAAATATATGTAGTGCACAATTTGTAAATAACAGTAACCTTTTTAAAAATTTCAAATGGATTCTTACATAATGGTTTTGTTCATTCTGCCAAATTTTGTATCCATAGCCAAGTTATGGCTGTAATTCACAAATGCGTATACATCTAACATGTTCATCGATATATTTTATATTCACAAGCAAGATGAAAGTATAATAACAAAGATATATGTGGGAACTTCACCACACCATTAAGTGAATCCCATGTTTCTGAAGTTATGAAGAGAAAGGTTTTCCATCTAAGCCTAACCTCAAGTCCTTATATTGCCTGTTAAGCCAGTCTTATGCTTCAAGAATGAGAACTGGCAAGAAAGTATTATGATGATCTGTAAGAAGAAAGGGTATGTGAAGGAGTGAGATTCATTTCTTTTAAAATTGTGAATATTTTATTAAATTTTACTGTGGCCATAGTGTACAGTGTGTGTGTGTGTGTGTGTGTGTGTGTGTGTGTGTGTGTGTGTGTTAATTACTGGGGATCAAACCCTTCACACTGAGCTACAGTAAAATATATATTATTTTGAGTCAGGGCCTCACTAGGTATTTAAATTACTGGGCTGGAACTTGTAACCCTCCTGCCTCAGCCTTCCAGAATGTTGGATTATAGGTATGTGCCACCAGGCTTGATTGTGCCAATAGTTTTATGAGGCAGATATTGCAGAAGGATTGTCACAAAAAAACATAATTAGCTGCCCCTCGCTCTGTAGTTCCCCTCATGATAGAAGACCACTTTCAAATCTTTTAGCTGGGGCCGTATAGCTTCAATCTCTGAATAACCGGCTTCTATTGGTATTTCCTAATTATGGGTTTTAAATACTGTGTGTTGACTTCCCAGTAAAGTAAGAGGAATAATTCCCTCATTCTTCATCCCCACCTCCTCCCAATACCCTGACATACTTGCCAAGACCTGCCTTTCTTTTTCCTCCTTTCTTCTAATAGAATTACATTTTAATTTTGTTCAAATAAATATTCAGTGTTTATGTGGCAGTGCAAATGAGATTCATGGCTAAGCCTTTACGTTTCCTTTCATGCACAATCTTTTATTTTCCCTGGAGGTTTTGTTTTTGTTTTGTTTTATATTTACATTTAGATTGCATTATATCCTTTTATATTAGCTTAGTTTCTTCTGGATTTCTCACGTTTCTGCCCCCCACTCTGTCTGTCACCTGGTTTCCTCCCTGTCTCGGATGCCTCTGCACTCTCACCAGTCTCATCTGTAGGAAATCTCCCCTTGGGCCCCTGCTTCAGTCTAAGCAGGGTCCTCTCTGACATCCTGGGCTCGTTTTCTGCTCATCCCAGGGATTCCCACTGTTGGACTTTGAGGTTAGACGCCCCACTGATTCAGGAAGAACACACCCTTAGCTTTTTGAGGAGTTCAAGAAGAGAGAACATCTGACGTCTTGCATATCTGACAAAGCCATTGTTTTCCCTTCCTGGAATAATTGGTAGATTCTTTAGGTATTGAGTTCTAGGTTGGAAGTCATTTCTCTTCAGATCTTTTTGAGTCATCACTCTTTTGCTTTCTGGCTTGTGGCATTGCTACTGAAACATTTGAAGCCATTCAGATTCATAGACTTGGAATGAGATCTGTTTTATTTTTCTTTGACAGCTTTTTTGTTTTTTGGTGCTGGGGACTGAACCCAGGGCCCATGCTTGGTAAGCATGAGGTGTGTCACTGAGTTGCATTATAGTCTAGCTCTGGAAACTTGTTTGTGCCTTCGTCCTGTGTGTTTTAAAATTTATGACAGCTGGGTGTGGTGGCACATGCTGTAGTCCTAGTACTACAGAAGCTGAGGCAGGAGGATTACTGTGAATTAAAAGCCAGCCTGGGCTACGTAGTGAGTTAAAGGCCAGCCTGGACTCTATAACAAGACCTTGTCTCAAAAAACCAATAAATAAATACATATTTAAAATAATAAATAGATAAAGTTTATGACTCTATGCCTTGATTTTAGCTTATGTGTCTTGCTCTATCTTTAACTTGGAAATTCAAGTCTTTTAGTTTAGGAACATTTGTTTGAATTGTTTTGTGATTGCTTCTTTTTCCATGTGTGTATGTTTTGTTCTCTTTCTGGAACTCCTGGAATTTGCATATTGTACATTCTGGGTTATATACTTTTCTTATCTTTCCTGGTCCTGTTCTCTGTCTCTTTATCTTATAGCCGTCTGTTGACTTTTCCCATTTCTACTATAATATTTTTAATTTCACCAGTCCTGTTTTGCTGTCTTAATGTTCTTTTTTATATTATCCAGTTCTTGTTCTCATAAATGCATTGTATCTTCTTTTATGTCTTTCAGGATATTAAATATATTCTGCATATAAAATGTTTTCCTTGCATAATTCCTATTAGGTTGCTTCTCTCTTGTTTGATTTGATTTCCATCTTTCATGTTTGAGATTTCCCTCAGATACCAATGAACTGTAATTTCTGTTGTTAGTAAGAGTGGGGCACTGAAGCACTTCTTGGGAGTTCTGTGTTTGCTGCAGGCTTCACTGTAGAGTACAGAAGCTGTTTTATTGTAGAAGCTTGATATCCCTGTCTTCAGATTTTCCTCCTGAACTGTTCAAATCCCCTTGGAGAAACTCTCCCAGTCTCCTTCTTGGGGGTACAGGATTGATTGTTCTATTTCTAAAAACCCAGGAGGGCCAGAGGTTGGAGGTGTTGGCATTTAGGATATAAAGACTGTCCCATTGTTTAGCACTCTGCCCTCTTTTTCTGTGCCTGGTATTCCCTGGACCAACAGTCTCCATTTCTCCCATTCCAGAGTGAACCAGTCTCGCTCCTTCTGGGATAATGAGGGATTTGTGGATCTTGTGTGAACTTTGATCATTAGTTCAGTCATTCATCGCTGCCTGGTTTCCAAACTGTTCTTTCTGCTGTCTGCACTCTCATTCTTTGTCCTTGCATGTTATTACTTTCTTTTCTCCTGTGGCATCTGGACATATGCTTATTTCAAGGCACCTCTTTTTATGGGTTAGAGTCCATTGTAAATCTGTCTCATCCCCCCTCTGAAGAGAGAGCTCCTCTTAAGGAAGATTTGTATCCCACAGATTTGATTTCCTTCAGTACTTCACAGTTCTGGAAAGCTTTCTAGGTGCTGAAGTATAGCTAGCCTGAGACCACTTGCCTGACCCATTCAGGTAAAGGACTTGGTGCTGAGGCTCACACAAATGGTGGCCTCAGCCTGTATCCTCAAGAAGTTTATGGTTGGTTGCTGTTTTCTTACCTCCAAGCAGAGTCTAGTTCTGATTAGTGATTTCTCAATGGCAAAAGAAAGAAATTATGGCTCCACTGAGACAAGGAAAAGTATAACTGATAATTCCACTACCTTTAAATAGTTTATACATTTTATATATGTCCATACACATGTAATTTAATATTTTAATTTAAATGATCTCCCTTATTTTTAGAAATAACTATTATTTTGTTAAAGTTTTGCCTATTTTAATATTCTAAGGTTTATCATTTTTAATTATTAAGAACTCTATATAATGTCATTGATATTATCTTCCATCTTTTGATGTACAGAAATTAGTAGATTTTTATGTGATTAAAGCAATCTTTCCTTGCAGTATTATCTTGCTCGGAAAGTATGCTGAGATTTTCTGAACAGAACATGAGAAGGTTATTTTTCAAAGAGCCGTCAGCTTTTTCTAAAGCTGTTGCTTTCCATTTATTAGTCACTCATTTACTTGGACTCTGAAGGCTGGCTCAGATTCTGGATGTGAAGATTTAACTTCATAGAGCTCCAGCTTCTTTAGATAAGTCTGTCCATTCTGCTTTTTGCCACTTTCACAAAGTGTATGGATGTGCTGGCTGCTGGCAGAACCACAAACATTGCCACAGCTGCCATCAGATCTTTAAGTCATGACAATTCCTTTGGAGCCTCTTGGGACTCTCTAGCTCCATCCCCCTTCATTTGAAAGACCTAGAGTCCTTCCTAGAATACTTGCTAAACAAGAAATAGCAAACACTGCTCCAGGCATCACCTGACAGCCGGACAGTTACAAGTCATTTTTCTCTCCTTGTAGCGACCTAATGAGTAATCATCATGACGTCTCCCAGACTGGGGCTAGAAGACAAACAGTGTTCCTTGGAGTTAAGTCCTTTCATCTTGCCTGTTTGACATCCCTTTTGACAGGACACGAGATGCAGGGCCAGATGGTGCTGAGTGCATTATACAGATGAGTGGCAGGAGCCCAGGTGTGCTGAGCAGGAGGAGGAGGCAGGGGAGAAACTGGGCATTCCATCACTGGAGTGTACTAGAAAGAACAGCTCCAGCTGGGATATGTCTCTTCTTGAGAGCCCGAGTGATTTATGTATGTTCAGAACAGATTCTGAAATGCTTGTTTCTCTAAGGATCCAGGAAAATGGATACACACATCCTAATGACTTCATCTTTCATTATGTTGCCTGTGAAGACAGAAAGCACTACTTGTGGTGGAAAGAGCATTGTGCTAGGAATCAGAAGCCTGAGGTATGACTCCCTCATGGGATGGCCAACCATCCTGGTTTGCCTGGGACTGATGGGCTCCAGAAGGCCTCCAGAGCCTCTTGTAGGTTAGAAACTGAGTTATACAGCAGCAGTAGAGATCTCCACTTCCCTTAGACATAAGTTCTCTCAGGGACTGTAACATGCTCCATATTAGAAAGTAGATGTTGCTGGAGGCAAGGAAAGGTAAATAAAGCGTCTCATTCAGCAATTGTTTATTAAGCTTCACCTCTGCTGTAGGTCTGATTCTAGTAACAGTGGATAAAAAATGAGGAAGACTCAGTTTCTGAGTCTTCCTTAAGGGATCATGATCCTATTGAGTAGGCAGATACAGTATATGTAGCTTTAGGTTTTCTGTACTTGCTCAGGTTTCACCAGCCAGGTGCGAGGTGTGTGTGCAGAGAAAGAATTCCCTGCCCAGCATATGTTTTAACAAATAAGCAGAGGATGATGGGGAAGAGGTTGGAGAATGTCCAAGTGTGTGAGATATAGGCTCTGTGGAGAATATAGAGTGCTCCACAGAGTCTGAGACTGAGAATGCAGCCGTACTGTATGATATTTAAATGTTAGGCTTGCAGGACTGAGAGATTCCAAGCAACTGGACAGACACTGAGCACACCATGAAGGAGCTGGACTCTGTGGGTGATCCAAGGAGATGAAATGACCCGTCTTCTAAATTTGAATCTTTGCTTTTTCTACACGTATTTATGTAGTATTATATTTATCATAGCATTATGTATGCTGGGAAAACTCAGAGTTCATGTGGATTCCATTGAGTTAATTATGCTTTCATACAACAGAATGCAGCTCTAAAATTGTATTAGTGATATATATATATATTTTTTTTTTTTCATTCCTTGGCATGAAAGACTTCAAAGAGTGGGTTATAAAGCAAGATGTAACATGTCTACATTTCAATTAAAATTATATTTGTTTTTTGCAGTGGTATTCCATAGCCAGCTCCCGTGAACTCACAAGAACTAATTTGTTAGAATTTAGTTCCAAGCCCATGTTCAGTGATATCATGTTGGTAACTTGAAACCAGCCAAGTGGAAGTATTTATCATGGAAATTGGCAAACACTAAAAATCCAGGTGTTTTTGTTCTAGGCAGAGAATCACTTATTAAACATCTTCTAGCATATATATATATATATATATATAGAGAGAGAGAGAGAGAGAGAGAGAGACAGAGACAGAGAGACAGAGAGA
>NW_022900914.1:10679887-10697119 GCF_012274545.1 Fukomys damarensis | reverse complement strand
AGAGAGACAGAGAGAGAGAGTGCAACTGGGCACTACTAGCTACAGAGAGTAGAGTTGATTTCTCTGCTTATCTGTAATTTTCCAATTAAAAATAATGGCATGCAATGCTAAGGTCATTTTTAATTTTTTAGAAAGAGAAAGCTCACACTGGCAGCAGCATAGTGCTGAGGAATGGGAACAAGATCAGTTAGGAGTTTATTCCCATTGTCTTGGAGATGGCTTTATGAGAGCCTGGCATAGGGAACCACTAAAATGAGAGCGGGGTGGGAATTGCCATAAAATTCCCCAAAGAGACCACACAGTAAACTCCAAGCACTTTCACTTACTTTGGGGTGAGAAATCCATGGAGATTAGATACTTGAGCAATACTTTTATACAACCAGAAACCAATTTTATAAAAAATGAGGCATCCGTGGACTTGAACATAACCTTCATGCTAGCCTGAAATTTCACATTCTCCCATAACCTCATTTTTAGTGAAAGTGAAGACATAAAGCAAAATGGCTGGACTTGAATTTCTTTGCCGTTGAGAGTCTTTGCCAAACATACTGGGAAAGAGTGAAGCCAGTGACAGAACAAAAGACATAAGAAGGCAAGATCCATTATTCCGTATCGTATCTCTGGTGCCTGCCCAGGGTCTGGCCCAGAGTGAGTGCTCCAGGAATGCTTGATGAATGAATTTTTTAAAAAGGGACGGTGGGGGGCTTCTTCGGTGATGTGCTGCTGAATGTTGAAGAAAAATCTCCCTGACTTGTGATGTTTGTTCACTGGTATTGCTAATTTCAAGTGTGGTCAATGAATTTGGGATTGGGAAGAGATGAACACAGTGGGTTCCTTAAGAGCCTGTAGGCTGCAGCATATCACCAGCTTATTGGGTGTTCAGGCCTCCAGGAACCATCCCCAGCCACGTTCCTGGGTGGACACCCGCCCACCCCTGCCACAGGGAGCGTTCTTCTCTGTTTGCAGCTTTCTGTTGACTCTTCAGACCTCAGCCTGACTGTGAATTCTTGCAGTGAAGGCCTTGGCCCCCGAACAGAGTCCAGGTGACATTAAGGGACTGACCCAGAATGAGGCATCAGCTAGAAACACTGGACTAGGTTGAAGAAGCCCTTCTGCTCACAGGTGACTGGATGCCTCTAGGGCTCTGTCCTCTCACTGGTCTTTTAGAGATAAGTGATCTTTACCTCCAGGTGGCTTTGAGTGTAAAATAAGTAAGGTGTTATTAGAAGACTTTTAAGGATCCTGGAAAATAAGCGGGGCGCTGCAGAGTGCTGTCTCACCCCTCCTTTAACTCCTTGTGTCCTTTGCGCTCCCTTCCTCATTCAGGCCTGGGAATTAGGTGGAAACAAGAACCAAAGCTTCCTTTCAGTATCTTGGGGTTAGGAATTAATGTTTCAGAGATCTCAACGGGTGGAGACAAATCACAAATAAGCTGTGTAGCGCTGCCCTCTGCACTAGTATGAAAGAGAGCACAGGTCAGCACCCTCAGCCCTTCTGCTGCAGCCTGAGCCTGTTGGCAAAGCCAGCTGGCTTTTCTGCAGCAGAGGTGTTGTGGGCTCCTCCAGAGGCAGCTGGGCCTCCAAAGGCCTATAAACATGGGGGCTGAGCCTGGTTTAATGGGGAGATACTTAATTTCCTGATTTATGAGGCACTCATTATTTTTATTAACTGTCCTATTTTATTAGACCTCATTCATGGCCTGGGAAGATTCCTAGCCTTGTGGTTCTCAATGCCAGGACCTCTATCTCAGCAGAAAAATGCTCCAGAGTCACATTTCTGCTAGAAAGCTAATTCTCAAAGTTACTAGGAGTGTATCAACATTTATTGTTGTAGTAATACTATTTGGGAGCTTATAACAGGCCTCATCCTGTACTGACATACTGTCTGCTGCCCTGTATGATGAATACATCATCCCTAGGATATAATGGAAGGATCTGAGATTGAAAAGGTCTACAACTAGTTCATTGTCATAGAGATAGAAAGTGGTGGTGCAAGAACAGTACCCCTGTCATCTGACTCCAGGGCCATTCATTGAAGAGGCACTGGCACAGATTCTTGGGGTGGGGGACTTAGAGCTGTCCCTCAGCCTCCTTGAGCGAGGGGGACATCTTTAGCTGGTTGCTTGAGCCTCCTGTATCCTCATGTTCTCTATTTCACAGTTCAGAGGCACAGTGGGACATGTAGATGTTTCCAAGTGCCGCTGTATTTTAAGGGCTGACATAAAATATCAGCCATAACTGAAGCCCAACCAACCTTTGTCATTTTTTTTCTCCCCTGAAACATCTGGCCTGATGCTTTTCTCTTGTCAGGTGAACCGAGGCTACAAGTTGTTCCACAATATAGACTCATGTGGTGACTGCAAAAAGCAGCCCTCTGCTCAGCTATTAAAATAACCTTCCCTCTGTAATGGATTAGTTATTTCAGCGATGAGGCCCATTTGAAGGGAGATCATGAGATAATTGACTGTCAAACAGTTGAGCAATGTTAAGGTCAATCGTAGCGGAGGTCAATTCGTTTGAACAATGGGCTTGCTTCTGACAGGACTCATAATGTTGATAATAATAACTTTGGTTTAATGGAAGTGTTGAATGGTGTTAGAGTAGAATGAACTATTAGATGTTCAGATTAAGTACTGTCTAAACCGAGAAGGTTTTCGAGACAGTTTGGACATAGCAAATGCAAAATCTTCCGCTGGGGAAAACTGACTTTGAAGAACAGCTGGATTTAATGTCAAAGGCAAATGATTTTCTTTCCCCCTTTACCGATTGACTTGAATTTACACTGTGCAGACCGTGATTATTCCCCAACTCTGTATTTATAGCTTCTCATTTGCATTTTCCAGAATAATTAAGAATTTAACCTAGAATGGGCCATTTTGGAGTAGAGGTGAATGCTTTCTGATTTTTAAATGAACCATCCAAATTAGCTACTAAATATACATTGTATTCTCCTTGCCTCCTGCTTAAGTCCTTCTAAACTTCTGCACTCATTACTGCAGCCAAAGGGGAGAGATTGTTTACACCACCCAGAAGTCTGTCTTTGTCTGGGGGGTGACTCTCATCTGTGGAGAATGAGCCATGTCATGACTGTGTCGCTCTGTCTGCCTTTGTATGGAGTCAGAGGATGAGCCCAGCAGCCCCTGATGGGTGGATACTGAGGGATTCCTCAGGCCCCAGCAGAAAGCAGAAAGGGAAATCAGCTTCCCAGTCTTTGCTTAAACTGTGCTGAGAATTATTTCCAATCTGTGTACCTTCACTTTCCACTACTAGCTCTTCCTCTGTGCTTTTAAAGGATTTACTTCTTTAGCAAGAGTGCATCTCTGTGCATTTCCAAGGTAATGCACCCAGGGATTCAGCTGGGAAATGAGAGTGCTACTCCTCAGGAGTATCTGCTTCTTCTGAGGCTTCAAGACCTGAATGACATGCCCTGCATCATGAAGTGGCTGGAAAAACTGGGAACCTGAACCCACATCTCTACCTTCAAAGTTTGTTTACTCTGCATCTCTACTTTGCTACCTCTTAAAATTATAAATGGTGCCTCATTATTATGAGGGCTTCTTGGGTCCTCAGCAAGAAAGTCCCGGGCCTACTCTCTAAGTTCATTTTCTGTTGTTGAGTAGGGGATCCCTAAGGCCATATTGATGGTACAGCTGCCAGATTTTGCAATATAAGAACAAAGTTTACGAGAAGGGGTGAGTTTTTCTTGGCCAGGGGGCTCGGTGTCCTTTGGCCCTTACAAAAAGAACTGTGGAGATTATTCATCACGGCTATCTGTAGTCATTACAGATAATTGTTTCTCACTTTGCAGTGGAAGGAAAGGGGATGAAGATACCATGAGGTTCTGCAGGGGTGTAGGTATGAAAACAGCCAGAGCTCCTCGAGTTCCAGGATGGAGGTAGAGCACATGCAGCATGTTGAGGACAGCTTGGTTGGTCTTATTGTAGAGTAGTGAGTTGTCTGCACAATTCTCTGCATGGTTCAAATACTCCCTACACCACAAACAGAATGATTTGAATAGTACTGTTTGCACTGTCTGTTGCAGGAGAGGCAACTGCCAGTCAAATGACAACCAGTGAATCCCCTGGAACTCACCTGGACTAGGTCATTGGCCAGACTAGTTAGTAAAGACTGGGGCTTCGTGGAATCTGACTGCTTCATTTTGGTGTAGAAATGCGATTGGTAAACCATGGGGAAGGGACTTTGATGAGCCTGCCTAATACTCATAATAATCCTTGCACTTATCAAGCACTTCCTGTATACCAGGTGTAGAAGCCAGGTCTTCGCATGCATTTCTCACTCATCTTTCCCCAGTAAGGATACAGGTAGTACCGTTATATTCTATGTTACATGTGAAGAAACTGAATCTTTGAAGTCACCCAGTTAATTGGTGTTGTATAAGGAGTCAGTCAGTCAGATTCTAGAAACAGGCTGAGCATAAGGAAAAGGGGGTATAGGGAGGACTAAGGTTGTTAAAAGGGGAGAAAATTTTGCCTACTTCACATTTTCCTTTATGTCGTGCTGGTATTTTTAATGGCTATATAGAAATACATTTTTTTTTGAAATCCCTCATATGGACTGTATTTGCCATTACTTTTCTGTCCATAATTAGGGGTGTCTTAGTTACTTTCTCAATGCTGGGACAAAATATCTGACACCCACAAGTTAAAGGAGGACAGGCTTGTGTTAGCTCACAGTTTGTAGAGGTTTCAGTCCATAGTTGACCAGCTCCAAGGCAGGGTGGCATGGCAGAGGGGTGTGGCAGAGGTGAAAGAGCTCATGGCGAGAGAGGGAGGAAGTATCCTACTCAGGGGAGTAGGAGGAGGGCTATATAGCAGGTGAACCACCTCTTGCTACCAGGCTTCACCTCCCAGCGTCACACAAGGCTATAAACCCATCAATGGACTAATCCAGTTTCACACATTCATGATCCAATTTCGGACACCCACGTTCAAGTCACCTCCAAATTCCCTCCTGTGAGTGCCTATGGCTTTGGGTGGACATTTAGATATAAGCCATAACAAGGGATATCACAAAAGATTCTCAGTACAAATGGTGAACAGCCATTTCTATGTACACTTCTGCTTATCCAGAAAGCTGGTATAAGATTTACTGCCAGGTCAAAGCAGTTATCAAAGTGAGTTCTTTAATATCAAGGAAAAAAGTGAAATTCCCACAAGCTCAATGAACAGACCCATCCTGCAGACCTTCTAAATGGGAACATGAATTCTTTGGGTTCCCATTTTGTGCCTAGACAGAATGAGGCCAAACATCTTACCGGCCTGAAAGCAAAAGTAGAGCAGTAGCTAAGTAGAATACTTTTAGCTTAGTCATACCTGCTGTGACAGAAATAAACAATAATTTCACATCTCTGAGAATGATAGGCAGGAATTTAAACAAATCTTGAAATACTTTCTTTGTTTTGGCTTCAGATGTGCTGTTGATAGCAGCTGTTACCGATGTACAGTGTATCTATTGTTGAGTAATTATGTTTTGCTTTCATATTGGCAAAGCAACTATTTGTACCCTTAGGAGCAGTGGACATCTTGTGTGCACAGATGAATCAATGTGACAGTGACTTTCAACTTTGCAAACAGTGACTTACTAATCTTTAGTGTTGTTAAATACATATTCAGATGTGTTCATCATGACTGCTGTCACTATTGGGTTTCTCCAGTCACATATTCCACAAGATCATACAACCCCAAGGACCAGATTAGAGAAAAAGGGTGTGAGAGAGAGAAATTATGGACATCTCTCTTATGATGATTTTGAAACCTGTCCAAGAACAAAAGAGTGTTTCTGATTTAAAACAGCCAGAGCAGTCACAGGCAGATATTGGAAACTCTCCAGAGAATATGTCAAGGGGAAGATTTCTGCACTGTATCTTGTCCCTAGAAGACTAAATCAAACTGACATTTCTCTCTCTGGACCCTGCAGTGCATGTGCTTGGACTCACACACACATGGATGAGTACAAATACACACCTGGGAATCTTTAATTCCTATAGAAGTCACCAGGTACTTGGGAAGGTCTCAGTCAATAGTATTGCTTGGCTGTTTTATTATTACCTACCACTTCCTGCACACCAGGCACCATACATTTAGCTGATTCACCCACTAAATTGGCTAAATGGAAAGGCAGACAGAAAACGTAAGATAAGTAAAGGATGATGAATATTCTCAAGGAAGAAGGTACAATTATGAAGAAAAAGACCTTGTGTGACGATTCAAACTTCAGGAAAGAGGCAAGACTGACAAGCAGGGGAAGAGCAGGTTAGACACAGAGGCAAAAAAGAGGAGAAATGAAAGAATTTGGGTTTTCTTAGTGAATATTTTTAGCAAATATTTTTGTGCCTTCATTCTTTCATTATATTCAAATTGAAGTAGGGATTGCATGGAGGTAGGGGAAGGGGTGGCAGAGGGAAAGAGTGAGACTTAGACTTGGCTTTTCATCCTTGGAGAAGTCAAAATTGTTGAACAACTGAAGTGCATAAAGAGGCAGTGAGAGATTCACATGTATGAAGGGGCCTGACAGGGCATGATGAGAGCAAAAGGAGACTAAACTTTGCTAAAGACACCCTTGGAGGGGTAGCTGCATGTCCAGAGAACAAGACACTGGCATTCATTTAGTTAGGAGAAGAAAGAGAAGGGAGCAGTGAGAGGCTAGGAAGACAAGATCGTCCGTAGAGATTGGTGACAAGGCCAGGACAGAGCCTGGGGAGGGGGGAAATGCAGAGGAGCGTGGCACTGGCCTGAATTCAAACACACAGGTAGCAGAAGCACAGAGGCACTCAAGAGGACTTGGCCCACAAAGTGCAGATCCTGTTCATCTCTGTTACATTCTATAAGAACAGAAACCCTGGAGTCAAAATCACCGTCTTAGATACATTGAGGGCAGGCCTAGTCCTCAGAAACAGCTTAAATAGTGCCTCGTCAGTTAGGAGCCACTACTGAACCGTCATGCTAAAATAAGTCTCATTTGTGAGGCCAGCAGGCAGCTGTTCCTCTGGCAAATCTAGAACCTGAAATCATAGCCCGGCCCTGAATGCTCCCCGTGTAAAAGTGTTGTGGGTAAGGTGTGAATACTGTTTCTTAGGAGTTTGTGAGCATTTTCCTGGGGGCAAAGAATGAAGACCTGAGTCAGATCATGTCTGTCCAGTACTCAGATCTCTTAGATCAGAGGTCAGAAACTGCTGGGGCCTGGAAACTAAGAATAATTTTACATTTTCAAAAGACCCTTAAGAAAAACAGCAACCAAAACCATGAATATGGAACAGAGATTATATGTGCCTCGCCAAGTCTAAAATATTTCTTATCTGTTCCTTTATAGAAAAAATTTGTTGCCCTCTGTTTTAGAAGATTCTTACTGCATTTAGAAAATGTATTGTATTTTTAAGGTGGTATTAACAGATTTTACACACATGTACATTCACACACACACAAAAAAAATCCATCAGTAATAACAGAAACAGGACGCCCACAAAGTATTTGGTATATAATTACGCTGAAGGCTACTTTATCTGAAGTAGGTATCCTTCATTTTACCTGGCAACCTATGTGGACGTGGTATAACAAGAGTATACTCTGGAGCCCAGACTGCCTGGTACACACCTGCCACTTAATTTACTGAGTAGGAAGTTAATCTTTCCATGCTTAGGCTTCATCAGCTGCAAAATGGGCATGATGGTCTCTGTCTCACAGGGCATCTGGAACAGTACTGGTGTGTGGTAAGGGCATTAGGAGTGCCAGTGTCATTACATCCTTCTGCTACACGGTATGGTACCCCTCTGACTTTTCCTCCTTCTACTCTTCCCCTTCCACACTACTTCAGCAACAGTGACCTCCTGGCCTTTCTTGGACCCTGTTTTAAAGCCTTCGTACCCATAGCATCCTCTGCCTAGCACATCTGTCTTCCCTGTGTCTTCTGGTGTTCTGTCCCTCAGTGCATACAGAGTTCTGTTTCAACTGCTGTCTCCTGGAAAGAACTTCCCTGGCCACCCTGTCACTTTAGATCCTTCTGCTGCTTTATTTTGCCATCATAACTTTCCCTCTCCCTGACATTATGAATCTTTGTTATTTGTTTATGGTCTGCTCTCCCACTAGAATGCCAGCTTCCTAGAAGTAAGCATCTTACTAGTTTGGTCTAGCATCATGTTCCTAATCCTTAGCACAGTAGCTAGCACATATTCGAAGAATAAGGAATGAATGAATGATCTACAGGAATCCATAAGACAGAATCAGACAGAGCTGCTACAAAGACATCAACATGTTTACAGAGATTTACTGGGTGCTGGGGACAGAGTGGGGAATAAACAAATAGAGCCCTTGTTCTCCCGCTGAGTTTACAGCCTATCTGAAAAGGCAAGTTGAACACGGCTACTTATGAATGACGAGGTGGAAAGTCTGGAAAAGACAGTGAAAGTCATGAGAGTCTTGAAAGCATTTAACAGGGAGGTCAAGGAAGGCTTCTGCCAGGAGTGGCCCTTGATCTGGCCCATGAAGCCATGCAAAATTTAGCCAACTAAGAAGGGCAAAGGAGAGAGCATTGGAGTTGGAGGGAAGTATGGGTATAAAGACCTGAGGTAAAGTAGCACAGAATGGTCAAGAAACAAGGAGGAATCCAAGAATAATAAAAGGATGGGACTGAGGGTTATTGAATTTAGCAAGCAATCGGTCCTGCTTGGGGTGTTCACATTTTTGTGTTGTGGCCTTTACACTAGCACTAATGAGGTAAATCTGAGATAACAGCAACCTTCTTGCATGTACTTACTCAAGCTTGTTTGTCACGTTAAGTCATAGTGGGCAGGGATAAACTGGCAGGTCTGAGGACAGATCACGGGGTTGGCAATGTGGCACAGATGCTGCAGGGCACCACTGTCCGCCTCACTGCCATTCCCTTCCTGTGGTGACGCCCAGTGGGAGCAGCACAAGCTGTGAGTTGGCCCCGCCTTCTTCCACTGGCAACTGTGAGTGTGGGTGAGTTGGCTGCCTTGCCTCAGTCTGAGTTTTCCCACATGTAGACCGGGGAGGTTGGTATTAAGTTGTATCTCATAGATAAAGGGATTAAATGAAAATGGACGTGACACACTTGTTTTGTCACTCGGCCCATGCAAGGAGCCCCGGGATGGTGCGAGCCCGTGTCCCATTTCTTCCCTTCACTAATCCAGCCTTCTTGCCTTCTGCATGGTAGGGTCCATTCTGTGGAGAAGGAAGACTTGATCCTACCATTTTCACTGTGTGCCTTTGAAATTCTAGTTTCCTGAGATAGTCTGCAGAAATAGGTGCTGTAGTAAATTAGGTCTGTTAAGAATTCTTGCTCTAAAACTGTAAGGTTCCTCCTCAAAGCATTAACCAGAGGATTTTTCTTACTGCAGGGCCATGGAAGTGTAGGTGCTTGACACACTGGAGCCTCTGGCAAAACCACTTTGTTATGTTACATAGATCTGTATTCAAAACTACTCACCTGAGAGACTCAAGACCGAGGGGTTACAGAATGAAGCGGCCTCATTTCCCCAGTGACAATGGATAGTTGGGGCTAAGATCCCACAGCCTGCAGTGTGTTGGCTGCCAGCTTCTGGAATGAAATCATTTGATTTTGGAAAAAATGTCAAGAGATCTCCTTATTGCTTCTCCCTCCCAAAGTCTGTGCTCTTAGAAAAGATACTGAGGCAAATTTTCATAAATATTCCTTCATAAGGAACCAACCTCCCAATCACCTGTTCATATGTGCTTTTGAAGCTGGAGGTAGAAGAGGGCTTCTGATCTGTCTGTGCGTGCTAGCAGCTAACATCACCTGAGACTATTTTACTCTATACTATGTTTCCTCAAATGGATTTAGAGGTTGTGGTGTTTAGGAACAACCAAATCATTCAAAATATTTGTCGTACTGATAAATAACAGTAAATGCTGAGGAGTAATAGCCAACTTAACACGGGTTGGCAAAATTTTAGCCTAAAAAGAGCTCTTCATTCCCAGATAGATTTGGAACGTTACTGTAGAATATTGGTATTCCCTCATCACAGAGGAAGAAACAGCAGGGAGTGTCCGATGTTGTGCCTGAAATCATTGAGGCTATAGTTTCTAGAGTATGTGACGGGGTCACCCTTCAAACCACCCCTTCCCTCCTCCGAATCTCCTTCTGCAGGCTGATGCAACTAGAGAAGAAAGGATGCTGTATTCTTCATCCTGCTAGGCTTGCTCACAGTCACCCTTGGAAGGCCTGCATTTGAGGACCTTGCTGACTTATTGATAAGCAAGAGAGGGGCAGCATCCTACAGAGGAGGGAGATAGAGCAAAGCAGGCACTGCATAAGTAGTCAGAAGACCTGGACTCTAATCCAGCTCAATTATTTATTAGCCTTGTGGTTTGGGCCAATTAATTCATTTTTTTTCTTTTATTTATTTTAATTGGGGAAAATCTGTCTTGCTTCACTTACAAAGATGCTATGAAATAACAAGCTAGAAACCTCTGAAAATATTGATTTAGCCAGATTCAGGCTGCTATTTAGGTGTTAATGCCAAAGCAAATGTTTCCATTTCTTTCTGATGTGTAGCACCAGATTCATGGCTTGGAATTGTCAAAAAGCTGACCAGAAAAAAGTTCCCTGGAGTTTTGCAAGGGCACCCAGTTATGGTTCAGTTGAGTTTAAACCTTGGGAAGTTTCAGGATGAAATTGGAAATTGCCCTGGGTAATGGAGAGCCAAATTGGGCCTTAGAGCAGGTAGCAGGGTGACTTATTTTTTAATGTTTCCAACATGAAAGAACACAATTGATTTTTTTCCTCCTTAATCCTTCCAACTCCCTAGCTTTTATTGTTTCTAAAATAAGATAAACCAAGCAGGTGTTATTTCGGCTCTGTAAACAATCTTTATTTTTCTGGCCGATAGGAATAGAAATGGAGATGGAGTCTGGGCTTATGAGAGGGGGAAGCCAGGCAATCAGGGAAATCATTGATCTTAACTTAGCCAGCTCCTACCTACTCTGCAAATGCTCACAGTGCTCAAACCACCCTCACCCCAATAACTCACCCTCGGGTCTTTGTCAATACCTCATGAAAGTGCGGGGAGCCTCGGGCGAAGAAGTCCTCAAGTACTCTGGTTCCTTGCACAGATCAAATCACACTTGTTATTTTTTAAGATTAGTGGCAGTTCCTAAAATGACTTCACTTTTTCAATCTAGGCAAATAATTGTCAAATGACTTTATTTTAATGCTTCAGTGCTGGGAACATTTGGAAGAGTTTTTTGTTTTTGTGGGTTTTTTGGTATTTTTTTGTTTGTTTGTTTTAGTTTTATTGCATATTCTGATGTTCCAGGCCTGTTTTTCTCCTCCTTTTGTGTTTTTCTGCCATGGGCAGAACCATGTCAGCTTCAAAGGCCTTTTCTGAGTTAACAGGCAATCAGCAGGATATAGACAAAAGGAGAAATGGACCTAGCAGAGGAAACAGGTGCTCGATTCTCTGCTAAGTATGAGCAAGAGGCTTGGGACCCACACTGCCCCACTCTCACTGGCCTCAAGGGCTTGTGACAGCTGGACATGTGCAGCATGGAGGTAAGGTAGGCTCCCTAGCTCCACTTGCTGGTGTTGGTAGATGCCCAGGTATCTGAGACTTCAGCATTAGCATCCACCCAGCAAAGCCCCCACCCCTCAACTTGGCTTACCCACTGGGGTCTCAGCCTTGGCTGTGTCCATGTCTCCTTGGGAAGGTGGCTCAGATGTCAGCTGATGTTTGTCTCTTACCTTCAGGGCTGTTCTACAGGGTTGTTGTAGTAGTGAGAGCAGAAACAGCAGGGTGTAGAGTATGGGTAGGGTCTTGAGTGACAGAGGTCCAGGTTAGATGACATTCACTCTGTGCTTTTACTATAGCTTTTGGAGCCTCGGTTTCCTTACCTTCAAAATAGAGATAAAAATACCTATGCCACTAGTCTCAGGTTGATTAACATTTTTGATGGAACGAGAAGACAGAACATTTGAGCTGGAAGATATCCCAGAAGACCTAAAACATGAGGACATGGGAACTTGCTCGGCCTGTGCCTTGCTGGTGGGATGATGTCACAGAGCAGGTGGTTACTGCCTTGGAGTTGGCCCCAAGCTTTGGTAAATCAGGGCTTCACATAAGCAAGAGCCTGAGAAGTAGGACCAAGCTGCCTCAGAAACCAGTTGTCTGGTGTTTTTTAGTAATTCAGATCGACAGAAGTCAGGAGATTCAGAAAGTGCAGTTACTGAGAATAAAAGAAGAAGCTGACTTACCCATTGCCAATAAGCCATCACCACCACTGAGACCACAAAAGCAGGCTTTTGAGCCTCTGCTTCAAGCATACAACCCCTCGGCTGATGTGCTGTGCAGCTGTCTCTTCTCTGAAATGTATCTCTAGGCTGTTTCTTCCTGGCTGGGTACCCTCATTTCTTCTGGTGGAAGCTCTCCTTGAGATACTTAAATGACTTGATTCAAGAGCCTGGTGCTGTTTTTGAGGAGGGGGCCATTCTTACTACAAGTTGAGGTAGAATGTGTTTCTACCCTGAGAAACAAGATTCATCTCTCCTTTCTCTGTGTTGAAGAATCTGGGGAAGGACTCATTGAACTAACAAGGATAAACTGTAGTTTCCTTATCGATAAGCTGTTCTGCTAAGCTGAAGCTGACCTTGTGTATGCTAATGAAATGATGGAGCTCATTGGACTGCAGGATTTGTGGGCCATAGCAGAGGCCACATCTTTCCTTTCTGGGAGCACTGAGAAGGAGAATGGAGCTCCACCGCCCTGAGGAGGAGCTTCCCTAGAAGACACAGCTAGTCTGAGACTCCTGGGTCTAGTTGGTTAGCAGTCCTGTGTGTCCTTCTGGTGTTCTGAGGATATTTTTACTCTCCATTCAGGATTAAGGGGACTTTTCTTTGGAGTATTTGTTCTCTGAGGGGATGTTGAGCACTTCTGAGGGGATGTTAAAAGAGCCACCAGCCTCACATCCCCAAGGCATATCATAATGAAGGTGGGTTGAAAAGCTCCTCTGATGATTTAAAAATGGTTACTTTTCACCTGGACCAGTGGTTCTCACCATGTGGCCTCTCAACCAGCAACACCAGTATTACCTATAAATTGTCAGGAATGTAGAAATCTTGGCTCACTCCAGGTCTACTGAATCAGAAGTCATGGACATGGCACTACCACTTTTGTGCTTTAAATGTTCTCCAAACCTCAAAGTTTGAGAAACACTGTCCTAAGTGGTGGGTAAGAGTGAACGTCAGGTGAGTTGTCTCTGCCCTGCAATAGGAGGGTATGCACCCTCCACATCCTCAACAAGGATTTCTATGTCAGTATCTCTTAAGGCACCATTCACCAAATGGCCTTTGGCTGAATCGCTGGGAAGGGGGTGCTTATTGAAGATGCAGGTGCTGTGGACGGATCCCAGATTTGCTGCATCAGCATCTTTGAGGTTCGTGGCCTAGGATTGTGCCTGTTCGGTGTGCTTCCCAGACGCTTCTTGTGCCCAGTAGATTTTAAGAACGACCTCATTAGTCAAGGGATGGTCCTAGTTTCAGCAGCATGTCCATGTCTGGGAACATGTTATAAATGCAGAATACCAGTCTCCAGAATCAGAACCTGCAGTTCTGACTTGATCCGAGGGTTTCGTGTGCACATTACATTTGAGAATTGTTGCCATGGATCATATGTGTGAAGTCCCTGCTCTGTGTGGACAGCTGATTCACAGTACAATCAACTCAAGCTTGAGTGGAAAGCATCATTCTAGGATAGCCCAGGGTCTGTCAGTGTCTGTGGGGCCTGACTCCGACATCCTGGAGCTTGCCTGACATGTAATTATGAGTAAAATTGGTGTTTTTGCAAAGCACTAGAGAGCTGGTCCACACCTGAGTGATTGAAGGGCACCATGTGGATCTTGTGCTGCGGGTTTATGCGTATGACTAAAGAAAGGAAGTCCGTGTGAATTCACTGCCACGCTGCTCTTTGTAGTCCCACAGGAGACCAGCGTATAGTCCCATCAGTTTATATCCACCACCTCGCCAAGGAGCAGATATTTAGGATTCACATGATTCATTGTTTTGTGTATAGTGTCATGTGACTTTCCGGAAAGGCCTGCCAACAGTCATTCATACTTAGTGTGAGTTGAGAGAAATTGATCTTTTCTTTCTTGCCACTTAAAAGCTTAGTAATGTTTCCTTTAATCAGTTCTGATCTTCTATCGGGTACTTCAGGTGTCAACAGTAGATGGAAATGTATGGGGAAGGGCACTCAAATACAGAGTTTTCTAGGCATCTCTGAGGTCAGGCTCAGTATGCTTGGACCTCTAAATACTACTGGTTTCTTTTATTTATTTCTGGGAGAAAAGTGATTGGACCACATGGCCTCTGGTGCTCTTTGCACTGTTGGAAATTCTCCGGAGTATTTGGTGGGTATTTGCTCTGTGTTAGGCCCTGTGGTAGACACTGAGGGGATGAATATTTTAAGATGATGCTTGTTCTGATCTGCCAGGTTGAGGAGTGCAAGAGGGACACAGACAGACATCAGTGCTCCCAGAGTGGTCCACTGCCTACTGTTCTCTCCTCATGCGAAGAGTATGTGTCCTGATGGTAACCCAATAGTATCAATAAAGAATATAATGGAAATTTTGCTTTTTATTGGTGAGGAAACTTTTATTCATTCATTCATTCAGCAAGTATTTTTATTGTCTAATTGTCCATGAGATTTGTTTTTACTTTTATCAAACTGATCTTTTCTATAATTAATTTTAATGGTGCATTTTTAGATATACAGTCTACACTCCCACCCACAGTGGAGAAGAATTCCCTTTCCCCTACAGCCCCACTAGCATTTTTTTTTTATTGGTTGATTTCTTGATAACAGCCATTTTTTCTGGAGTGAGATGGAATCTCAGTTTTGTTTTCATCTGCATCTCTTGAATGACCAGTGATGTTGAACATTTTTTCATATAATTATTTACTGTTTCTGTTTCTTCATCTGAGAATGTCTTTTCATTTCTGATGCCCATTTTTTGTCTTGGGTCTTTAAATTTCAGGGGGATCTGATTTTTTTAAGTCCTTTATATATTATAGATATTAGTCCTTTGTCTGGAGAACAGCTTGCAAAATTTTTTCCCACTCTGTGGGTTGTATTTTCATTTGGCTAGTGGTTTTCTTTTGCTGTGTAAAAGCTTTTTAATGAGGTGGGATCCCAGTTGTTGATTCTTTGTGCTATTTTCTGTGTGATTGGAGTTTTCAAACTGATCTTCCTTAAAAGCATTTGTTTACAAGGAAAAGTTTTTAAAATTTTAGACTGGTTGGAACATATTGTTGTGAATAAAGCCCTAATTAGAGAGGAATAAATGGACAGTATTTCTCCCACTTTTCCAAAGGACAGTTTGAGAGAGGTGAAGTTCAAGTTCTCCAAAAGGAGAATATTTCCATCAGTCAGCACCGGCCACTCATGGCATAGAATTATCCCTTCCCATAGCACTTGGAGCTGTTAGAGGAAAGGCCAAAGGATCAGTTTTCATTGCCAATGTTTTGAGAAGGAGTCTAGACTTCATGGCTTTCTAAAATACTGCCCAATTTTGTGATTCTGGGAGATATACATGACTGGAAGAGGCTCACCTCACAGATTGTGTTTTCTTTTAGCATTATATTTACATAGTTTATTCCATTATGTTTCCAAATAAGCATAATGAATAAAAAGCTGAGCAAAATTCTGATTTTCTCTCCAGGGAGGAAGCCATAGTAATATGGTTCAAATACAACAACTGACAGAGAACATAACATCACCTTAAAATACTGTATCGGTCATTTTGCTCTTGAGAGAAAATACTAGACATCTTCGCCTTATAGGAAAAGAGGTTTAATTTGGCTCACAGTTTCAGTGGGTTTGGTCAATGGCCATCTGGTTCCAAGGCAGAAACGACATGGAGGAATGACAGAGCAGAGGGATGCTGTTCAGAGTAGGTGGCCAGGAAGCAGAGGAGAGAGGAGCCAGGAACAAGAATATACCATTTCATGTCATGCTCTCAGTGATCCGTACCTTCCCATTAGGCCCCACTTTGGAATTTGAGATTTTTGGCGGGACGCTTTAGACCTAAATCGTAACAAGTATAACAAATCTCTCCAAGTTGGCAACTAGGAAAAATTATAGGAACATTTTCTTCTAAAGTAGCCTAAAGACCTAGAGTTGTGGAGGAGCCAAGAGAACATCAGGCCTGTCCCTAATGCCCCTTTAAGTTACCTAAGCACCTTACAGTGCATAGCACAGAGAGATGCTGGAATAGGAACAGGAGTAGAATGCTGCATTAAGTCCTGTCCATGGGTAGAAAACTGAGAGAGACTAGCTAGTTGTCTTATTATAAAAGTTTAAATAAAGCTAAAGCTTTTTGTACCACTCTATATTGGAATTCTGAAGATTCAAGGCTTATAAATGGCTCTCCTACAATTTGGGTACCTGTCACCAGCATGCACAGACCTGGTCCTTTGTATCAGGAATGTGTTATTGGAGATTTCAACATGGAATCCTCATTTTCCACCAAAAATTATTTTTTAAAATTGATCTCAAACTCCTTTTTTTCAAATCAAGACTTTAAAGAAACCCATAGTTGGCAGTGTATTGCCTCATGGCTAAGAGAGCAGGCCATGGAGCCCAGAAGATCTCAGTGAGAATCTTAGCTTTGCTTCTTTTTAGCCATGTACACATCATGTATGAATCTTAGTCTTCTCATTTTAAAAAAGCAGAAATAATTCTAATGTCTCTGTCATAATATTGTTGAAAGGATTTAGAGAAAATAATGATAAAGTGCTATGAGAGTGCATACTTCATGGTAAGTACCTTACTTTAAGATTGCCGTTATTTTATCTGATTCTTCCATAATGGACTTTTAGGCTGTGAACCTGTTGTTCTAGCATCCTGAGGTCAAAAGTGGAAGCTCTGTTGACCTCAAGATTTTTACAATGGGATCATTGCTTCATTCATTTGTTTTAGGCTTTACTCATCCCACAAATATTTGTTTAGCACCTGCTATCTGCAAGGCACTATGGCAGAGTCACACAATAGTCCAGTGACCAAACAGATCAATAATTACAGACAGGATAAATGCTGTGAAGGAGATAAACAGTGGGCAATGATGGGACATACTGGTATGAGGAAACTGACTTAAATAGGGTACTCAGGATGGGACTTTATGAGGAATTGACTTTAAGATAAAGGATGAAAAAGATTATTCTAGGCAAAAAAAAAAAAAAAAAAAAC
>NW_022900914.1:10562763-10679743 GCF_012274545.1 Fukomys damarensis | reverse complement strand
AAAAAAAAAAAAAAAAAAACCCACACTTCTCTCCATTAGTACACGAGGTGGATGTAATTTCACTGTGAACATTTCACCCAGATTTAGAGCCTCAGCTTTCTTCTCATGTGTACAAAAAGCAGAACTTGCCAGCAACTGGGAAGAATGAGTTTTTCTAATTTTATTATATGTGGTAGAGGGTCAGGCACATCAGACTTTACTAGAGCTCAGCCTTTCCAGTGATGTTCCTGCCCACTGATGAAGAAGTGTAACTTTCATAAAGAGAGTAAATCTCAGTTCCAGACCTTGGATAGAACCTACCTCTACCACTTCCTGGTTGAGTGAGCTTAAGAAAACTAATTTTTGAGTGTGCATTTTGTCATCTGTAAAATGTGTACGTGACTCTTGTTAGAATTGGAATGAAATTGAGATAATGCATTCAAAACATTCAGTATTAGTGCCTTTTATACAGTAGGCATAGCATAAATCAAGCATTCCTATGGGTTTATTTAAAACAATTAAAACCTACCACCCATTTTCTACCCTATGTAGTAGAAAAAGAAATCTTTGCCATATGTGATGACTTTGAAACAAGTCTGCATGTTCTTTGATTCTTCTTCCATCTAAAAGCAGAGATTGGTTCCCTTTTTCTTCAATGTGGGTTTGCCTTGATGACTCACAATAAATGACTCTGGCTGACTTCTAAGGTGTTAGAAAAGGCAATACTGTTAATACTGTTTTCATCTGGCTCACTCTTGATATGCCCCTGTTTGGAACCCAGCTACCATGCTGTGAAAAGGCCATAGCTGCTTGGAAATGCCACTCTTGAGTGTCCTTGCCACAACCCCAGGTGATATCCCAGCCTAAACCCAGCCTCAACTGCCAGTTATGTGTGAATGCACCTTTAATTGATTATAGCCCCTAGCTTTGAATGCTTCATCTGATCCTCTGGAGCAGAGGTGAGACATAGAGAAGGGCCCAGCCCATTCTGTAGAGTTGTGAGCAAAATAAATGTATCCCTAAATATTGGGATGACTTGGTCTGAGGAGTAGATAACTGGAATAGCACACTTAGCTATTTTGATCTTGCCTCTTCCACAGAGTCTCTCCTACCACTCTAGGCCCAGGGTAATAGAGATATTAGGAAGAACACTTTAAGGTTATGGGATCTTATTCTTCCACCACCATCTCCAAAGTTCTGGGCATGTAGTTATTCCTCTGTGGGCCTCGGGTCCCTCTGATATATGGTGGATTGGATTAGATACTCTTTGAGATGTCTACTAGTCCCAAGGTCATGTAGGAAGCTAACATGGCAATAAGAATAATTGCAAACTTTAGACATTTTGGATTATAAGCCTAGATTTTACATGCAGTAGTATAGAAAGCCAGTGTTCTCTGAGAGTTTTGATTAAAGAAGACATGGCCTGAGCACTTTTGAGTTGAGAAGATTTTACATGTCTCTAGACCTCTGTGTGAACCAAGAAATGCGGCTGGTTAGCGCCTTGCAGGCCTGTCTAATCCAATTGTCTACTAATTCTCACGCAGTCCTCATTAGAACCTTTGCCCCAAAGAGGCCTGCAGTCCTGGGGGCCCACTTAACACCTGCAGTTCTCTTAATGTTTAAATAAGAACTGGAAGGCCACAGGCTAAGAGAGTTTTAAATCCACATCTGTTGGGTGGTTTCTGACAGATGGTCCCTAAAGAGTTATGTGTGTTTTATCATTTCAGTTTCTTCTGATGAGGGATTTAAAATCAATTTAGGGGTCATGTTGAGGGACTTTGTTAAACTACAGGTTCCAAGTCAAACAGGAACTGGTCCTCAGGGTCTCACTAATGACAAGAGAAAGTGATCCAGGCTGTTCCACAAATCCTTGTTCTCATCCCCTTCCTTTGCTGAGGCACTGGATTTTCTTTTGCAGTCTATTGCCTCCTTCATCAATACTTTAATTTCATACCACCAGGTGAATTTGTCTCTGTCTTATGCATGTAACTGACTGTGGGAAGCTGGATTTCTCTAATGAACAAAAACCAACCTGAAAGAGGTTGTTTTGCAAATCTGATTTCCAAGTTGAACATCACACCTATAAATGGAAGAGGAAATTATTCTCACTCAGGGAAACTTCTAGGCAAGCTTTGGAGAGAAAACCTAAAAGATTGCATAGGCTTTAGAGATATCAACTAGCTTATGGAATAGCAATATGGAAAAATAGATTTTTCCACCCTACTCCTACACATGGATCATCATTTTATGAAATTCAGTGTCAGAAAAAGTTAATATTAAGAGCCCAGGAAGAACACCACTTGTTTTTCTTGGTTTGTTTATGGTTTCTGAGATTGGATTAGATCCCTAGGATATTGGGATTTTTTTTTCCTTCTGCTGCCTGGAGCTTGGCCATTATTGTGATAGTTGGCTGAGATGTTGCTGAAGTGCAAGTGGCATTTGTTGTTATGAGTCATCAACTAAAGGACAGCCAGCCCGTCCAGGGCCCTTTTCATCTGCTGGCCTTTGTAGCTGTCACCTTGGTGGGGGCTGTGAATGTATGTAGGGAAACTTTTGCTCTAGAATGCTTTAGCTATCTTAGAACAAAATAAAGGGAGGGAATAAGCTCTTTGATCTGGGATCCCAATTGATACTGCAACTCAAGACATCCTTATTCACCTGGCTAGAACAGAAGAGTGGTCAGGTTTGACATGCCAGAGGTCTTCTGCCTAAGAGGTCCCAGGTCCCAAGCTGTGGTTGCTGGTTTCTGTTGGTTAGAGAGCTGGACGAATAAGTCAATGTCCAGTTTTGGATGCCTAGTTTACTAGAGGATCTCACATACGGATATGGGCCTTGACCGTCAAGCAGTTTATCCCTTTCTCTTATCAGTGCAGACACTTCGGCCCAGAGCCATGAAATGACTTGCCCACGGCCTGAAACAGATACAGGGCTATCTTATATCTTCTCTCAACTCCAGCTCAAGTCTCAGTCTAGGTCAAGCAGTCTGGAAAGTGAGGCCCTTGATCAAAGATGTCTAGAGGAGAAGTTATTGCCATTAGCCTGTACCTACTATGGCAAAAGCAATTTCCTTACAGTGTTTGCCCTACAGATGTTTGTCAGCAGTGCCACCTTAAAATTAGAGATGGCATCATATATAATGAACCTGTCCCTGCAGTTTCACTTTAGCAAGAGGCCACAGGCAAATATACTTTCCTGTGCAGCTCATCCATAGCCACGCAGAACCTGCCTGAAGTGAGGCTGAATGGAACCGAAGGCTCTGACATGAGTTAGGGATTGTTTCCAAGTCACAGGGGAGCCCTGTTAGCAGTTAAGTTGTTGACATGAGGGGAACCAGTGCACTTATTGAGAAGAAAGGCAGATTTCAGGTTTTGTGACTGAAAAAAAAAATGTAGATTTTCTTCATGGGTGACTGAAACCTTCTCAGTCCGGTACTTTGAGCAAGTAATCCCTCACCCCCAGCTGTCCTCCAGCCCATCTCCTCCTCCAAATCCCGTTGGTCCCCAGTCATGTAACTTCCAGGCTTTACTGACAGTGGTCCCTGTAATGGAAACTTGAATCCCACATTGGAATTTATATGTCTAAGGTATCTTCAAATTGCCACAGAAACGTTTTAAGGGAGTGGTGGCCAGAGAGGCTTTACCCTCATAGATGATTCCTTCAGCCTAGGAGGCAGATTGAACTCGGCAGCTGTCCGCTTCCCACTGACATGTGGATGACACAGAAAGATATGGTTTGCCCTAATGACCAAGCAGCTCGATTTAAAAGCTCAGCATGGATCTGACCTCTTTGTCAGATTTATTTAATTTTTAATTTTATTTTATGTTGGGTGAAGATTGATTAGCTTCGGTATGTGGATTATAGAAATTCATTATTTTATCTGGCTTTTTAAATAGACTTTTTTCGGAGCAGCATGACGTTCACAGCAAAGTTGAACGTGAAGAACAGAGGTTTCCTCTGTACATCCCAGCCTCAAGCATGCCCAGCCTTTCCCAGTACCAACATGTCACAACAGAAAGAGGTACATTTATTACAGCTGATGAGCCTACACTGACACTTCCTTGTCATTCAAAGTTTGTAATTCACATTGGGGTTCACTTTTCATTGCTGTGCCTTCTGTGGATTTAGGCACATTTAAAATGACATGCATCTGCCTTAATAGTAGCATACAAAGTAGTTTCAGTGAGTGCCCTGAAAATTCCCTATGGTCCACCCCTACTTCTCATTCCCAGCCTCTGACTTTGAGATTTCCCATCTGATCCTTTTCTGACTTTATAGTTTTCTCTTTTTTTAGAAAGTCATACCGTTGGAATCATACAGTATGTTGACTTTTCAGATTGGCTTCTTTCATTTGGTAATATACATCTGAGGCTCTTCCATGTCTTTTTCATGGTTTGGAAGCTCATTTGCTGCTGGTGCTGCATAATATTCCATTCTCTGAATGTATCCATGATTGCTGAAATTGAAAAAAATCAAATATATTTGTTAATGTGATGTGTCTTTTATTTGACATGAAATATTGACACTATTCATTACCATCTCTTTTAATATGGCCAAAAGATAGAGAATAAGAAGATAAGTAACAGTACCTTTCTATTTATTGCTTTGTGTCTAACTTTCCCTCATTTGGACTGTTCCTTTATTTGTCTCTCTGACTTCCCTTTGTCTGTTTATGTGGCTTATGTTTGTTTTTTCTCTTTTTCTTTCAGTCCTTCTTACATCCCTTTCTCTCACATGCTTTTTCTTTCTTTTCCTTCCTTCCTTTCTTCCTTCATTCCTCCCTTCCTTCCTTTCTTTTATTATTGAATAAATATTTGCTCTCCTACTCTGTGAAGAGCATTTTTTTTATTAACTCATGCAACTGATAGAAATCCTTGTAACAATATAGAGCTTAATGGTCAAGTAAAGTCACCCCATGTCAGAATGAGAGACTTGAAATGGAGACCAGCCTCTGACCTCTCATCAAAATGCAATAGCTCTCTGAAGTTCTGCTGAAGTAGAGGATGAATATGTATGGTGTAGGTGTTCAAAAAATGTTTGTTGAATTGGATGCACTGAAAATGATACAAGTGATTTTGTAAATGCATTTTAAAAAAAAAACCTTCATTACATGCACTAGAAGGTGTTTTTGGGATCTTCTGTACATTCCTAGTTGTGTCCCTAGTGCCTGGCTCATGTGATAGAGTTTCCCATCCTACCATGTTATGAATCTCCAGCTGCAGAGTCTAAGCTCATGCTTGCTTTCAATTATTTGATTCTAAGGAGGGAGGGTAGACTCATACTGAAGCCGTCATGGATATGTGCTTCATATTCACTACATCTTATAAAATCTTTCAGCAATTGTATGTGGCAAAATTTTCATGCCCATTAAATTTTGTAACAGATTAGAAAAAATGAGGCTCAAATATGTTAACCTGTCTCAGTCACATAACTTGAAAGTGGTAGGATGCAAACATAAATCCAGGTTTATCAAACTTTATAATCATGTAACCATGTACATCATTGGAATCTTGTATCACTTAAAGTGCTATTTTGCTGTTTTTTTGTATCGCATGTATTATTAGCAAACATTCTTGTATGTTCTGATTAAGGTTCCGTTATGAGTTTCATGAAACTTTAAGAATAAGGCTTCAGGGCCGGGGATTTAGCTTAGCAGTTCGGTGGCCTGCCTTGCAAGCTCAAGGACCCGAGTTCAATCCCTGGTACAAAAAAAAAAAAAAAAAAAAAAAAAAAAAGAATAAGGCTTCAAATTTCCAGGAGCAAATGGCTCCTGGTGTTTCTAGTATGTTTTAGCTTTGAGATTACTCTTTAATGGACTCAATCTGTAGAGAGGATAAACTTGTGCCCCCCAGTAGTCCTTGTTAGAAACTTTTAGTGCTTCATTTAACACACTTTTCCCACACTGAAAAATCCTAAGATCTACATACTCAAAACAGGCCTCAGAATTCTCTTGGTTTTAAAAACTTGGCAGCCTCTAAATACGAGCGGGTATTGATTCATGAGCTGTGTTATCACCACCCCATACTTCTGATGTGAGTACAAAGCAATAGATGGATATCCACATTATAAAATTTGCCCAGCAGACTCATACACTAAATTATACCATCCAGACATAAATGTAGAAGGCTATTTGATGATACAAAGTAATGACACATACAATATGAACATGGTTTTTCTGAAAAAGGAGCATGCAAATCTGTAACATGTCATTGACTTTTCAAGAAAATTAATTGGCCTGTTCTCATTCCATTGACATGGACTCTAAGCTCCATGAAGGCCAGGCCATTTGGATGTCTCACTTGGTTGACTGTAACTGGGCACAGCAGCTGGTTGACAGTGAAGGCCCGGAGCAAGTACTCAGGATAGCCTTTCTTGGATGCATGAGTAAGTATAGTACAAAATGATCTCCTCCCTGACTTGACACATATTAAAAGCTACCACCAAAGACGTCTTTTTGTCTTTCTGCTGCTAGTGATCTTCCCCCTTCTCAGCCCGTCCTGTGCCAGGATCTGGGTTTCAAGCCCCTGATTAGTCACACCACACTTGTCCTTTTGCTCTTGTCTCCTCTTGTGCCTGTTGTTCTCCCACTTAACCTAAGTCTGTCACTGTCGTCATGACCTTTTCTACTCCTTCTAACCCCAGAGCAGACCATTTTCCACTCTTCACACAAACATACTGCATTAGTCCGGGGAACCGTCCCAGGATATTTCTTAGCAGTAGATACTTGGGAACGATTATGTAAAAGAAAATAGACACCAGGATGCAAAAAGAGAGTAGAGGTAATGCTCCCCAGTAGACTCTCCTTTCCTGGGCACACCACAGCGATGTCCATGGCAGATGTCTCTGCCACATGCTTGTTCGCTGGACTCCCTGGCTTGTCAGTTGTTTTCCTAAGACAATGTAAGAACTGAATGCAGTATTATCAATTTGTTTTGCCCACTGTGGAGCCCAGGAAGTCATTGCTGCCTGTAGTCTGGAAGTTTTGCTTCTAGTTGTGTAAGGTGAGATTGGAATTAACGTCTTTTTAGCTGCTATGTGGCTTTGCTAGCTATATAGAGCTTGGGGCAATCAGGCATGCAGAACCTGTTGGTTTGTTAGTTACGTGAAATGTAAAATCAACACCAACTGTGATATCTGAAAACACATTCTGTGGTTACATATAGAATATTTTAAAATTTGTTTTTCAAGAGTAATTCACATACATCAGTCATAATTAAAAATACAAATACACTAAACAACCCATAATTACAAGATGCAAAGAGATCTGCCCCTGACATTTTGATGTACAAGGTATAGTTAAAAATTACAATGAATATTTAACTTTAAAACACAATTACAGTGAAAGACACATTGTCATTAATCCCCTCAAAATACTCTCCTTGACTTTAAACTCACATATCTTGTCATTTTTTTTTTCGTTAGGTTTATTGGTACATTTTAGGTAACAGTACAGTTACATTCACCATTGGGATCGTGTACCTTTCCATGATGTATCTTGGTTCTTATTTTTCCCCATTCCCCTGCCCCGCTTTCACCCCCTCCATTCTTCCCTATTTACAAAGACATTGTTTCCATTTTTTCCTTTCCTTATATTTTTTCTTTTCCCTTCTTTCTTTCTTTCCCCCTACTCCTCCCACTTCCCCTACTCCTTTAGACCATTTCTTTCTATATCACATTGTCAGTTATACATTTTGATTTTTATTTATACTTTTAGTTTTTCATAGCAGAGAAACTATTCAGTATTTACACATGTGTCCTATTTGTTTCACTTGAGTATGGCCTCAGACTGCATCCATTTAGCTATAAATGTCTCTAGTTTCTCATTCTTTAAGGCTGAGTAGTACTCCATTTTATGAAAAATAGCCACACCTTTGTCCAGTCTCCAGTTGATAGGCAATTGGGATGTTTCCAAGTTTTAGTTATTACAAACTGTCCTGCTATAAACATGCTATAAACATATATCACTGTGGTATGATTCTTTCAATTCTTTTGGAAAGACACCCAGCCGAGGAGTAGCTGGGTCAAATGGGACCTCCAAGCATAGTTTTTTGAGGTATTTCCATGTGGATTTCCACAGTGGTTGCCCCAGTTGATGCTCTTACTGGCAGTGGATCAGGGTTCCTTTCTCCCAACAACCCCACCAACATTTGTTGTTGGTTGATTTAATGATAGCAGCCGTCCTTTCTGGGGTGAGGTGGAATCTCAGTGTTGTTTTCATCTGCTTCTCTTGAAAGACCAGTGATGTTGAACATTTTTTCATATATTTATTTGCTTCTTTTATTTCTTTGTCTGAGAAATATCTGTTCATTTCAGATGCCCATTTTTGAATTGGGTCTTTGAATTTTGGGGGTCTGATTGTTTTAAGTTCTTTATATATTCTAGTAGTAGTCCTTTGTCTGAGGAACAGCTGATACAAATTTTTCTCCACATTGTAGGTTGTCTCTTTGCTCTGTCAGTGGTTTCTCTTCCAGTGCAGAACCCTTTTAATAGGATGAGATCCCAGTTGTTGATTCTTTGTGCTAGTTCCCATGCTACTGAGGTTTTATTCATAAAGTCTTTTTCTATGCCAATGTCTTCAAGAGTTATACCTAACTTATCTTCCAGCAAATTTAGTTTTAAGTTTAGTTTCTGTTTTAAATTTTAGATCTTTAATCCTCTTGGATTTTAGGTTAATGCATGGTGAAAGATAAGGGTCTAGTTTTAATCTTTGGCAAGTTGAAATCCAGGTTTTCCAACACCATTTATTAAAGGGGCTATCTTTCCTCCAATTAGGATGGTTGGCTTTTTTGTCAAAAATGAGTAGCTGAGTATTTCTGGAGTTGTTTCTGTATCTTCTGATCTATTGCACTGATCCTCGGGTTCTCTTTCTTTGCCACTACCATGCTGTTTTTATCATAGTGACCTTGTAGTATAGTTTCAAGTCAGAGATTGTAATAACCCCTGTCATGTCCCTGTTGCCTAGCATTACTTTTGCTATTGTAGGTTTCTTCTGGTTCCAGATGAGTTTTTTAAATCTTTTTCTCTAGCTCTGTGAAATATACTCTTGGGATTTCAGTCTGACAACATTGAATCTATATAGCAGTTTTGAAAGTATGGCCATTTTCACTATATTGATTCTTCCTACCCATGAATAGGGGGTGTCTTTCTATTTTCTTATATCCTCTTTGATCCCTTTTTTTCAGAGTGCTATAGTTCTCAACATAAGAGGTCTTTTGCTTCTTTCCTTTCTTTTTTTTTTTTTGGTTTTTTGAGACAGGGTCTCACTATGTAGTGAGACTGACCAGGAACTCACTATGTAGGTCAGGCTGGTCTCGAACTCACAGCAATCCTCCTGCCTCAGCCTCCCAAGTGCTGGGATTACAGGTGTGTGCCACCACACCCGGCATGCTTCTTTCATTAGATTGATTCCTTGATATTTCATTTTTTGGGATGCCATTGTGAAAGGAATCGTTTCCCTGATTTCTCTCTCATTGAACTGTTACTTGTGTATAAGAAGGATATTAATTTTTGAGTGTTGACATTGTAACCAGCTACTCTACTGAATCTGTCAATTAAGTCTAGAAATCTTTTGGCAGAGTTTTTTGGATCTTCTATGTAGAGCATCATACTGTCACCAAATAATGACAGTTTAACTTCTTCCTTTCCTATCTTTATTCCTTTTATTTCTTACTCTTGTCTAATTTCTTTTTTTTTTCCAGCTTTAATTGAGTTTATTGGTACATTTTAGGGATGCAGTACAGTTACATTCATTGGTGGGATCTTGTACCTCTATATGACAAGTCTTGATTCTCATTTTTTCCCCTTACCCCTGCCGTCCCTTCACCCCCTCCTCCCCTCCCCATCTACTCTTGTCTAATTTCTTTAGCTGTTTCCAGAACTATATTGAACAGGAGTGGTGATAATGGACATCCTTGTCTTGTTCTTGATTTTAGTGTGAAGGTTTTCAGTTTTTGACCATTTAGTATCATGTTGGCTGTTGGTTTTTCATAGATAGCCTTTATCAGGTTGAGATAAAGACCATCCATTCCAGTTTTCTGTAGGGTTTTTATCATGAATGGGCATTGAATTTTGGCAAGTGCTTTGTCTGCATCTATTGAAATGATCATATGGTTTTTGTTCTTGGCTGTGTTAATATAATGTATTACATTTATCGATTTACATATGTTGAACCATCCTTGTATCCATGGGATAACTCTGACTTGGTCAGGGTATATGATCTTCTCACTGACCCTCTGTATTCTGTTTGCCAGTATCTTATTGAGGATTTTTGCATCTATGTTCATTAGGTAGATTGGTCTGTAGTTCTCCTTTTGGTTGGTTTTTTTTTTCTGCTTTTGGAATCAAAGTAACACTTGCTTCTAGAGATGAATTTGAAAGTATTACTTCCTTTCAATTTCATCAAAGAGTTTAAAGAGTAATTTAAGAACTAAAAGAATCATATCACAGAGAAGTATGTGCACCCATGTTTATAGCAGCACAGTTTGTAATAGCTAAATCTTGGAAACAGCCTATTTGCCCATCCGTTGGAAACTGGATAAAGAAGTTGTGGTTTTTCTATAAAATGGAATATTACTCAGCCATAAAGAATGAGAAAATAGATTCATTCATAGGAAAATGGATACATATTGAAGATATACTCCTAAGTGAAATAAATAAGTCACACATGTGTAAATACCGAATAGTTTCCCTGGTGTAAATAATCTGCAACAATGCATAAGATTCTAATAAGATTACTGACATTTAGAAATGGGAAGAAAGGAGCTAAAGGTGTAGGGAAGGTGGGATGGGTAGGGGAAGAGTAAAAAGGGAAAAGAAAAAAATGTGAGAGAATGAAAAGATGAAAATAAAGTGTTTGTAGATGGGGAGGGGAGGAGGGGGTGAAGGGAGGGCAGAGGTAAGGGGAAAAAATGAGAATCAAGACTTGTCATGTAGAGGTACAAGATCCCAACAATGAATGTAACTGTACTGTATCCCTAAAATGTACCAATAAACTCAATTAAAGCTGAAAAAAAAATAAAATAAAGAGTTCTTCTCTAAATGTCTTGTAGAACTTGGCAATGAAGCCCATCAAGACCTGGGCTTTTCTTTGTTGATAAATTCTTAATTATGTTTTCAATTTTATTGATTGTAATTGGGGTGTTGAGAATTTTTATATCTTTTTCATTCAACTTTGGTAATTCATATCTATCTAGGAATCTGTCCATTTCTTCTGTGTTTTTCATTTTATTAGAGTACAGGTTCTTGAAGTAGGTATTGATGATCCTCTGGATTCTGCTAATAATTTGTAGCTTCACCTTTTTTATTCCTAATTACGTGAATTTGAGCCAGCCTGCCTGCCTGCCTGCCTTCCTGCCTTCCTGCCTTCCTGCCTTCCTTCCGGGATTCAACTTGGGACTTTGCACTTGGGAGGCAGGCAGCGGCACCACTGAGTTAAATCCCCAGCCCTTCTTTCCTTTTTTGATAAGATTGGCTAAGGTTTTATCAATTTTATTTATTCTTTCAAAAACCAACTCTTTGGTTCATTGATTTTTTGTATTATTCTCTTAGTCTCTATTGCATTGATTTCTGCTCTGATCTTTATAATTTCCTCCCTTGTGTGAGCTTTGTGTTTGTCTTGCTCTTCTTTTTCTAGGAGCTAAGGTTCAGCATTAGATTGTTTATTTGAGATCACTCTTTTCCTAGTATGGGCATTCACTGCTGTGATTTTCCTTTGTAGTACTGCTTTCATTGTGTCCCATCAGCTCCTCTATGTTGTACTGGAATTATCATTTAATTATAGAAATTTTCTAATTTCTTCTTTCATTTCCTCTGTGACCCATTGGTTATTCGGGAGAGTGTTATTCAATTTCCATGTGTTTGTGGAGTTCTTCCAGTTTCTTATGCTATTGATCTCCACTTTAATTGCACTATGGTCTGATAATATATAGGGGATAACTTCAATTCCTCTGTATTTACTTAAACATGTTCTGTGAGCTAGCATGTGGTCTGTTTTGGAGAATAACCTGTGTGCAGCTGAAAAAAGCATGTATATTCTGATTTTGTGGGGTGGAACACACTGTAGACATCTACTAAGTACATTTGTTCAAAAGTTTGATTCAGTTCTAGTATTTTATTATTGATTTTTTATCTAGATGATCTGAATATTTGTGACAGTGGGGTATTGAGGTCCCCCACTACAATTGTATTAGTGCTTATTTGGCTTTTCATCTCTATTAATATTTGTTTTGTATAGTTAGGGGCATTAGTATTTGGTGCATATTTATTTATGATTTTTATCTCTTCTTATTGGATTGTTTCCTTTACAAGGATGTAGTGACCTTCTTTGTCTGTCTTAATTAGTTTTTGTTTGAAATCTACACTGTCTGCAAATAAGATAGCTTTTTTTTTTTTAACCCCTGCTTTTTTCTGGTTCCTGTTTGGAGAACTGTTTTCCATCCTTTTACTTTCAGTCTGTGCATTTCTTTTTGAACTAGGTGTGTTTCTTGTATACAGCATATAGTTGGATTTTGCTTCTTAATCCATTCTGCCAGCCCGTTTCTCTTGATTGGTGAATTGAGGCCATTAACATTGATGGTTATAACTGATATATATTGACATATCCTTGTCACATTATTTTCCTGGTTTTGGCTCTTGTATTTTTTCCCCCTCTTCCTTAATTTCTTGCTTTACCTGATGGATTTGCTCTGTTGTGCCTCATGCAGTTGTGACCTTCATTGTGTTTTTCTAGGATATTGTTTAGAATTGTTTGTGGAGTGCTGGTCTGGTATTCTTGAAGTTTCTCAGGTGTTCTTTGTCATGGAAGTATCTTTTTTCCCCCATCAATTTTGAAAGATAGTTTTGCAGGATACATCAGTCTACCTTGTAAGTTGTTTTCTTTTAGGGCTTGAAATACCTCACTGCAGGTTCTCCTTGACTTGATGGTTTGTGTTGAAAAGTCTGCTGTGATTCTGATGGGCTTTCCTTTGTATGTGATTCATTTCTTTGTTCTAACTGCTTGTAGTATTTTGTTCTTCTCTTGGGTTTCTGGGATATTATTATATGTTTAGGTGTCTTTTTTTTTTTATCATGACTAGTTGGAGTCTTATATGCCTCACTTATCTGTGTGTCAAATTCTTTCACTGTGTTTCTAAAGTTTTCTGTCATTAATTCTGTGAACAGTTTTTTTGTCATTTGTACTTTCTCCTGCTTTTTTTGTGGACTCCTGTCAGTCTCATATTATTCTTCTTTGCATCCTCTAGGAGCTGTTGGATCGATTTCTCATGGTTACTATTTTTAAGAGATCTCTCTTTTCATGGTCACTGACTGCCAGGATGTCTTCTATATTTGATATTCTGTCTTCAAATTGACTCATTCTGCTGTGAAATACTTTTATTTGCATTTTTAATCTTCTAGATCTCTGGTTGAATCTGTTTCATGGATTCCATTTCTTTCCTATGTTTTCCATTTATGGTTTCCATTTCTTTCCCATGCTGGGCATTCATGGCATCCATCATGGTCCTGAGTTCATCTTTTTTTTTATGCTTCTGTTCTAGAGTTTCTTATCATGTCTTTCATTCTGTTTACCATCTCTGTAGTTATCTGGGAAGTTATTTCTGTTTTGAATTTTTCTAGAGTCTCATTCATCTGTTTTGTAACTTTCTGTGCTATCAGTTCAGGCTGTCCAAGTGGTTAGTTATCAGACTTTTCCAACTCATCTTCCATAGAATTTGCCTTTGGTAAGCTGAAAGTCTGGATTTATGCCTTCCTTACTTGTCTTCTCATATCTATTTTTGTTGTTGGTACTGCTTTTGGTTTAATTCCTGGGTTGATACTTCAGTGTTGCTTATTGTAAGTATGTTTGTTGCTTGTATTTAGAACCCTTATGGAATGAGTACTTCGCAGAGGTATCCTCCAGATATAGCTGCTCTTTAAGGTTTGAGTCTCTAATGATTCTTAGCCAGTTTGGCTTTCAGAATACCAGGAAGGACAACTGATTAGATCAATCACAATACCTTAGCATAAGTTATACATTCAGCAACACAACAGCCTCAAGCACAGCTTAGAAAATGATAATTTGTGGTAGTTACTAATCTATCACCTTTAACCGTGTGAATTAAATCAAAATTGAGGACCAGCACCAAATATTTTTATAGTGAATAAATTCTTCAATATAGCAACTTTACCCTTTGGAATGGGGACTTAGAAGGAGTCAGAAAGGAAGGGATAGTTAGGTAGAAGGATAGGTAAAGGTTAGAAGTGAGGCCAGAGGACACAGGAATATCACCCAAACTCTAGGAAACTGTTAAAGACAAGAGGAAAAGACAGAATGAAACAATAAAGACTAGACTAGAACAATTTAACCAGCAGTAGGGAAGCCAGAAAATGTATTCACTTTCCTTTAAAACTAATGACTATTGAAAGAAGGAAAAAGAAAAAAAGAAAAAGAAAGAAAAAACCTGATTTAGGACAGGAATAGGAACAAAAAGGGACATGAAGAACAAGGTAGGAGAGAGTGGGTGAGAGAGAGAGAGAGAAAGAAAAGAAAGAAAGAAAAAAGTAAAAAAAAAACTTGAGAAGAAAAAAAGAAAAAACTTCAAAAATAAAAATAAAGGGTCCTTCAGAGCATGTCTCTGCTCTCAAAATAGACAATGTGGGGAGCAATATGTAGATCTAAGTCAATTATTCTCAGCAAGCCAGCAGCAGACCTCAGAGATTAGGGCTGATTTCTGGCTGCTACTCCCCATTTGAGGTCCCTGACCTCCTGCTGGGTTGAACGCTTCAAGATTCTTTCTACTGCAGGTTCCAGCTGCCCTTCCCCTGAAGATAATCCAGGTTCCAATGAGAGGTGGTGGTCCCTCCAGCTTATCTACTACAGTGGTCCAGTGTGCCTTTATTACAGAGATTTTCTTCACTTTTCTCTTGGGCTTCAGTTTTATTCAAGGAGCCTCAGGCCCCGTTTGTGTTGTTTACTTCTACTCTGTCTTCTGGAGATCAGAACAGTGTCCTTTATGACAGCCCCCCATACCTTTGCAGTGTGGGTCCAGATATCTGCAAGGCCCAGGAGCCAGAGATGGGGGTGGGGGGTGTGTCTGGGTCAGCTCCTTGACTCCTCAGTGGCCCAGGGGCAGTGCTGTGGCTTATGTCATCATTGCTACTTTCTGAAGGAGTTCTTTATCACGAGTATCTTTAGTTGTGCTGTCATGGCTGCCTCAGTGACCTGAATAATTCAAAACATTCACCTTTCATGGTCATTGTGACATTAAGGAAGAGCCAGAAGTTACATGGTGCCAGATGTGGTGCATGAGGTGTGTGAAGGCACACTGTAAATTTTTCTATGAGCCTGCCTTTCTGGTGGATGGCACTCAGCAGCAGCATTCACTGTTTTTGTTTTTGGTACTGGGTATTGAACTTAGAACTTTGCACTTGCAAGGCTGCACTGTTTTGTTTTGTTTTGTTTTGTTTTTTTATATTTTGAGACAGGGTCTCACTATATAGTTGAGACTGACCTGGAACTCACTATGTAGCCCAGGCTGGTCTTGAACTCACAGCGATCCTCCTGCCTCAGCCTCCTGAGAGCTGGAATTACAGGCCATGCCTGGCTACTTCACGATGTTTTTCTTTAATCGAACTTTGTAAAGACCTGAAAGAGGACTTCTGGAACTTCTTCAAATATGGCAACAATCTTTGTACACATTCCTGGTAGTATCTGGGTTGTTTCTAGAATCAAAATTAACAATTCAGCTGATAAAAAATATTTTACAACTTGATACATAAACAGTTGATACTTTTTGAACTTTAATGAATGTTTAAATTTCCCCCTGTATATGGCTTAGATAATTTCAGATATTCAAATCTGTTTTATGCAGTATTATTGCTAAAAATTAAGAAGCATTTCTTCCGTGTCTGGTCATTGATTTAAAAAAAGGAACAAGATCAGATCACGATTCTGTAAATATTTGCCAAAAGTTCCTACTATGTAAGGCTCTCCTAGGGTAATAAAAATTTGAGTATATCAGCCTTTTCTTCATCCTCTTTTATTTACTTAGTACAGGGAGCATTGTTCCATTAAACAATTTGAGGCATTTTTTTTGTTAAACTCATTCCCTTGTTTCTGTTTCTTTATACACTAAAATATGTTACTGTGTCAAATTTTAAAATACACTGTCAAAATGGAAATAAGGGTAATTTGGCATTAACGTGGCTTACATTTTTTCTACCCTGAATTTTTAAAAAAATGACACACGCTTATTTTAGTAAATTAGAAAAATTCAGAAAAGTATTAAGAAAAAAATAAATGACTCCTAACTAGACCATTCAAAGACAATTACTGTTAATTGGTGTATTTCCTTCCCGGCATTTTCTTTGTATATTATTCATAATGCTGAGATCATACTGTATGTGCAATTTTCCAAGCACATAATGTAAACATTTCCCTATGTTATCGAAACTCTTTGAAAACATTATCTCTAATGGCTCCATAGTATTCCATTCTAGAAATGAATTAAATATATAGATTTCGATGGTCAATAGTGAAGGCTTCATATGGGCTCTAATTCTAATGTTGCTGTAGTTGACTTATGATCTTGGGCAGGTTTCTTAACTTTTCAATGACTCAGTTTCCCTATCTGCAAAATGGAATTTAATATAACATTAGCTTGTAAGGGATCTATAAGGGGTATATAAGATAATTAAAGTAAAGCATATTAGTCGTAAGGCATACAATGAACATGCAATAAAAGCTATTATTATTATCATTATTATTATTGCTATGCTATCATTTTCTGAATCATTTCACCTATTGCTAGGTTTTAAGTTGTTTCTGAGAAATGTTTAGTATAATAAACAAGGCTATAATTGTTTACACACACTTTTATAACTTTAGAATATTAGGAGAGAATGAAAGTCCTAAATATGCACGGTCTTAAGACTGTATGTATGGCTAACATCATTAAATGTATAGTACAATGTACAGTGTTAGTTACATACAAGCCAGGATCAGCTGTGAGGCTTTGCATCATTAGTCATTATCACCCAATTATTACAAATAAAATTGAACTTTTAATTTATACTCTTAACAGAAATCCATGCAATTGTCTCTTATTGCCTCTCATCATTGAACATAATTATTTTAAATTTTTAATTTATATTCATTTAAATGATTAAAAGTTATTTTAGAAACAAAGTTATTAAAATATTCTCTAATTCAGTAAATGAAAAATAGTGTTTCAGTATATTAATATACTTTATTTTGACTACCATTAAAGTTGAACTTTTGTCAAATATGTGCTAGCCATTTGTGTGTGGGTGTGTGTGTGTAAGAAAGAGAAGGAGAAGGAAAAAGGGAGGGGAGGATGAAGAGAAAGAGATGTAGATCTATTTACTTTATGGGGATCTTCATTTTGTATTTTTCTTTGGGAGATGGAGAGGTTGCACTTTTAATAGTAAAGGTTTTAGTCAAACCATGTGTTGCTGAACTTCTTTAGCATCTTATGGTCAGTGTATGTTTCTGAAGGCTTCCATGCCATCTGAGCAATTATCTCCTTTAGAATTTTGCAAGAGAGCATTGTAGAACTTATAAATCTGTGGTCCTTGAAATGTTTTTATAATCAATTTTTAACAATCTGAAAATGTTTGTTAATCTTCTATCTCTGGAAGAACTTGAAGTCCTGGGGATTTCTCGGAGCTCCCGGTAGATGATGGAAATTGTCTGCAGCACCTTTTGCCTGTGTTTCGGTGTGGGTAATGAATATAAAAAAGCAGAGCTCACTTTCTCCAAGTTAGTGATAGTGGACACCTGGTTAGAATGAGGCTGAGACCTGGATCCAGTGTTGTTTTCATGCCCTGTCTCCCTGCTTGCTCTCCAGATTCCGTAATTGGCTCCCTAGCTTTTTTTCCATGCCTGAGTTCTCACCTTGATGGCCCGACTCATGCCTTACTTATCCCCAGACTGACAGTCTACCTGACATTTGCTAGCCTTTGTATGCATTATAACCAGTCTAAGCCAGACACTGTTGGCCCCTCTGATATTGGCTAATAAATAGTATGTTAGAACTGCAGGTCACAGGTTTAGCAGGCCCAAGCGCCCACAGCCACCATTTTTCTGAGACATTCCCCTAAACTCCTCCAGCCACTATCTGGACAGCCCTGGTTATCCTATGGGTGTGTCTGAATTACAGATCTTTGTCCTCTGTCTATAGAGTACATGATTCCCTCAAAGAGATCATGTGATTCTTCCCCAAACTTTTGGAACTCACACCACTTAATGATTAGGCCCAAAGTTTGCCCAACATTTACTTGATTTATTATAATGATATAAATTATTTTTATGAAATATAGATGACTGTTATTGAACATTTACTCCGTATGAGGCATTGTGCTAGGCAGTTCATAAGTATTCTCAAGACATTTTCAAGACAAACATATAGATTGGTTCTGTTATTGTTCCTGTGTCACACAGGTAGTAGCAAGTGGTACAGTTGTGAGTTGAGTTCAAGGCTGAGCTCATGATCTCAACTGCAAGATTAGATGTGGTACCATCTGGGATTCCCCATGAGGCTCCCTTTTTCCTTAATGTGGCTTATAGCCCCTTTTATAAGTCTTATATCTTTTGGCATGTGTTTCTATAAACAGTGACAGTCCATAGCTGGAAGAGGCCCTGGTGAGCATTTCCTTCTCTTGGTGGTTATATCAGATATTTTCTTCCCTAATCTTGCCTATAATTCCTGTATGACTTCCAGGAGCATGAGCTTGCTTACTCTTCTTCAGTGACTCCCTTGCACGTGAGAGCCTCACCAGTCAAGTGTGTGACTTTCTCTTTGGTGTCAGGCTCTATTATTTGCAAGTAAATTTCCTGCTCCTCACTTGCAAATTCCCTTCCTATTCTTCCTGGCAGACTGCTTCCCATTCTAGTGTTTCTCTGTTTGTTTTCATTTGCTGCATTTACATATTTTTTGAAGGCCAGGACTCAATGCCTTTATTTTTTGGGTTTCCCTATCTTAGTCTATTCTGTCTACTACAAAAATTACTGTAACTGGTTATCTTATAAACAGCAGAAAATTATTCTTCACAGTGCTGGAAGCTGGTAAGTCCAAGATCAAGGTATTGACAGATTCGGTCTTGGTAAGTGCCCAATCCTTGATTCCTAAGTGGTATTTTCTCATTGTATACTCGGATAATGGAAGGTATGAGAAGTCTCTTGGGCACAAATAATCATGAGGACTTTTAAAAGGGCACAAATAACATTCCTGAGGACTCTGACAAATGCCCCACGTATGAATGGGGTTGGTTTTTAGCATATGAGGGGGAGCATAAACATTCAGTACATAGCACTCCCTAACAATCACCATCTCATCCATATGCCTCTCTCTAGTATTTTCAAGCTAAAGAAGAGTTAAATTTATTATAGATATAGTTGGCACTTGTTTCATAGGAACACTACATAGATCTCTATGCGTGGAGTGTGAGGAAGCCAAGGCTAGAACTTCTGGAGTATACACCAGCAGTTCTTGCCTGTTTCAACAGTCCTTGCCTGTTTCAGAGTAGGTGAGAAAAGTAGTTTTGTATTTTGTATATTCTGAGTACAGCGACTTCCCAGTAATGGCAGTTTTAACAGTCGTAGTTTTTACTATTTGCAATTGAATCCAAATGACGTGGTATATAATCAATTGTCATTTTGCTGAGATAAGAATTTGAAAATGTCACACTGTTAGGCTAGGTGTGGTTGTGAGTCACTTAGATGGCAAATGATTTATTGTTTTCTGTCTGTTGTGCTAATAATGTTTTATGAAAACAGTGATGTTCTACATTAATATTCACCAGTGTGGGAATTATAGACGTCTCTGAATGCATCCTGCACAAATATCAAGAATTGCTATGTGTGCCAGGTCTGCGTCAGTGTTGGGCCTCTTTTTACCTCCCACTGCCGAGTGTGAGCAAGTAGCAGGGAAATGACTTTGCTTTTCTACTAAATTTTTAAGAACCTTTCTAGAAGTCAGGCATGCTTTTTATGCACAGTGATAGACAATAAATGTAGTATTGTCCATGTAGACCATGTTTCATTCATCTGCTACAAATATTTTTGTTGTTTAATACTGTCTGCAACTCTTGGCCTGGATTGATATTGTCCTGGTAAAATGGAAATATTTTGTTTGGTTTTAGAGCTATAGCTAAGATTTAAGGAAATATTCTAATTTTCCATCCAGAACTTTAATACTATATAGATATTACCTGAGTGTGACCTACTTATATGTCATACAGTCTTTTATTCAGCAGGCTAGAAGGTTCGGTTTATCTTTTTTCCTGGTTCCAGTAGACATCGTGTCCTGGTGTTGGCCAGAATCTCCAATGACAGCAAGACCTGAGAAGTCTGAGGGAGAAAGAGTGCCACTTGCTGAAAAAGAGTCCTTTATCTGGGAAGCTACTTTTGGTGTCATTGCTGGAAATAATTTCTTGGTTTATGCTCAAAGCTTAGAAGGCCCCTTCTGCCGCCATGGCTGAAGGAGAAAAGGAGGCAGCCAGGGCATTTTGATCAGCAAAGGTCATCCATCATGATGAGACTGTAATCCTCATGAGACTTCTGATATAAGAGGCCTCTGTGATGAGATGAGGCTACCTACAGCAGTTAGTCATTTGTAATCATTACTTTTTGATCATTCAATAAGCATCTTGTGAAATTATTTTCTGAGTCGCCAAAGTAAAGAAAAGAGTCACATTGTATCCCTTTCCTTTGGTGAAATCTTTTAGCCATTATACAAGTTGAATGGGAACTTTCTGAAGCTCCATCAGATCTAACCTCAAGGCCCTTATTCACCTGTCACCTGCTTTGTGTGAGTGAACAGTGTTGGACACATCTGCCCTTTTCCCAGCTCTGTCCACAGAGTGAGCCCAGAGAATCTTCTGTAGCACACGTCTCTATTGCTTTTTGGAGAGAGATGCAGGATGATGTTGCGCTGTGTCACTTCTCAGTGTGTAACTGGTCACGTGTCTTGGTCTAGAGCTTCCTTCTTCCTTCTCTTGTGCTGAGGTTATGTGTGTGCTCCACCTGGTCAATAGGCATGCAGAGACAGTGAACCCCTGTGTCCCTCAGCACTCTAGGAGTCTGAGCTAGACCAGAAACGCCCAGTTGCCTCTAGCTGTGGGCAGCCTCTTCTGTTTATCTCAGTGAGGCATACAAATGTTATCATTTTGTGTGTGTGTGTGTGTTTATGTGTGGCAAACTTTTAAAAAGACAGGGAAGCACTAGGATTAAGTGGTTAATGTTTTGAGTTTTGTTTTTTCTTCTTCTGTAAATTGGATTTTTTTAATAGAATCTTTATGAGGATCAAAGGTTTGAATGAAGGGGCTATAAGAGCTTTCATGTATATGTGGGGTATATCACTGGCCAGAGATAGGACTGTATTTCTGGTTTGCTCTCATTGGCTATTCCTCTGAGAATGAGATGGAGTTCTACTCTTCTGTCCTCTCCAAGTCATAAAACCAGTGTACTATACCAGCCATTTAGAGAACAGCACCACTATGCACATGATTTGTAGTCTTTTCTCCTTAGGACTTTTGCAAGGCACTCATCAGAGAAGAAGGTGCTTACTGCCCTGTGTATTGTGCACACCATCTGGTATCTGCTCCTACTGGTCTGCCCAGCTGTCTCCTAGATCTACAAAGACCTGTCCTTCCTGCTAAAAGCTGACCTTTGCTTTCGCCAAGCCTGTGCTGCTTTAATGGCAGCTTCTTATGGCTTGTATCTAGATATCCCCTTAAAGCCTCACAGGCTCATAGGTGGGGCTTTTGGGAAGGGCGGGATCATGGGTATGTGATACCGGATTATGGGTGTAATAACTAGGTAGTCCACTGATTGGTTTATCATAATTCTGGTATGAATAATGGGGAAGGTCTGCCCTGGGTGTGGGTATTGCCAGCCTATAGGCTCGTAGCCTAGATGGGATAAAAAAGGAAAGGCTCACTGCTTCCTGCTTGCCGTGCCATGGACTATTTATCCTCTGCTATGCCTCTCTGCCATGCTTTCCTGCCTCGGAGCCAGCCAAATATGGACTGAAACCTCTATAACCTGCGAGCTAAAATAAACCTTCCCTCCTTTAACCTGTGGGTACCAGGTATTTTGTCTCACCAGTGAGAAAGTAACTAAGGCAAAGGTCCTTGCCCAAGGCCAAGAATAACTCCATTAGTCGTGGTTTCAGCATCTGTGCACCAGGACATGAACTGGCTGGTGTTGGTGCTTTAGATGGTTCAAAAGGATGGATCCCACAGGCAGAAAGCAACTCCTTCTAGCCCTTCTTCTGAAATACTTCCTAGCCAAATGCTATGTTAATTGGGTGAAAACCAAGTCACACACAATGTACCATGAAATGCTAACACTGATTTCTCTGGATGATAGAAGCATGGGTAATATTTATTTTCTTCTTTAGACCTTCCTGAGTTTTTGCACATTTTCGGCAGTGAAACTGAAAATATATTTTAAATTATATTGCTAAAAGATGTACTCAAGATGTGCTGCATAGAGCAAATAGCAGCTCCGACATTCCTTCACACTTGCTGACTCCAAATTACTGCCTCTACTTTTAGAGCTAGGCCACTTGAAGGGTGGAAGCCAGAAGGAAAAAGGGAGGCAGGCAGAAATGTGGGCCATCGAATTTCTTCTTTTCAACAATGCTCTGGCAGCTAATTCCAGGGTGCTCATCTGTATAGTGGCAGCAGCATGACTTTCATGTTTTCCCCAAGATATTTTATGGCGTTTTTACAGTGCTTCTGTGAATAGCTTTTTCTCAGTGTCTTCCAAATAGTGAAAGATTTCTCTTCCCTCTTTTTCTTCCTTGTGTTAGCTTCATTTCTTAATACTGGTCTCGTTGCTTCACTGTCTATTCCTTCACCTTCTCTCTTTTCACTCTCCTTCTGTTGCTCTCCTCCCTCTTTGCCTCTCTTCTCCTAATCTTTAAAGCAAAATAAAATGTGGGCAAGACTGGCTCTGATATTGTCAGCTCACGCCTTGGCTAGTGGAATAAAATCTGGGCTTATTGTTATGACCTAGATGGCTGCAAAAGCAATTCTAGGGGCAGTTTCAGCCCTTCACTTTTGCAGAAGATAATTCCAATTTTATACCGAAAGGAAAAGTAGGAGGCCAGGCTCTTCCTTGTGAGAAGCACAGTTAACATGCTGTTATCAAAGAACAAGAAGGGTGACAGAAAAGAAAGATCAGTCATGCCAAGGGGTCAGAGCTGCTCTAGGTAACAGCTCTAGGTCACTTTCCTGGTTGACCTAGAAGGACCTGTCATTTTAATTTAGGAGAATACTGCAGGTATCTATGATATGATTGATCCCGTTCGGCTGTGTTTTATTGAATAAATGCCATCTGCAAGGAATTCTGTACCAGACAGTGGTGTTGTGGTCAGTCTGTACATGAGGGTCCCTCAGTATTATCTGTCCTGATTGGTATGGAGTAAGAAGCAGGTACTTTGGACTGAGAGAGACTTATGCTTGACTAGGCCCCTGCCCTCCCTGGCCTCCTACCCTAGCCCATTCCCTTTAACTAATTAACTCTTTCATTTACCCTACGGCCTCATCTGAAAGCATCGATTTCTCCTGTGCTGTCCCCTTGCCACCTTTACTATGTTTTCATAAAGCCACATATCACCAAAAAGATCCTGCAGAGATGAGAGTGGTTGTTAGGACTGTGTCTGCGACTTACCACACTCTAAGCTCCGTAGCCCCGAGAGTCTGCTATTGATGTATCCCAAGTGCCAAGGGAAGAGCTTGGCCCAAACATGCCCAGTAAATTCTTAATAAGTGAATCAATTAATCTTAGCACCAGCTTTTTCAGTTCCAGGCTCTTGTGCACATTGCTTGAGCTCCATGAGTCTCAGTTTCCTCATTAAAAGATGGAAATGAGAATAGAAAATTGTGGGATTAATGTGTGATAGTGGTTGTGAAGCACTAAGTATGGGCTGGGCAAAAGAACAGAATGAGCCTAGTGTGGGCGTACTTTAGGTACACACCAAGTATTGATTGTTTCATTTTCATCTTTCTGACCCCAGAGCACTATATAAAGCAGCAAGTTAAAGCTTTAAAGAGCAAAAATATATTTGCCTATTTCATTCCCCTCCTACTTTCTTTACTACTTTCTATGGTTGGTCGAGGCAGAGAATGGAAAAATAGGTAAGATTTCTGACTTTTTTGCTAATGACCTGACCTTTGGCAGTGCATTGTCCTTTCCTGTGTTTCAGCTTCCTTGTATATGTGACGGGAAGACAGAGATAAATAGTCTTTACAATCTTCCCAACTCTCTTACTCTGAATCTCTGCGTAAGGTCAAGGATAATGTTGGCCACGGTTGTTCATAGCGTAAGATGGATGGAAGCAAAAAGATGATAAAGTGTTAGAGTAGGGCAAAGCAAATTAGGTTGTTGTCCTATCTGTTTTAATACAAGCTGAGTTTGTTTAATTTAGTAATGTTTTAAAGTGTATCATCATGACAATGTCCCTCAGCAACTGCACCAGGATTTCTGGTGTACCTTTGTTCAGAAGAGTCTGAGGGCTGAGCACATACTGTCCCATCAATTCTCGGAACGTCTATAAAGTTGGATGAGAAAGCATGAAGATTTCTATTTTGTATGAGAGAAACAAAGCTTCAAATAGGTTAAACAGTTTACCCAAGATCATCCAGGAACATCATTTTCCCCAGGAATCCAGGTCTTTATCTAGCTACCAGCCTGATACACCACTGTGCTCCTTGTCTCTGGCATAAAGGAGCCCTAAGTCAGGCTGAATAATGTGGCATTTGGAGTTGTTGTCTCTTGGAGGATAGCCCTAAAATGAGAGAGTGACAAGTAGACAATAAAGGACTGAAAACTCTAGAAGTCAGGAGAAAGTGTTGATTCCATCCACCTCCTTTCCTCACCATAAAACTCCTTCCCCTGGACCAGCCAAGGTGCCACCTCAAGGGCCCGGAACATCAGTCCTGTGGCAGTTGCCATGGAAACAATGCTGTCTGAGCCTGAGGTCCTGGAGAGTCAGCTGTGCTGACTGAAGGTGTGTGTTTTTGGGTCAATTTCCTGGTTGACCTGCAGGGATCTGTCTGTCGTTTGTAGTTAAAAGAATGCTGTAAGGGTCTGTGATCTGATCCGTCTCTTTCTGCTGTGTTTAATTCAATGTCTTGCTCTCCAGGGGAATCAACACCATCTCCAACATTGTGGTGTAGAGTGGCATTCCTACTCAGTCCCTATATCCAAGGACTATAATTGTACCTTCTGTCCCAAGGCTCACCAGTTCTGTGGCCTTGGATAGGGAAGTTGTGCTTTTTAGCCTCAATCTCTTCTGCAAAGGTTAACTCGACAGCTCATTGTGAGGATCCCAAGAGTGAATGGCTCTGAAAAGGCATAAGGCAGCCCTCAGTCATGGAGAACATAGACCTCTCCCATAGTAGAGCTTCTGTCTTCTTGTAAAAGTGGTACTGTCCTCCCCAGGGTGCTGGCTGCATGATCACAGTGCTCACTGTGGGAACTGCTGCTTCCTAACTTGAAACATCAGGCTGAAAGAAGAGCCAGTTGTTCTCGACAGTTTATAGCCTCTTGTCCAACATGCCCAGAGACTGCCGGGCTCTCAGTGGGTGATTATCCCTACGAGGCCTCCCTTGTGCCATAAGAGAAAGGTCTTTTGTTGATGGACTTGATTTTTCAGGCTGTCCTGTCTTTGTGTCGCTTTCAGTACATTAATTATTTAGTGCCGGGTAAAGCTCTCTTGAGATCACAAGATGAAAGGCCTAGTAGCAGTTCAAAGTCTTTCTTTTGATTATTATTCTAGTCAACATATTTGGTGGGGGATAGGTTTGAGATCACAGTGAAGTAAATTTCATAAAGGATAGTGTGCAAGCAAGCGACAGAAATGGACCCAGAACAGATAGTCATGTTGTCCTGCTAATGGAAGCACTGAGGCTTTGCAAGGACACAGGTCGGGTGTGTGTTAAGAATCAGGCCTTACAGAAAGCCAATGGATTTATCCTGGCTAGGGAGTGTAGGGAAAGTGACCAAGCACAGTTGGAGAAGGGATTCAGGGCAAGAAAAGAAATTACAGTGTTCAGACAAGTCAGGAGCATCTGCTTAGGACACTGAGGCCACTCTAGGTGGGTCAAAATGTAGTGACGTGGGACTGTGCAAAGAGAAAGATACATTTTGAAGGGGATGCATTAAATGTCACATTGCATTTATTTTCTGACTCTCTGCATGAATTGTGAATCACTAGTGGCCTGCATAGACATGGTATCTCCACTGATACAATAGTTCTGTGCCTCTTATCTGGTCTTGCTACTGACCCTGAGAAGCCATTCCTACAGGATACCAAACAACAGCTTCCATGAAAGTTTTCCCTAATTTTTTCTGAACCTGTGAGGAAAAAAAAATCAATATAAACAGTTGACCTGAAGCTTAAGATTTGTAATGAAATTAGCATACTATTATAATCCAATGTCATGAACAGCTAAGGTAGTATGAACAGCATATTGGATGAGTGGCCTACATGCCACTGTCCAAAGAGGCATAAATGGTTAAGGAGGCAGAGGGTCCAGTTCAGGTTTTGTTTGGCACAGCCTGAATCCTAGTACAGCTGCTTTTCATAGGGCTCCAGCTCAGACAAAAGGGGGACCTTGGGGAGGAAGGATTTGGGTTGATTCTTAAAGGGTAGAATTTAGGAAAAACAGAGACAGGAAGGATAATCTAAGCAGAGATTGGCTCGGGCAGAACTTTGGAGACTGATTTGTAATGGATACCCTAGGATATTGAAGACTTTTCAATGGAAGATAAGGCTGAAAAAATAAATAGTGAACAAAGTGTTAGGGCTTTAAATTTACATACTTTAGCCATTTCTGAGGCAACTTCTTCATGATTCCCTTTTTGGTGTGTCTGTACAATATCTTCCAAGTAATCAATCCCCCCAAACGCAAGGATTATGCCTTTGGATTGCCACCAGTACTCCTTAATGCAGTTGCACACAGGTCCTTTTAGGCCTGGGGAGGGGGCAAGAAACATGCATTCACACTGTTACTCAATGGGATGAGAGAATACTTTTTGCTTCAGGACTTGAGCTACCAAAAGAGAGCATGAACATTCCTGGCAGGGAGTGGGGCTTAGGAAAAGGTGGAGAGGGGGCTGTGTAATGTCATTCAAATTCTGCCCTGGTACTAATAGCTCTTCTCTGAAGGAGCCAGCTGGAAGAAATATGAAAGAAAATTATGGAAAACCAAATCTTATGAACCAGAGGGGATCTTAGCAAACAGCTAGTTCAACGCCCTCATTTTCTAGCCTGGAGAAGGAGTGGGGAGGTCTCTGTCCTTAGGACAAAGGATACATCTGCTAACTCTTCCTTGGTTTTTTTTTTTTCTCTGAAATCACACATCTTATTTTTAGACTAAATTAACTGCCTGTTGCAACTCCAACATCCCTGTTAACTCTAATACTAATGTAAATTCACCAAGAATGTCCCTTTGGTGAACAGGTGTGGGATTAGCTCAGTGCATCCCCCAAAGAGGCCTGCCCTGTGCTCTTCGCTGGGCCCTGCCTGCTTTCCACTATTTGACATCTGGACAACCATTTATTTGACCACATGGAGCTTTGCTTTGTGAGACACAAAATCATTGTAAAATAATACATTATTAAGTGTGTTTTCAAATAAGGCGAAAAAACTAGCAAGCTGTCACTGATAGTCTTATTGTTGGAAGGAAAAATAAATAAGTAAAATGTGTACAAGGGGAGGTAGGAGCAATTCCAAAGAGCGTTTAGAACAGAAGCATTGTTACATCTTATTATTGATGTTGGTTTGTGAAACACGCCCAATAGTGAACCTGAGGCATTCATGTAAATGACCATCACATGTGCACTGCTCTTTATTACTAACACAGACGCAAATATGATCTATTGATCATCTTATGTCTGTTGGCTTAAGCACAAATAGACACACAGTGACACAAGTAAGAGTAAAGCTTGAAAACAGATACATTGCCATTTGGCCAAAACTCGGCATAGTTGAAATGGCGGACAGTTGGAAAAGTCAATAATTAACTAGTGAATGATGGAGAAGTAGTTCTTTGGGAGCACTTTTGACAAGATCCTCTGCGTATATGAAAGGCATCAAGACTCTTTCATTTTGGATTCTAAAATAGAGATAGAAGCATAAAACTTTTTGAATGCCATATTACTCAGAGTATACCATGTACATACATTGCCTCATATGGCCCTTACAAAACTCAGGAGTTTTTAGAGTTTGCATTATTGTTAACTTTATCATCATTTTTTGGAAAATTGGGGCTTTTCTAAGTATGTGATTAACTTGAAATTAAAGAGCAAGCAAGTACCAGTGTTACTTTCTGTAGGGCTCTGGTTTCATTCACTTGTAAAATATTTTTTAAGGGCCTACTGTATGCCAGACATGGGTGGTGACTACTGCAGGAAGTGCAAAATAAACAAATGAATATACATAACGTCTTTATATAAGAAGTAATATAATGCAGGGTAAGTGGATTGATAGCAGCTTATAAGTACTATTGCCATAGGATGAGGGGAGAAATTCCTTCTGAGAAGGCAGCACATGGGCAGCGATGTGGATAGAGGGAAGGAATGGCCACATGCCTATGAGGTGGAGGTTCTTTCTAGACTGGGAAAAATGTCAGTGTAAAGGTCCTGAGGTGGCAGTGGAGAATAGCAAAGAGACCTGTGAGATTGAGCTCTCTGAACAAGGGGATAATGGTAGGGAGTAAAGCTTGACAGAGACGCAGGGACCAGACCTTATGGGGCATTTGAGAGGGAGGCCGTAGTAAGAAATTTGAAAGCTATGTCAAGGCTACTTTGTCAGTTTAACAGACTGAAGGGAAACCAGCTGGGGGCTTGTAGCAGTAGCCAAGGTGATAAATGATGGAAAGGATGGGGAGAGATACACTTCAAGTACAGCTATCAGAATTTACTGATGGATTGCTGTAGGATGTGAGAAAAAGAGAGGAGGCAAGGATTCCTTCTTGGTTTTTGGCCCAAGTAACTGGGTAAGTATTGGGATTGATTTTGGAAGTGTGGTTTATGTGAAAGGGCATTCACATGTTTGGTTTTGCCCATGTAGTGTCTGAGCTGATTATCAGGCAATAAAACAGAGATTTTGAACTGGCAGTTAGATATATATATATATATATTCTGCTGTTCAGGGGAGAGATTCAGCCTGTAGATATAAACTTAGGAGCATTAGTACATAGATGGTATTTAAAGCTATGAAACCAGATGAAATCACTTTGAGAATGAGTTTAGAGGGAGAAAGAGCCCAATTTTTCAAACTTAATACCTGTCAAATAATAAAGCAAAGATCCTGCACAGTTATTTAAAAGAAAAAAATGTTGAGCTTATTTACATGTAAGGCAAGGAAGATTTCACTGAGTGAGTAGTTCTCTAAGGAAGGAAAGTCAAAGTTTTGAAACCTTACAAAGGGTTACATGGTAGTCCTGCTCACTCAGAACTGAACGAATGCGTACATCTGTGTCAGCTTGGTTAAAACAGGCCCTTCGTTTCACTGGCCAGCAAAGAGTCTCAGGCGCAGTAAGGCCTGGTGTCCGGGGTCACTTGTACTTCATGGTCATTGGTCATCATCAGCCTGCTGGAACCACTGTGAGGAAATAGTTTTCAGCAGTGAAACCAGGATGGGGCTGAGTGTTCGAATGTTGCCAAGAGGGTTGGTAAGATCTGAGCAGAAACTCACTTATTGTAGCTGCAGTCTGGGGTCACTAGTGACCTTGACCTAGAATGGTAGGGATAGTCTTGATTTTATTGTACTTTAAAGAAATTTTTAAAATTAGTACATGTTATCAGTACATAACGACTGCATTCCTTGTGCGGAGTGGGCACATGTTACATAACATATCTTCTCTTTTTCTTTTCTTTTTTTTTTTTTGTTTGTTTTTTGAGACAGGGTCTCACTATGTAGTTGAGACTGACCTGGAACTCACTATGTAGCCCAGGCTGGTCTCAAACTCACAGCAATCCTCCTGCCTCAGCCTCCTGAGTGCTGGGATTACAGGCGTGTGCCACCACACCCGGCCTCCTTTTCCTCCTTCTGTTTCTTGGTCTCCTTCCCCTTTGTAAAAAAATCTCTCTCTCTCTGTTTCCTGTTATTTTTTATTTTGCTTTTTTTTAATCGAGTTTATTGGTATATTTTAGGTATACAATACAATTACATTTATTATTGGGATCTTGTACCTTTACGTGACAGGTCTTGGTTCTCATTTTTCCCCCTTCTCCCTGCCCTCTCTTCCTCCCCTCCCCATTTACAAACACTTTATTTCCATTTTTTCATTTTCTCATTTTTTTGCTGTTTTAGTTTGTATTTCGGGTTTCTCAGGTAAGAGAAATCATGCAATATTTGAGGTTGGGTGTCTGATTTGTTTTACTTAACATTATGGCCTCAGGGTACATTCATTTTCCTACAGATAAGTCGAGTTTATCCTCCTTTATGGCAGAGAAGTATTCCATTATGTACACATACCACATTTTCTTTATCCATTTACCTGTTGATAGACTTAAAGGTCACTTCCAAGGTTTAACCATTATGAACTGTGCTGCGTTAAACAAGGGTGTGCATGTATCACTGTAATATGATGTCCTTATCTCTTTCAGGAAGGTACCCAAAACAGTAATAGCTGCGTCAATGGAATTTCTATTTTTAGTTATTTGAGAAATCTCCACACTGATTTCTATAGAGGTTGTATTAGTTTATGTCTACAACAATGTAGAAGGGTTTCTTTTTCCCCCTCAGCCTCTCTATAATTTTTTTATAATTTAATTTCTTGATGATAGCCATTCTTACTAGAGTAAGATGGAATCTCAGTTTTGTTTTAATTTGTTTTTCTCTAATGGCTATAATGTTGAGCATTTTTTCAAATATTTATGGCCTCTTTGTATCTGCTGAGAAGCGTCTGTTCATTTCGGTTGCCCATATTTTGATTGGGTCTTTTATTTCAAGGGGGTCTACTTTTTAAAATATTCTACATATTAGTCCTTTTCCTAGATTTAAGGTTATATTACAAAGCTATAATAATGAAAACAGCATGGTACTGGTACCAAAACAGATATGTGGATCAATGGAACAGAATAACAGTGGTAATGTATGTATGGCACATGTGCCCCAAAGCCCTCTTTGTTGGCACATGAGCAAGTTGTGTCACTATTTGAGCATCAGATAACAGTTTTTTCTCTAAACTACAATCTCAGCATTCAGGTATAATTGCAGTTGTTGGCACTTTGTGATAAATAAGTGGTTTAGGGTGGCAGTTTGGGCACTTGTCGCTAAAAGGTTCACCATCACTGGAATAGAGGTGGCATGAACAACTCCAGGCAATTCAGCTAGCTGATTTTTGACAAAGGGGCCAAACATATGTATTGGAGGGAAGACAGCCTCTTTAGAAATACTGCTGGGAAAACTGGCTAGATCTCTTCCTCCCCTCCCCATTTACAAACACTTTATTTCCATTTTTTCATTTTCTCATTTTTTTGCTGTTTTAGTTTGTATTTCGGGTTTCTCAGGTAAGAGAAATCATGCAATATTTGAGGTTGGGTGTCTGATTTGTTTTACTTAACATTATGGCCTCAGGGTACATTCATTTTCCTACAGATAAGTCGAGTTTATCCTCCTTTATGGCAGAGAAGTATTCCATTATGTACACATACCACATTTTCTTTATCCATTTACCTGTTGATAGACTTAAAGGTCACTTCCAAGGTTTAACCATTATGAACTGTGCTGCGTTAAACAAGGGTGTGCATGTATCACTGTAATATGATGTCCTTATCTCTTTCAGGAAGGTACCCAAAACAGTAATAGCTGCGTCAATGGAATTTCTATTTTTAGTTATTTGAGAAATCTCCACACTGATTTCTATAGAGGTTGTATTAGTTTATGTCTACAACAATGTAGAAGGGTTTCTTTTTCCCCCTCAGCCTCTCTATAATTTTTTTATAATTTAATTTCTTGATGATAGCCATTCTTACTAGAGTAAGATGGAATCTCAGTTTTGTTTTAATTTGTTTTTCTCTAATGGCTATAATGTTGAGCATTTTTTCAAATATTTATGGCCTCTTTGTATCTGCTGAGAAGCGTCTGTTCATTTCGGTTGCCCATATTTTGATTGGGTCTTTTATTTCAAGGGGGTCTACTTTTTAAAATATTCTACATATTAGTCCTTTTCCTAGATTTAAGGTTATATTACAAAGCTATAATAATGAAAACAGCATGGTACTGGTACCAAAACAGATATGTGGATCAATGGAACAGAATAACAGTGGTAATGTATGTATGGCACATGTGCCCCAAAGCCCTCTTTGTTGGCACATGAGCAAGTTGTGTCACTATTTGAGCATCAGATAACAGTTTTTTCTCTAAACTACAATCTCAGCATTCAGGTATAATTGCAGTTGTTGGCACTTTGTGATAAATAAGTGGTTTAGGGTGGCAGTTTGGGCACTTGTCGCTAAAAGGTTCACCATCACTGGAATAGAGGTGGCATGAACAACTCCAGGCAATTCAGCTAGCTGATTTTTGACAAAGGGGCCAAACATATGTATTGGAGGGAAGACAGCCTCTTTAGAAATACTGCTGGGAAAACTGGCTAGCTATGTGCAGAAAACTGAGCCTAGACTCCTATATCTCAACATATGCTACACTAAAATCAGAATGGATCTAATATGTAACACTTAATCTGCCAGAAGGTAAAACTCTGGAAGACAGGTGTAGGCAAGGTTTTTTTGAACAGAACCCTAATTGCAGAAGAAATAACATCACGAATCAACAAATGGGATTTTATTGGATTTAAGAGAAAATGGGCGGTGGGGGGTAGAAACAGGAGCTGAAACAGCCTTTAAGAGCCCTGGCTGTAAAGGAGAGCAGTCACGGGGGTAATGTCTGGAGAGAGTAGGGAGGTTGAAATATCTTTTCGCTTTGAAGATGGCACATGTTTTATGCAGTTGAGAAGGGGAGGTCAGTTGCAACAGCAGATTATTTGATAAAGAATGGCATTAGCACCTAAGGGGGGGCCAGCATTGCTTAAGAATATAAGCAACTTCTCCTTTGCAACGGGAGAGAAGGTCACATTGCAGGGTACGGTCAACGAGTAGATTTGCTTCTTTTTTCTCAATAAAATAAACAAGTTTGCTAAGAATATAGAGGAACGAGGGGAAGTGCAAGATTGAGTTTGAGGATGATAGTGGGGTGAGGCATGGTGAAAATGTAGTATCAAGAGCTGATAAGAGTCTTGGGATTTAGCTCAGTAGCTCTGCTGCCTGCCTCACAAGTACAAGGTCCTAAGTTCGATTCTCATACCAAAAAAGAGCTGATGTTTTCACTGTGCTTTCATACCCTGCAGTGCCAACAAAAGGCTCATAAAATCACTAGAACAACAATCGAAAGTCATGCCAGTAGCTAGTAAAAAATGTCTTTAGTCCAGGGATGTTCCTGCCCTGTTTTCTCTTTAGGCCATCACTTGGGCACCTGCTTACCTTTCATTTATTCAGGGGCCCAAAGGGCCCAAGATTCATTCTATTTGTTACAGTTTTGCCCCATATATCTGTGTTGCTGAGGTCCATTTCACTCTGGATCTTCATATTTTCAGAGTGGAGCACGAAATATACTAAATGGATTGCAAGGCTTCTCTTATGATGGAAAGCTCCCTTCTCACCGTGAGTTAAGTTGGGTTGGGACAAGGATTGTGAGGCTAACTCGTGTCCTTTTCACCTTGTGCTTGTTCAATGCAGAAGTCATTTTCTGTATATTATACATAGTCTATGAGCTTTGACTTGCACTCACTTCTGTCCCAGATGTGTCCAAGTTCCATGTAGGCTGTTTTTCCTAGTCTTTAACTTTTCAGGTAGGGAGGTCCATTCTTTGGTTGATCCTTCCATTAGTTCCTGCAGCCTTATCCAGCTTTTTAATCTTTCCACCCTCCTCTGGGGACTAGATTGAGACCTCTTTGATCCCAGAATTCTGGAATTTTGTACAAGGGCAGGATAAAACTTCCTGTTTTCTGATCCTATACTCATCTCTGGGGATGCCCAGCAATTTGTTGGCATTTTGGAAGACCATAAATTGTTTTAAGCTGTCTGTAGGGTTGGCTCACGGTGATATCCCTATCTCCTTATCATTTATGACTCAGTCCTTTAGAGATCTTTTTAAAAATGCTTTCAGATTTTTTAAAAAATCTATGAATATGTTACCTGGCTCCCGTCCAGATAAAATATCATCTGCCACTCTGTGCCCACTCGTAGAGTCATTAGTACTTCCTGAAGTCTAGCCCCACTGACTTGATTCTTCACATCCAGGAAGAAGTAACTACTGTTTCCACACAGAATGGTTAAGAAAATGACATCCGTTAGAAACAGGGAAATATAGCTCAAGCTTAATCTTCCTGTTGCTTCAATATTACTTAAAATTTGAGCTAAACTGATGACTCAGACATAGTGATGCCAGTTTTTGTTTACATGGGAATCACTGCAGAGGTCTGGTTGTCATAGTCTTCCTAGGCCCTTTATTCTACTCTACGGTGACCTTCAACTTTAGCCGTTGCCCAGGGTGGAGCCTCGCAGGCATTGTGGAGAAACCAGGACCACCTTGCACTAGTTTGTAGAGGCCCATGTTGTGTGGTGGAAGGAGCATAGGCTTTTCTAACAGCTGACCTGATCTGTTCATTCTCTCTGATCTCCTGTCTGCTCCTGGCTGTGTGATCTCAGTCCAGGTATCTCACCTCATTAAGCCCCAGGTTCCTCAGTTGCAAAACGGGGACAGTCATAGTACTTATTATGAGTAAATGAAATCAGACATTTAAAGTACTTAGCAGAGTGCCTGTTCCACATATGCATAATACATACTAATCAATTTTTAAAGACTAACACACTTAGCCCTTCCCAAGAAAACGTACACAGCCTTGAGTTCACTTCTTTGAGCCCCATTGTCCACCTATAAAAAGAGTTGATGTGAGGATGAAATGAGACGGCTTCTCTCTGCAGCTCTCTAGCATAACTCTTGAGCCCTTTCAGTGCATTTCCTCTGAGCCATTTTGTGAAAATGTTGCAGGAAGGTGCATCTGCCTCTGACTAAGTCAGTTCTGATCTCTGGAAGGTTGGGTGTCAAAAACTCTTTTCTAGGTACCTAGGAGCTGGCATTTCCAACTCAGATCAATGGAAGACAGAGATTCTTCCTTTTTAAGAATACCCACCCTGTTCTAATTTCAGGGGCACATGGTCCTCTGGGCAGCTTTACAAAAGTGTGGCACTTATAGAGAAAGTGGCGTGATCTGGAAAGGAGAGGCTGCCATGGTCACCCAGGTGGAGATTTTCCTAATGTGCATGATGTGGGGTTGATGCTAAAAAAAAGCTGGACCCTGCATTGCCAGTAATACAGAGGATGCAGAAGAAAGTGGAGGCCAGATAGGCTGGGGAAATGCTTCTGCTACTCGTGCTGCTTTTTTTCTTTCTTTATTTTCTTCCTCTTCTTTGCAAAGTAACTCTTAAGTGGCTATTGCTGGAGTGACAAGCCCACCCATAGTAGAACATAGCCTTTTGTACTAGGCAGTCTTGGTCTGAGTTTGGATTCTATCATTGACCCTGTGAGTTTCAGCTGTTGCAGTGGAGATCAGTTCCCATCTTAGAGAATTACTGTAAAGAGCCCAGTATGGTATCTGCACTATGCAGGATGCGGAAGAAACTCTAGTTGCCTTCCTTCTCCCTTCCCCTCACTCAGTTGTGTTACACCTGCTAAACAGAACTCATTCTCAGATCTTTCCTTCTTAGCAGAAAAAAGTTTTGCTGCCATAAAACATTAGCGAATAGTGATTGATTGGGGATTTTCTGGGAACACAGTACAAGAGCATGTAGCATGTACTTATTTGATTTATAGATATAGTGTAACGACTCTTCACCATATGAAACTCCTTTGGGGGTAGTGTAAAATACAGGAATAACACTGTTTGGTTCTTTTTCCTAACCTTTCTTTCCTCATGCAAATCAGAAACATTAATCCTTTGTGACTCCCTGGCCTCTTGCATGTGGGAAAACCCAACACCTACCTTTATTCTCCCTGAAAATAACATAATTGTCAAGTACTCATAACTTCATAGTGCAATTTCAACCCTCTCTTTGATAAGGCAATAACCCAAGCAAACAATACTAGATGAAGTTATGTGTTGGAGTATAAAGTAGAGATGGACGTGAGATGAATTGAAGTTTTCTACAAAGTTGCACAAAATCTTACAGGCAGAATAGACTTTGGATAGAGCTATTAAACCAACTCATTAAATGGCTCGGCGTCCAGTTCATCTTCTAGACATCCTTGGCATAGCCTTCAACACAATATTCAGACTTTTAAAATCTGGCTGCACTTGGTAGAAAACGTACATCGTAGTCTCGAAGTCAACTCAGTCTACTAGTGCTTTTTTTCCTCATCTTCCCATTGAATGTCATGAAAACCCCTTAAGAACTATTTTTATGTCTGATACGGAGTTACAGCTACAAGAACTATTCTACACACATGGATCAGTATTCCCTCTCTCTTTTTTATGTCCAGGTCATAACACCTTGGAGTCACCAACAAACATGCCTTCTCCTCCTGATTATTTTTTGTGGAATCTGACCTGGATAATGAAAGATTCCTTCCCTTTCCTGTCTCATCGCAGCCGATATGGTAAGTATATTTCTGGTAGTTACACATGCTGTACTATCACTAGCTCGTAATTAAGGGAGATAAGAGCTGTGGTTTGTGACTAATGGCTTTGCAGAGATCTTTTACCCCCCTATTATAAAAAGCAATCTTTCTGTGTCCTCTGTTTCCCAGTGATACCCACCCAATGCTACCAGACCATTCCAGCTGTGTTGTATATACTAACGGAAGCCAAAGGCTGCCATCCCTCCAGCCTGTATTGTGCATGATATTCTTATTAATCATTGGATGCGATACTTATTTGCATTTTGATTGTAGCTTTCTGGATCTAAAGCTCGAAGGCACAGTATTTCTAAAGACCTTTACCTCTTAAGAAGGCATTGTCATCATGAGGGCCACAGGTGTTCCAGGGCCTCTCCAGAGATTCACTTACATTTGGGTGGTACCTCAGAGATTTCCAGTCTGTTGTTTGATAATATCTCAGCACATTTGATTCTTCAACAGCCTCAGAATTAAACAGAACAGATCTGTTACCACGCAGTCACTTGCTGAAAGTCACACCTACTTTCCTGGCCAGCTTTGCCGTGCCCTAATTGCCTCATTTCCCCCTTAGAGATCTGTTAGTCTTTATGAAGTACTAAAGGAGAGGAGGTCTCTGTTTCCCTGCTGGCAGTTATATGCACGCTAACTAACTTGTGTGCTGTGGCTCACTGGATGGGTTGAAGGAAGAGAACCCTGTCAGAAAACACGAGAAGAGAGTTACTGACCATTGAACTGCCTCTTTGACAGCAGAAAGAACCTTCACTATTAAGACCAGGTCAAATTTCTCCACTTCCTGTAGCAACACAGGAGTCTCACTTTTTGAAGAGAAATCTCAGGGCTTCCACAGGCTCACAGGAATACCTTTGTCCTTTTGGGGGATGTTCTTTAGACAGTTCAGATGGGACTGGCAGTAAGAAGGTGGGCCGGGAGCTGGCAGGACTCTCTTCCCATACATCTGGACAACCTGTTGTACTTGGCCCAGGTTAATGAGATATTGTAAGAGTGTGGAGGTCTCTGGGTCTCCTATAATGTCAGAGTAATGGATAGAAATGGCCTCCCATATAACATCTCGAATAGGCTCAAACCTGACCCAGTTTTGGGCATGTTATGGACCCTCATGAGTGCTGTTGGTGGCAATTGGAGTCAGAATCAGATGTCTTTTGGCAAAGTTTTTTCAGAGTTTGCTTTAGAGTCTAGTTGGCTCTCTCTACCTTTCCAGAAGATTGAGGCTGCCAGGCAGAATGGAGTTGATATTTTATTCCTAAAGCCTTGGCCACTCCCTGAGTTATTTGAGAGGTAAAAGAAGGTCCATTGTAACTGGAAACACTGGGGTTGTCCACATCTGGGGATGATTTTCTTAAGAAGCACCTTGACTACCTCAGTACCCTTTTCTGAACGGGTAGGAAAGGCTTCAGTCCAACTTGTAAAGGTATCAATCAGGACCAACATCTGTTTAAATCCTCCGCATGGTGGTGTGTGGGTAAAGCCTAATTGCCAGCCCTCCCCAGGGTGTGTCCTTCTCCTCTACACAGGTCCTAAAGAAGGAGGTGGTTTAGGCTTGCCTGGGTTATTGTAGGCACAGAACAGGCAAGCTTTGCAGACCTGTCACATGGTTGCTGCTAGTCCTAGGGCTGCGAATGGCCATTTCCAATGTCTCTAACTACATGGAAAGAATCATGAAATATTTTTATAGCCTTGCACTGTGTCCCTTGAGGAAGGGCTAGTTTGTTTTCTAAATACCACCAGAGTCCTTTTTTAATCCCCCCTTGTCCTGAGGCCCATTTATCTTCCCAGGGAGTATAGACTGGTGTTAATGTTACCTCAGGAACTGGGAATAAGGCTAGAATCTTAGGGAGCTATAGGGCAGTCCTTTTTGATTTCCCATCAGCCTTTTGATTTCCCAAGGAGACTTCACATCTGTCTCTTTGGTTACCTTTACATACATGTCTGAAACCTGCTGGGGAAGATGGACCACCTCTATGAGTTGCAGAATTTCCTGCTGGTGCTTTGTATATGATTGACAAAGCTACTGCCATCAGTGAACCACACCCCCTTAGGTTTTGCAGGGACAGGTCACTGATATCCTGCCTGCTTGCATAATCTAGGAGATCATTTATTCACAAGAGCGATTAACTTTTGGGCCTGTAGGCATCAAAGAAGCCAAGTTAATAGTAGTACAAGTTTTTTTTTGTTGTTGTTAATAATGACCTCAAGGGTATCTAACAGCATGACTTGATACTCAGTGAACCATTACCCTATTAACTACAGGTAACCTTTTCTTTACAGAATAGCTCTGACCTGATGAGGAGTCAGGACTTTTAGTCTCTGACCCAAAGTTAACTTTGCTGCTTCTTCTGTTAGTACAGCTGCAAAGATTCTCTGATTAGGGGTCCCTTTGGCTTCAACTATGAGCCTAAGTCCACCAGAAGGTTTTCTAGAGAACTAAGTCAAAGCAGAGTGAAGTAATTGAATTGACTCATCCATGATGACTAAGGTTATCCAGGGTTCCTTGGAGGAAATGGTGATGTCAATGGACAGGGGCATTTTAGGTTCCTCTGGGCTTTGTCAGAGCAGGGAATGAGGTGTCTGGCTTTCCTGGCCCCAGTAGTGTCTGGGAGCAAGGACAGTCAGACCTCCAAAGCCATAAGCCGTTAGCTGCCTCACATACGGAGCAGGGCCCAGACAGAGGCTTGGTGTAATCTCGTGCCCATTGTGCAGTCCTCTTGCACTTGAAGCAGGAACTCTTTCCCTGGTTGCGCTTGGGTTTTTCTTTAGACATCCTGGATGGGTTTAAAGCATCACAAATTGCAACAGCCGTAATCCTAGCCTTTCTCTTCTGTACCTCCTCTGGGGCCTGATTGCTGATCACAGAAAAACCCAAGTCCAGAAATCGAGCCATAGGTGTCTGTGGCCCCATCTGAAGTTTTTGTATACAATGAATATCTAGGGCTAACTGACAGGTGAAGTGTCCTACTAGCGCTTCTCCTTCTGTGGCAGATGAATCTATGGAAGTATATTTATATAAAAAAAAACACACCTCTTTATCTCTCTGCTAAGAGCAGGTAGCATACCAGACATCATTCTTAGTCCCCCACAAGTATTACAGTTCCAGTTTGGTTCTTTTGAAGGGAAAATAACCTTTTCGAGATGGTTTCTTTCCCTTTTTAAAGAACATTGTCCATTAGCATAGTTCCTTGCCTGTAATACATCCGTAACTGAAAAAGAGGCCTGATTTATTGGCCTGGAGACTATGAGGAGGAGCTGGAAGAGACCTCCCAGTGTCATCAAACAGATCAGAAAGATCCACATCCCCCTGAGAGACAAGTGGGAGTCCCAGGACAGAACCTAAGGCCTTCCTCTTAGTATTTGTGCCTTTCCTCTGTAGTTACAAAAGCCTATACAAAACACATTCCATTCTGCCTTGTATGTTTTAAGCAGAAATGCTAGAGAGTAGTTTCATGAAGTACCATCCCATAGCCACCTCCCAGTTCATACTGAACCCAAACCCTATTGCTATAGTAGATAAGTTGTTTCTGTTTTGGATTGTCAGGATCAAACCCTTTCCACTGTTCAAAAATATGACCAAGTGGCCAAGTCAGTGAAATCCTCATGGTTGTGAAGTCTAAAAGGTTTCCCATTGGCTTGGCTTGGGGCCTGTAGAGAGAAGGAGACAAGTAGGTCTGGACCCCTTAATGTGGCATCCCATGCAGAGAGGGGAGACCCCTGGGTTCCACAAAACATCCTTTGTGAGACCCTAACACAGACGAGACGGATGTCTCTCTCCAAACCTTAGAGTAATGCCAGCATCATTTACTGAAGCACAGAAGAAAGCCTCCTGGGGGGTTTTGTCTCCATACTGGACTCATAACTCAGTGGGGAGAAGGGCTCCAAGGCACTCGTTGCCTTTACTTAATCCTTTAACTCCCATGAAGTAAGGGCAGAACTTCCCCAAATAAAGTTTTCTTAGCCACTTGGGCTTCTTGATGGCTTCACTTGTAGTTTGAGTCCCTTGATGGCTCTACCTGTGTTCTGAGCCTCTTGGTGGCTCAGGTGGCATTTGGAGTCCCTTGATGACTCCGCTTAACCAGAATGAAAACAGTGAGAAAATTGCCTCTTGCATTTACTCCAAGAGTAAAAAGTCTAAGAACAGGGATGGCTCTGTTTTCATGTACTCACAGTATCTTTAATTAAATTTTAAGCCCTGCTTATTTGTTCTGCTCAGATTGTCAGGCAAAGGTTTTAAATTACTTGCACTTAAACAAGGAAGAAGTCAAACCAGGAAGCTATAGCCGCAGGTGGGTTTGAAGACAGGGAGGAAACAAGTTAGTAAAATGGACAAAGTTTTCTCTCTGGCACAGGGAAGAACCTTTGTATTGGTTATAATAATTGAGAGAGAGAGAGAGAGAGAGAGAGAGAGAGAGAGATTCCTTCCTTTTGTTCTCCAAAATCAGAGGCTTAGCTCATAAGACTAGTTAGAAAAAAATGGAAGAAAAGGGTGGCAGTTCACATAAGCCCATGTCTAGCTGCATCATTCCATGCATGCTCTAAGCCTATTTATTAGTGCCACCCGCACCCTGCTGGGGAACCCTTAGTCCTAGCATCATACCAAATATAAACCAAGAAAAAAAAAAGGCCATTTATGGCTGGGGATTTAGCTCGGTGGTTCCGCCTCCTGCCTCCCAAGTGCAAGGACCCGAGTTAGATCCCCGGTACAAAAAAAAAAAGCCATGGAGACTGGGTTAATTTTCCAAACAAAAAGGGTAGTAATAAGGGAAAAGAAAAAATATGAGAAAATGAAAAAATGGAAATAAAGTATTTGTAAATAGGGAAGGGAGGAGAGGGTAGAGGGAGGGCAGGGGGGGTAAGGGGAAAAAATGAGAACCAAGACCTGTCTTGTACAGTTACAAGATCTCAGTGATTAATGAAACTGTACTGTATACCTTAAAAAATAAAATAAAATAAAATAACTGAAAAAAAAAGAGTAGCAAACAGACCTTCAAACAACAAGGCATACCACCAGAAAGAAAAATAAATAGGTAAAGAAATAAAACAAAAACAAAGAAAAACATCTCTTGTGGCTGGAAGGAAAACAAAGCCCATCTCATTCGCCTCGCTATTCTCCACAGAAGGCAAAGTAGCAAAAAGTTCTCTGTACAACATGAGAACAGTCCCGTGCATTTCTGGCCTAGGGGAGAGAGTGAGGGAAAGGACAAAAGAAAAGACTTAGGCCTTTTCAATATTTTAGAGGACAAAAACAAAACAAAACAAAACAAAAACGTGTGTCCATTGAGGGCTTACCTGGTCTCCCCCTGGCTGGCTCACCAAGTGACGTTAACAGGTGGTCTCTTTCTAGAAATGGCTCACCAAAGGAATGTTACTGGGTCTTGTGGTGCTCGCATCTCCCTGTGGAGCTGGATTCTAGGTTCTTCTCGTCTCAAACAAAGAATGGAATGGAGCGGGCTAAAAGTGGTGACAAGGTTTGTTTGAAAGAGTAAAAGTGAAGAGTGAGGGAGAAACTGACTCAGCAAAGCGAGCTGGAGCCAGCAGAGGAAAAGCAAGATAAAAGTACATGCTGGAGAACATAGGGTGGGCTCTGGTGAGGAAAGCCACGATAGCAAGCTTTCCTTGGCATCTGTGTCGTTTTATGCCGTTCACATCAAGAACTTGTACATCTGGGTCCTGAGTGGCAATGCTGGGATCTCAAACCTCAGGCTGAGGTCAGGTCTAGGCATCCTGTTGAAAAACCTGCTTGAGTTCTTGGGAAAAGTCCATGTGCAGGACTTTGGGAACTGTTCTGCATGTGTGTTCTGGGAGCTTGTAATTAATTCCCTGACAGCTTTGCTAATCTCCTGCCTGGGATTCCGTTCCATCTTTTTGTAGATGTAGAAACCTAGCTTAGGAAGATCACACAGAAGGGGGTTCTCTGGCTAGAAAGTCAAGTGACTTCTCTTACATTCACTTTTTCTCTGAGTGGGCCACCTACGCAACCTGCTAATCCTGTTTTAGGAGCACTTAGGAGGCCACATATGCATGGTATAGAATTCCCCATTTTCGGTGCTCAGCCTAGTAGCTCTTAGTAGCTGGGCTTCGGCAGTAGTAGGAGCAGGCTTGGAGCAGAGCATTTGCATTTGCAGGGGAATGTTGAACATTTTTCTTTCTCTTGAAGTTCTCTGGAGTGAACCCCATGAGGGCAGGCACCATGCTACATTTACTTCTTCTTTTATCTCATCACACAGAAGATATCCTTAAAGACTTACGTGTGATGAATGAATGCAGAAGGCCTCCAGGGGTGGACTTTTCTCATCAGGCTCTATTCAATTAAGTATTTATGAACTCCGCACAACACAGCTCTGGGTCCCTTCTGGGGATATTTACCTGTTCCTGCTACTAACTCCCTTGGGCCTGAGTCTTTTAAAATGCACCTAACAGAGATGTTCCGCTCTCTCCAGAAGAGCTCCACTTTGCAGCCTGACGTCCCTCATCTCTAACACAGTTCGTCTTGGTTCATATTAATGTTACCTTTCATTGCAAACTTTAAAAATGAATGCCTCAAAAGCCCTTAGGCAGTTTAGCATTGTACTTTGTGCTGGGGTATTTCTAGCCATTCCTAAGCATCCCCAGGGGGAGAGAAGGATCACTGGTTCTCAGGAGATTCCAGATAAGAATTACTTCTTTATTTTGTTTAAACCAGACACTGAGTGTTATCTTATGATAAGGGCAAGTATCTATAAATAATTAAAACCCGGTCTTTGTATTGTTAATGCTTTGTAATCAGATTTGTAACACTGCAGGTCTTCAGATAACATTTTTGAGTTTTCCCTCAAAGTCATTCAGTATCCCTACGGGAAAACATTTATAATTTGTGGATTTTTCCAAGCAGGAAGGTCTATCTCCTGCATATCAGAGAGGGTAATGTATGTATTCCTTGTAGAGCATCTTGAGAAGAGAACACAAATTGAAGAAAGAAAACCCCAGGAATTTATTAAGCCCCTACCTACCCACTGCTTGGCCTTGATAAACCTACTTCGTCTCCAGAGCTTCACTTACTTCCCTTATCTGTAAAATGAGTGTGCAGTGCTGTGCCACCTTAGTGCAAAAGAGCAAACTTTTGATTTCAAGATTCCTTTCAAATTGTGCTGGTGGACCAGAACTTTATGATTTCTCTTCTTGATAGACAAGACCCAAACTGTCAAACAGTGTTGTTGAACACTGGATGAGGGCACCAAAGTCGGCACCATTATTGATATTAATTCATGAAGGATGTAAGAGCTTTCTGGATTGAAAGGAAAGAGCTCCTTGACTGCGTGCAGTGATAATTTCAGATCTTTTTCATTTTCCTGCCACATTTAATTCAGCTGAGACTTAGGAATCTCCCACAGTCATCCTTCACCATCACCACCACTGCCACCTGAGTGCCTGGCCCATGCCTGATGCAAGAGCTGACACAGATACAAAGATGAATAAACAGTGGCCCTGAGCTCTCAGAATCCATTGGCCAGAGAAATACTTCTGCACTGAGCAAGGACCATTGCCATGAAAAGTAGCCTCTCTGGGCTGACCTTAAAGCCTAGATGTTTAGGATTCACCCTGAGATGCACTGCCAAGCAAGCTGAAGGCAGAATTGAAGCCAAGACTCCCGTCCCCTTAAGGGTAGGATATTTGTAGGGGCTAAGCCTGCATGCCTGTGAACGAAAGAGGCCAGCAGACTTCTGAGTGATAAATCTATACCTTTCAATTGCCAGGAAAGCCATTTTAAGAAATGTTAACAACTTCATTATTTTTAAGGCCTCAAACATGGGTAGAGAGATTTGACTGGAAAATTGCTGCCTAAAGGGATAGCTCATCAGAACGAAGTTTCCTGGTCTCAGCAAGTCCATAGTGGAACACCATGTGTGGCTGGCTGTCTTCACTTGTGTTCCAGTGGCAAGAAGTGGGAAGAGTTGAGTAGGCCTCACCAGTCCAGCCACAGGTACCGTGACAGATGGGCCAGTCTTTTCTCAGGCAAGCTCTCCAGTCCCGAATTGAGTGTGGCTTTCTTTTTGCCAGTGCTTTATGAGAAGAGATGAGGTGGTGAGAAACTAATATGATTTCCTCACCCCCAGCCTGAAATTACCTACTTGAGGAAAAAGTTTGACCAACCTTTCTGAAAGCTCTCTATATTTCTTCTAATTTATGTTGGGGCCTTTTCTGTTGTATAAAATATATTCTCTGCAGTAGCATTCAGTATCTGATTCCAGCTCTTTCTCGCTTCTGTCTTGAATGATGAGAGCTGGCTAATTTCATCACTAGTGAGTAGAAAGCTGCATGTTCCTCCCCCAAAGCTTTGAAAAGGGGAGGACATCTAAAGAAAGACATTTTTTGTTTTTCCTTTTATTAACTCTGATGCCTGTAGACTTATTTGTAGGTTTAGCTAAAGGATTAGGCCCTAACTACCTACCCAGATTAAAAGAAAAAAAAAAAAGCTATTCTATCAGGTAGCACCAGCTGTGGAGTGATTGAGGCCACTGGGCCTTGTGAAAAGGAGTTTTGATCACCTTGAGTTTTAGAGCTGCAGAGACAGATGGTACCCTTCTCGACTGTAATTCACATTTGCCCATGCTGGATATGAGGAGAAAACAGTGAATATTTAAAACAGAAGGACCAAAGATTCTGCCCCAGGTGAGCCAGAAAAGGGGAATTTTCTTTCTTTCCTTCTTTCTTTCATTGTCTCTTTGTTTGTTTGTTTGCTTGTTTGTTTCTTCTTGCTTTTTAACTGTGATACTTCAGAAAACCTTTCACAAACATTTCTCGCATTTAAGTTGTTTTATAAAATCACAGTGGGCAGAAATTACTTAATAGCCCGTATTTACAGAAATGTCAAGTGAGGGCCAAAGCAGTTTATTAATGTAATCTCAAGCTACACAGAAAGTGAGCAGGTAGAAAAGAGTGAACCCAGGTTTTCTGACTCCACAATGAGCGCTTTTTCTATAGCATCACAGTTATTTCAAAGATGAACTCCCTCTCCTTGGAGAACTTTCGCACTTCCTGGGTGACCTGGTGTCTGAACTGAATGATGAACATGATATTGAAGACCTTGGGTGACTGTAGGACAAAGACCTGGTGTCCTTGAGTTGAAGGATAGGCAAGTCACTTCTTCCTAAATATGGGGGTAGGGCTCTTGCACTGTAGGTATTCTTGTTACTCCCCCATCCCGTTTTCTCCATGTCACACAGTTGTCCCTGTTATGTCCAGTTGTGTCCCCCCAAAAGGTAGGTTAAAATCCTAATGTCCCCTCGTAACTGTGAATGAGACTTTTTCTGGAAATAGAGTGTTTGCAGATGTAATCAAGTTTAAAATGAAGTCATTCTGGATGAAGGCTGTGATCCCATATGTTTAAGAAGAGAAAGACACAGACATACGTAGAGCAAATATCGTGTGGCCATCAGAGTAAGGGACACCAAGGTCGCTTGTAACACTAGAAGTTAAAGAAGGCTGTGGAACCTTCTCCCATACTTCAGAGGCAGCATGGCCTTGCCAACATCTTGATTTCAAAAGTAGTACCTCCAGAACTATGGGAAATAAATTTCTATTATTTTAAGCCATCCAATTTGTGGTACTTTTTCTGACAGCCCTAAGAAACTAATACAAACCTTCCAGTCCCCGCAGTGTCTAGAAAGAACATAGACCCCTAGAAAAGAAAATATTCCTCCCCACATCCAAGCATAACAAAGCCATTATTGGGCTTTGAATAAAAGTTCTATTAAAACTTTGTCTATTTTATCGTCCATGGGGACCTATCCAGTTTAGGGTTTGGTGCTTTGGGGGAGAAAAATTAAGACTTTTTAATTACTTTCCCTCCTGCTGCCACCATCACCACCCATTCTGTTACTGTATCAGTTTCTTTGGTTAAAAAGACTGGATACATTAAATTTCTCTCTTTTAAAATGTCAGCATAACAGAATCAAAAATGGAAAACAAAAGGCATTCCAGCCCCCTATGGGTTTTCCTTCATAGCTCAGGCAGAAAGTTAGTTTGACCACATTTCTGAAACTACATATTCATTGTGGCTGGCCGTGATCGGCCACTCCAGCCATCAGGAGCCTGGTGTCAAGGAAAAGCAGCTCTCAGCACCCTTGTAGCCTCTTGTCAGTCCTAAAAGCTTCCTTACCAACTCCTTTACCCTGACAGGCCAGTTCTCTTTGTGTTCTCTTCCCAGCCCTGCTCCACTGAGCTGAGGAATCAAGTTCTTTCCTAGTTCACACATCCGTATTTTTACCTACACATGGTAAGCAGGAGGCCTCTTGAAGCATTCAGTAAAAGAGGCTTCGTCCCAAAGAGAACAGCAATGATGGTAGGCGCAGACGACTCAGGGGAAGGGACCATCTGTCATCGTGAGGGGTGCTGACCTGCTGGGAACGAATGAACTCAATCCACAGAAATTCAGTCAGATGCCATCATTGGCTTAGAAGAGAAGCATTCAGAATACTCCTCCTGATCATATATACCCCTAAAATGAAGATGCATAAGGCCTTTTAATATAAAGTGTGTATCTCCACATGCATTGTGGACAGAAAGCATGCATGCGCAAAGCCTATGCAGGAACAGGTCAAGGTCTGTGATATAGGGTTGGGAGGCCTGAGAGGAAACAGCAGGGACGAGGCTGAAGAAAAAGTTGCTTCTGGTTATATTCAGGGTTTAGCCATGGGCCAGCACATGAAGCATAAGTTAGAAAAGGAAGAGCAGGAGGAGACTCTTAAGAGAGACTGGATGCAGACAACATGGCAAGAGTGCCTATTCGGGAGAGTCCAGCTTGAATAGCTGAGTGCAGGTAGGTGCCATTAGCTGAAAGAGAGAAAAGGAAAAACACTTGTCAAGCAGAGGCAGTGACTAAAACATCCAGAAGCAGGGGGAAAGGTGGTGAGATGCACATATTTGAATGCCTTTGGGACATCCAGGTGAAGATGCCAGTAGAGAGCTGTGAACGCAGGTCATGGCTTTAAGGAGAGAAGTGGGCTGAACAGTCCTTATCATCAGATGTGAGGATGAAGCTGGTGATTAGAGGGTGAGGACCTAAAGATGATCCACAGTGTTTCATTTAAGAGGTATTAAACAGAAGAAAAGCAGTGTGAAAAACAGATGCAGAAATAGAGAGGAGAACCAGAGGCTGACGTCACCACAGAAGCCAAGAAAATACAGAATTTTCTCAGTGGAAAAAATCATCCATTAACAATGTTGAAGATGAGGAGAGATGAAGTAGAGCAGGATTGAAAGAGTCTCTCCTCAGCCTACTAAATACCTTGACATTTAATTGCTTTGAAACTTGTCAGATTGGTGCTTGACACATTTTGATATGAAAGTTTTGTCCCCAGTCCTAGGTGTTGGATGCTCATTGCTGGAACTTGTGAGTGTCAACTGATTGCCGCTTGCAAGTCCTTTCCACCAGAACAGTTCGTTTGGTACTCCTGTGCTCTCAGAATCAGTTAATGATGTGTTCTGGAAGTACCACTGTACCTTTTTTATGTTTTATATTGTTCCTTGTCTCATATTTCCTGCCTCCTTATTCTACCTTGTCCCCACTCGGTGTATTTTTCCTTCCCTTAATCTGTCTTCCTATAGCCTGCCAGCTCCATTTGGCAAAGTCCAGCTGAATCCTTTCCTATATCACAGAGCCTTATCTGAGTACCTGGACTACCCTGATCTTTCTTTCTTCTTGGAATTTTTTTATGGAAAATTTTGACAGTGATACCACTCAGCTGGTATCATCCTCTCTTGAAATCTAAAATGATTCTGAATTGCACAGGGAATATTTCTTGATCATCCAGATTCTCCAAGACTCCCATGGGATGATGCCTAGCCTCATGGAACTGAGGCCTTCTTTTTGTCTCTTTTCAACTGAATCCATTTTTTAGTTTACAGTTCATCTCCTTCATGGTTGAAGTATAAACTAGGTCAACTGATTAATGCATTCATCTTTGAGTCGAATTTTCCCAACTGGAATGTGGGTCACTTTTGTCAATCTGTCTGTCTGTCTGTCTGTCTGACCATCTGCATTACCTTCAGTCATCCAATGAATACCTACAACTTGATAAGCTCTTTGCCTCTGCCTGTTATTGACATCCCAGCCTGTTTTAGCTTTATCATAGGTCTAAAATGAGCTCAAGCATCCACCTGGAAGGGCCTCTTTAATATTTGTTACTTGATTGTGTGGTATGTGTGTGAAGTATCCCCAAACACTCCAGTCAATCCTGTGGAAGGAGTTTCTGGTTTCATGTCCTTCACTGTGTACTAGAAACATTTGCTTAGTTTCAGCAAAGATGTGGTATGCCTGTCAGATTTGATGGCACCCTCTTTTAGATACTCTACAACAAGCATTCCCATGCACCAGCTTGTTCTACATTGTATCTGCTCAATTAAGACAGGCCTGGGAGGTTATGGGCCTCATTTTATTCCCATGTTCTCACGGAGGAATTTATATAATGTCTCCCTGCGGCACTCTGCACTTCTGATGCCACACGGTTCCTCACGTCTTAGTTGTCTGAAGTCCTCCATCATCATTCTTTGTAAACTGAAAACTTTTGCAGAGTTCAGGGAATTCATATGTTTTCTCTTTATTATCCACAGTCCTTACCCTAATGCAGTGGTGGTGAATCTTTGAGAGCTTTCAATGATCCAAACAGCCACTGCAGCACTCACGCGTGCTCTAGGTTCGCCACCACCACTGCCCTGGTGTCTTGTGCTCAGTCATATTTTCAGTAAATAATCTGATCAAGTTGTAATACTTGCTGAAAACTGCAGGGACAAGCTAGCAGCACACTTGAATTCCTCAATTTCTAACCTGGAGCCTCTCAGCCCTTTAATTCTCCATTTTAATAAAGGGTAGGGACAGTTCCACCACGTCCTTCCTTATTAGTTTCAGGAAAGAGATGTATGTGAAGAGAGGGTAGTTCATAGGCTGGCCTTCCTTCAGTTTAGAATTCAAAGCTGTGATTTTAACAACTTTGAGCAGGCTTATTTTTTCTCTTCTCAACCTCACAAAGCCTATTCAGCAGACATGAGTGAGCTGAGGAATTTTTATTTTGACAGCTTTGGGACATTTGAGATATTGTATACAGAGCAGTTCTAACCAGCTTAGAAAGAGGTGTCCAAAACATATTCGGAAAAGTGACTGATTAAGAGGAGAAAAATGAGAGATAATCCCCTTAAAATGAAATATTTTGTCAAGAGCAACCTCAGATGCAGAATTTTGTCAGAAGAGGCCTTGGATTAATAGGAATTAAGCCAGCCCATTTCGGTAGATGACTAGAATAATTTAGTATGTGAGAAATGTTTAGAAACTGTGAGCTAGCTATCAGGACACACAGGTGTCTAGTCAAGTAGACCTATCTTACAGATGAGGAAACTAAAGTTCTAGAGAGGACCCAGGACTAGTGGCAAAATACAGATTCCAAACCAGGCCATCTGCTGGGCAGAGCCACACCTGTGAGTGTGTCTGCATGGGTGATGCTCATATTTTTTTCAATACCCAGGCTCACAGAGTATTTTCTCACAGTTGGTCCTGTCTATTGCTTTACTCATCGAGTTACCTGAATACCTCTCCCTGTCAGTGTAGCAGAGTTGGGCTGGCCCAAGGATTATGCGGGTAGTACATTCCTGGTGCAGATGAACTCACTGGCGTGCTCAGTATGGGTACCTCACAGTCACCTGAAAAGTATCTTTAAAACTAGATTCTGAGGGTCACTGAGCTATAGGACTTGGTTTGTGAATCACAGACCTTCAGTTCACCTCTACACTACCCAGTTACATCTCTGTAGTAGCCATGCTCTGTGGTCCACCAGCCTATATCTGAAGGTGAGGCACAGAGCAATGGGGAAAAGACACAACTTAGAATCCCAGCAATGAATCCTGGTTTATTTCCTCAGACCCTACCGTTCTCTGTTTATCACCTGCAAACAAGGAATGGCCTTGTCTCTGAACAGCATTGTGAGGACTATGAGGATGGATTTAAATGTGCCCAGAGCACAGTTGGTATACTGGTGTTTTTTGAAGAATGAGATCCATTCCAGTGAGAAGCCAGTAGCTTGGGTTTTGATACGTCTTTTGCCTAGTTTAGTCTTCTGGAACCTGAAAGCATTTTTATCTTTAACCATGAAACTATTCCATGCAGTCCAACTTCAAAATTCATACAGTTAAACTAAATTAAACAACATCAGTTCCTTGCCCATCTTGAATATTCTGATTACTTCCTCTATTCTCAGTAAACTTTCTGTCTAAGGCTTTAACATCTGTTAAAATCTTTTTTCATACTTTTAGGTAAGTCCAGAAATTGCCTCTTCTGTAAGCCTCTAGTTATCTCGGGTGGGAAGAATCTCCCTTGTTCTGTGCCCCTGTAGCTTCACTAGAGTTAGGTTTGGCTAAGCCCATCTCCCCTATTGGACTGGGAGTCCCTGATTGGCACAGAGTCTATTCCAGGGAAGTATGGTATCTCCCAGTGTTTAAGACTGTCATCACCTGTAAGCTGGACATGGTGGCACATGTCTACAATCCTAGCACTCTAGGAGACTGAGGCAGGAGGATCCCAAATTCAAGCTCAGCCTGGGTGACTTACTGAAGCTCTGTCTCAAAATAAAAAAAGGGCTGAACGTAGCTCAGTGTGAAGGCCCTGGATTCAATCCTTAGTAGTGTTTTAAAAAAGATTATTACCAGCTAGCAACCCTATGTTCATGTACAGCGTACAGAGACAGAAAGGTAACAGGAGAGGGTCCATTTTGCATATCCGGTGGTCTCCCTGGATTCGGGCTCCTGTTATTGTCATGGATGACACATGGCTCAGAGCTCTTCTCTCACATTCTGACTTTAGGAATCCCGTTTAGAAAAATTCCATTTAGGTAGCTGTTATGTTAAGCAGCAGTACAAAGTGCTCATTTTCAGCATGGCCTTTGGCGCTTGCTTTATTAAACAACCTCACTTCCAGTATAAAAACACACACACACACACACACACACACACACACACACTCTCTCTCTCTCTCTCTCTCTCTCTCTCTCTCTCTCTCTCTCTCTGCATGAGTGTTTCCTGGAAACTGCAAGAAAAGCAGCATACTGGAAGCCTAACCTGGATTCTGGTCTCATCAGCTCTCTTGCTTCTCCAGATCCACCTTTGGCCAAGTCATTTCACCTGTCTGAGCCTCAATTTTCCCATCTGTAAAATGACAGTGTCAGGCTAGTTTACTTCAGAATGTCTGAAGATTTTAATTACTTTCTGTATTGTTTTTAGATTGAGAACAAGTCCTATTTTTCCATCTGTAACATATGCCACGATAAGAGAAATGAAAACTGAGCTTTTCCTGCCTATCTCGCACCATTTTGCCCATTTGTACACACACTCACCTCCCCCTTCTGAGGCTGTGTTTATGTAATTGATTGATTGAAGGAGACTTGGCCCTTCTTTACCACAGCTTGATTGTAAGTGAGTGAAACAGATGTCTTGAATTGGGTGATTGGTTCCCAGATGCATTCCAGGGAGCAGGGTGATGGGAAGGAAGTGAATTGATTTCAAATCTGGGGTCCCGTGGGAAATGAGGAGCGGTTGTGAGTGGGGTTGGAATGGGGCTAAATTTGGTATTTATTGTTACAAAGTTAGTGACCAGATGTTGATGGCAGCAAGTGGATTAATACGAAAGCTGACTAGTGGGCACAGTGCCCCCCCGAGGAAATCCAGAAAGGGGGAGTAACAGCACTTAATCATCCAAGCCTGAGCTAAAATCAGGCCTCCTGGGTTCCTGCTGACCTGCTGGCTGGAGCCAAGATAGAGAATATGTTTTGGCCACCTGCCCAAAAAAGGCAATCAATCTTAGCATGATACAGATGGAAGAGGATCAGTTTATTCTACCACTTTATTTTTCAGAAGAGGAAACTGAGATCTATAAGGGCTAAATGCCTTGCATGAAATTACATCACAGAGCCAGGACTAGAACCAGGTCATCTCATTTGAGGCCTTGCCCAGGGGAGCAGACCAGTACATCATAAGGGAAAGACCAAGTAAGAAGCTTACATTCACCCCTTTTGCTTTCATCTCTACAGTTGCAATAAGGTTTCACACAGTTCAGCCCTCCCTGCTGGACGCCCACCACCTTAATATTTCTTCTGCCACTGCTGACTCCTGCACTGACTTCAAGAATAACAGCCAAACCATGTGTGTATGACACTGGGCACTCAATTTAATATTCCTCACGACAGTGCCACAAGATAGTCTGTACTTGAATTCCTGTCCTGTAGATGAGGAGATTGAGGCATGGGGAGATCAAATGATTTATCTTGAGGTACAGTTGGCATTTGGCAGAACCAAGCTTCCCACTTGTGCAGTCTGATCCCACACAGGATATATGGTTCTAATTATTTCCTGTGCTGCCTCCCCAGACATTCTGGTGCCCCCTATCCCTAAGGTTTTGATATACAACATGGAAAGAGGAGGAGGTGTCTGTCATAGTCACCATCTCCTTGGGTTCTCCAAGGTCAGGGCAGTTCACTTCATCCCTAGGTTTCTGGGGATGAATCTGAAGCACAGGGAGAGAAAGTGATGTGCCTGCACCCAAGGGCCAAGGTGCTAAGAGCACCCATACAGACAGCTGAGAAAGCATCTCTACATGCATCACTTTATATGAGCATCGCAGTAGGTATCACTTCCCTCATCATCGTCCTTGGTTTTAACATTCTCCCTGATTTAATCACAAGGAAACCATGACTCAGGTGGTTAAATGAATTGCCCCAAAGCACAAGGCTAATTGGCCCAGAACTGGGAGGCTTTCCAAGAATTCTCCAGTGATCTTTCCCGTTTGCTCTCAATCCAGTGCTTTCTCTCACCCCTTTCTCATTTTAGCTGCTGGCCTGAGGACAGACCTGCTCGACAGCAGGTCTTCCAGCAACCATCAGAAAGCAGTTTGTTGGCAGATGATACATCTAGGAAGTGAGAAACCAGAAAGCCTTATTGGAGATTAGTTGAGCCATCCAGTCATTGGGAGATCTTTGGAACCTAACCATATATGTTTTTGCCAGGTTATTCCAGAAAAAACATTCTGAAATTTTGAGATTTTTTTCTAATTGCTGAGATTATTGCTTTCTTTGTAACTCCCAGCTTAGATGATGATGATGATGATGATGATGGTGATCACCACAGGGATAGGAGCTAGATTGTAGCATGGATTCTACAGCCCAGCCACTGTGCGTCCTTGCTCAAGCCCTATCGTGTCTCTAGCCTCAGCCTTTTCATCTCAGACGGTGTACAGTGTCCCTTGTGAAGTTCTGACAAATCCCTTGAGAAAAGATCATCACTTGTGACTCAGGACTGTTGGCTGTTGAGGACGTTCCCTTGAGCTGGGTGTAGTCCTAAAGGAATGAGAGTGTTTTGAGAATGCTCATTTCTCCAGCTCTGTTTAATGAACTGTAACTTTAAAGACAGATGCCTCTGAAGGCCAACTGTACAGGAATTGCCACATGTGCCTCACACCTCATGTGATTCTTTAGTGAATACACAAAGAGGGCATGTCAGGAATACATTGGCATTCGTGTATGCCACAGAGCAAACCACTGCAGCTGTCTGTGCCAGTACATCGAGCCTGAGGAAGTGAGAGCTGGTGGTTCAGTGACTCTGCCATTCGCCCTGTCTCAGGACTGCTGCTCCCTGGAGAGGTTGCACTTGGAAAGGCCTTGTCAGCTGACGGAAGTGCACGCTACACTGTGTGTGACAGACTGATCGGTGGCATGACTCCGGGTGAGTCTTTTCCCTTGCCTGGGTCTTAGGATTTTTGTTTTTTTCCTGTTTAGTGGAAAAACGGTTGACCTCAGTGTCCCTGCAAGTTCTAACAGCCTGTAACTCTGGAAATATCATCTAAGGGCACCATCTTTTCCAAGGGGCAACAAAATGCTAAAGCAGTGGTCATCTGCCGTCCCCTCCTTCAGACTGGCAGCTGGAATATCACATGTAAATCCAGTTTCTTGTGACAAACACAGTGCTTTTATAAAATATGCAAATTCTGCATCAGCCAATGCCAGTGGAGAATTTCTTCATTCCAAGCATGTGCTCTTCCAGCAATTCTGGGAGGTTAGTGTCGTCTCTGAGGTGACCAACACTTTGGAAAAATGAGTGCCTCACATTTACACATCATTCAGCCAGGCTAAGTGTCACAGTCACTGAACCAGCAGCTCTCACTAACGCAGGCGTGGCAGAGCCGAGAAGTGACAGAATCGGAGTCAAATCTCAAGCCTTATGCTCCATTCCTGTGAAACAGTCATGATAGTAAAGTCAGTAAATATTAATGAGTAAGAAATATGGGCATGGAAACACAAGGGTACCTCGGTTCATGAACTCAATTCTCTCCACAATTCTGGTCCCAAACAGAACAGGAGAAAAACCAATCAAGCGTCCCCATGAGGTCCACATTGAACCTAAGCATTGAATTTGATTTGGTTCTTGTCCAACTCTGTTTGCAGTCAGAATCACGGAAAGAAACAAGTTGGTGAATTGAGGTACCACTGTGCAAGAACAGAGCATAGAACTCGGAACCACAGAAAACAACCACCGAACAAATGAAGACAGGGCCGTATTAGGCTGTCTGCACCCCAGTAGTTAAATATTGTTTGAATAACTAAAAATGCTGTGTAGTTTTAGTGGCAAAATAATCCCACACCAAAGTCACAATCATATTCACAGATTTTAAACTAGTAGCAGGCCTGATAATTTTTACAGCTGCAGATTTGACAATTCAATTTAATGACTCTTGTGGGCCCCTTCTGAACAACAGGCACATCCTTGTGGCCATAGAAATCTTTCCCAGTTCACCCTCACTTCTCTCACTGGGGCTTCTTACCTGACCCAAGAAGTCCAGCAGATACCTGAAAGATGCCAAGAAACCTAGGTAGGAACTTTTAGCCCTGGACTTTACTGCATGTGGTCTTGGCTGCCCGAGTCATACAGTCCTTGGGATTAGCACTTGATCTTGACAGTGTATTCTCTGACTCTGTCTTCACCTAGGGCATCCTGGCTCTGGCTTTGGAAAGATGGTACTAGAGCCTTCAGAGGCAGCCAAGATGCCCTGCATATAACTTGGCCCGGCTTGTTCTTATAGGGGTACAGTTTCTTTCATAACTCATTGCAAATCTTGACTCTTATCAGTGACTGTGGATCTGAGGGAAACTGTTTCTGCTGCCTTTTCAGATCACTGTCCTCTATCTGTAAGATGCTGACTGTGTGTGTGTGTGTGTGTGTGTGTGTGTGTACGTGCGCGAGCGCGTGTATCTGTGTGTGTTACTAGGGATCAAGCCTAGGACCTGATACATTGTTAGGCGAGTGCTCTGCCACTGAAATAACCCCCAGTTCTGCTTGCAAGACTCAGAAATCAAGTCATAGAAAGCAGCACATCAAAGAAAACCTGTTCCGTCACTTCCTAGCTGGGTAACCTCGGGTGAGACTTCACTTCTCTGAGTCCCAAGATCTTCATATGTTAAATGGGGATGAGAATCCTACGTACTTTATAGATGTCAAATGAGATAAATGGTGTGAATACCCTGGCATCACATCCGACCCCAGTGAGCCCACAGTAAGGGCTGCCCGCACTGAATACACTTCCTCCAGGCCTTCATGGAGGTCCTCCCCACGAGGCTGGGAGCCTTCTGTAAACAACCCAGTGCCGTCAGATCCCCACTGTGACCTCTGAAACACTCAGAGACAGTAAATGCGGAAGGGTGAAGCTTGGTGGGATTCAGTGGCACAGAATCTTCCCTTTTTTAGTGACTTTGCAGCATTTGCTTCCAGATCTGTGGGGAGCCGAGACTGAGAAACATCCAAAAAGCTCATGTCGTCGATTTGCTACTCTTTAAAGTCCCTGCAGTCCCATGGTCACCTGGAGAATGGCTGACCCTGGAGAAGGTGTCTTGAAAACTAAAGGTGGCTGCTGCTCCCCTACCTTGAAATTGACTCTGGGTGACTTGGATAACTCATAGGAGTTCACAGGTGAAGGATTAAAGTGCACAAAGGCCACTTTGGGGAGTCTCTGGCCAGTCTAAATACAAAGAATTGTTGGATTTTCTCACTTCACCCAAGGGGAGACCCAAGTATCCAAAACACACCATGTCTCTCTGTTCCTTCTCTATAGTAGGTGGAAAGAACCTGGAACTTGTATATTACCTCTTGAGTGCCTGGGCCTGGCACATAGCTTTTAATGCAAAGCCTCTATCACTGTCTGAAGTGCTGATACTGGCTTCCTAGGCACAGCCTCTGGCATGGTTGCTTTGGTACTGGTGGGCTCATCCACGCCTAGAGATCATATTTCCACCCTCAGGTTCCTAAGTTTTTCAGGTGGGTGCTCTTTACCACCTCCTCCACAGCCAAGAGGTTTGATAAGAATGTGTATCTGTTTGGGCAGGGGCCACAGGTGTCTCTTGTTAGTGTCCACATCATTCTCCTGAATGTGTGCTTTACACACTAAAACAATGTCTTTCCCTACCTGTTAATAACTTTAGATTGTGTGACTCAAACACTGGAAAGTTTCAGGATCTAGGTACATACAGATAAGATGTCTTTCTCTCTCTCTCCCACTCACTCTCGCTCATCCTGAAACTGTCATCTGTGACTTGTCTGACTTGGCTTTTGTGATTCTTTGCAAATCTGGAGGGAGACTGAGTCCCCTTTGACAGTGATGTATGCTCAGCTTCCTTCCATGGGATGTTTGTCTCCTGAGATGACAAGCCCTTGTTTAGGGATGGCAGCTTCCCAGTGGAGGCGGAGAGAGTGAAAGTGACTATGTCAAGAGCCTGTTGAGTCTCTGAAATCCAGAGATGGAAAGCACCCCCTGGGGTCAGTACTTCTTTCCTCCCAGTTTTCAAATATAAAAAATGAGGAACAGAGAAGGGAATGGACCTGCTGGGGTCCTTCAGCTGCTGGATGCAGGACTGAAACCTTTACTGCCTTTCCTTCATAGCACGTGGCACTTCTCTCAGCAGGCAGATCATTTCCAGAGGTGTCCATTAAGTTATGTTTCTTCCATTGTGAATTGACAAGAAGGTTAGTAGCAGTGATTTCAACTGTATAATCAGCAGGTTCTGAAAAATGTCTCTTCTTTTCTCTTCCGTGTCCTCCCTTCCTTTTCCTTCCTTTATTTTTACATTTTTATCGACACATAATAATTTTCTTTTTCTAATTGTTGTTCCTTAATGGTCAGATTCTTCTGGACCAAAATGGGTACATACAGTAAGATTGAGATCTCTGGATCCTTCTGAAGGTTATGCTCACTTTGCAAATGGGCCTGATACTGAGAAAACGTAGGAGCCTTGGCAGATAAGGAAATTTTGCATACCTTGGATCTAAGAATAGCCAAAGCAAAGCTTTTCACAGGTTTTTCCATTCCTTATTTGGCTTTTTCTTTGGCCCTTGATGGAGATTCTGAAGCTATGAAAGAGTGATGAAAAACAGTGGATCTGCAGTATTGTCAAGTCCTAGGTCTCACTCTGCCTCTGCTTTGTAATACTCCTTTCTTTGATCGTTGGGAAATAAACTTTCTGAGCCTTCGTTTTCTCATCTGTAGAGAAGAAAATATCGTGCACTTCTCAGTGCTGTCCCACAGATTAAATATGGTGAGATGAGAAATGTCCCTAGCACACTGGCAGCCAGCCAGAGGGACTCAGAGTGGTGTCTCTCATCTCCGCCCTTAAGCAGTGCCCTTCTCTGTCAGGAGGTCACTTAAGACTGAGCACTTCACTGAAGCCCTCCATCCCATGGGGAAATCAGTTTTACAATCTGTACTACATTCCATGAGTCAAAAGAGGGCCGGGCAGAGGGATTCAAGAAGCATCCTAAGTCTACAACCTCTAGATAACATCCTGTATGCTCATCAGCAGATGAATAGATAAAGAAAATGTGGTATTTATGCGCCGTGGAGTACTACTCTGCCACAAAGAAGGATAAACAGGTCATTTGTAGGGAAATAGATGCACCTTGAGACCATAATGTTAGTGAAGTAAATCAGACACACAAACATAAGTCAGCCTCTCTCTCTCTTTCTCTCTCTCTCTCTTTCTCTTTCTTTCTTTTTTTATTTTGTTTTTGGAGACAGGGTCTCACTATGTAGCTGAGATTGACCTGGAACTCACTATGTAGCCCAGGCTGGTCTTGAACTCACAACGTTCCTCCTGCCTCAGCCTCCCGAGTGCTGGGATTACAGGTGTGCGCCACCACACCCGGCTCACATGCTATCTCTTATGTGAAGAATTTAACATGTAAATATAGTATGAAATAAAAGGCAGCTAATAGGAAAAAGAGAACAAGTTACTATAATTCAGCACAGACAATGTTTCTAAAAGTGTACTTTGAAATAGTACAATTGTCTCATGGGTTTTATATGGTTTTGGCCTATTAGTATGGTTTTTAATCTATATATAGGATAATTAACTTTATAGAGTCTTATAAATAAATGAATCGGATGCTGGTAAAATTTATAAATAAATGAAAGAGGGGTGGAGTAAAGGGAAAAAATTGAAATATGTTGTGTACATGTATCAATTTCCTACAATTAATGTAATCATTATTTACTAAAAACATATACTAGTAGAAGTTTTTTGTTTTTTTAAAGAAAAGACCCGAGGAAACAGAAATTTAACCTGATGTTGTTACAGAAGGTGAGTCCCAGGTATTTTTGCCCCAAAAATAGAGGGTAACTTGGGAGGAAAAAAAAAAAAGATTAAAAAAAATCTTCCTCTCAATGTTTTATGAGAAATGAAAATCAAACTGTAGGAAAGCCCAATTCAGTTTGACCCAAATGAGCAGTGGTAACTCCATTCCTTTTTTAAACCATAGAGTACAGATTTGACCCTTCAAGGGAATTTTAAAACAGACTCACTGGGTATCTAAGGCAGTTGCGTAGGCTGTTTCCGTAGGTGAGGTCTGACCCAAACACAGCTGATTATCATACTCCACAGAGTTCAGAGGTGCAAGACCTGGTGGCGCTTGGTGTTGGAGCTGTACAATGTGTTGCCTGCTCGTCCCATAGTGCGCCTTGGCCAGGCAGTGCCTGATTTGGTTCTGTCCTAAGCAGAGCTTTGGTGGGAGGTGAACTGTCACCTCCTGAGGTCCAAGACACTTGCAGATGAAACTTGGAGTAGGTGAGAGAGGTGCCCAGAGATGTCGATATGGAGCGGGAGTGGCTGTTGGCCTCTTTGCAGGGTCCTTCACCCATGTTTGAAGAGGATCCTCAGGTTATGGCCATGCATTTCCTTTTGCAGGTCATTTTGATGTTGCAAAGTACAAAGTGTAGGATGGGTCTTAGCTTTGCATTCTGCCGTCAAGACCAGGTGCTTGCAAGCAAGTTCAGATTCCTTGAACATCAGTGGCATCCATAGCCGAAGTCCAGCCTGCAGGGACAGGCAGAACCTCCTGGGCCAGTACACTACGTAGGCAACAATGGCGTGTCAACTCAAACAAGGCAAGATCTACCCATTTCAGCTTGCCAGTGTAAAGGTGAACTGTCTGAATTGTGAAAGGGCGAGTGGTATTAACCTTAGGACCTGTAGGATGGCCGTTCTGGAGAGCAGCTGGGAGCATAAATCTCTCCTGGCCGAAAAGCAGGAAGATACTTAACGGAAGCATAATTGAAGAATGTTTTTCCTTCTCTAAACCTGGTTTGGCTAGTGTCCCCGGGAATTATTTTACTCCTACTCCCAGGCAGGGCCAGCTGCCTATGGATGTGATTAAAGGACCATCAGCGAGCGGCTGCCTGCTCTAGAACCAGCCCCACTTCTCTGCTGCATTTTGAAATCCCCCACACCAGACTTGTCTTTTGAAGATAGAGGAAGTAGTGGCCCCAGAAGCAGCTGTTTAAAAGCACAAATGCTAATTGGGAGTTAGCACCCATTAGTACAGTATTACCACATAGATTGATTTATGACATTAGCTAAAACCCTTATGAGAGCAGGGACTTTGAAATCGTAAAAAGGTTAAATGAAAAAGGAAGGGACGGCAGGGACAAGGGGAAAAAATGAGAACCAAGACTTGTAAAGGTACAGGATCCCAATGATGAATGTAACTGTACTGTATACCTAAAATGTACCAATAAACTCAGTGAGAAAACAAACAAACAAAAAACATCTGGTCTAGACTTTCTGTTTGAGGATCTTGAGGCCCAGAAATGTTAACTGTTTATTGAAGGTCACCAGAAAATCAGTGGCGAAGCTGGAGCAGAGCCCAGTTTTCACTAGGTGCTTTTGTTTCCCAAATTATCTCATCTATACACCCTTTGTTTTACAATTGACAGTAATAAAATTTACACATGAGAAGTGACTACCCTGGACCCAAACCAAATTTCCCAAGTTCCTTGTCAAATATTCTGTCCTTTGTATCACATTATCTGTTTTCATAGCCATATAGTTGAAGGGAAGGATGAAGTAAGAGGTGGGTGAATGATTTGTGTTTTGGCACATCTTCTGTTAATCCATCTGTAAGCTTTGAGAGCAAACCATGTGCAAAGTACTTCAGCCACTTTGACTAATAGACAGTAAGGAGGGGAAAAGAGGAGCTGAGTGGTATAGGTATCCCCAAAGTGGGCACATGTAGAAAGATTGAGGCATAGGATGATTTGCTCGCATGAAATTCACAGAAGGATCATAAATGTCTCAACATGACCTCTTCCTGCCTTTCTCCAACTCCTCTAAACCAGTGACCTTCTGTTGTCCTTCTCCAAGCAAGAGTAAACCCTGATTTATTCCCATAGCCTTGTTGTCCATTGGCAGGGAGATAGTAGGGTACGTTACAGGACTGGTAGCACAGGGCTGTGTGCATAATTGGCATTCATTTTGATCCATTTCTTAGGGCAGAGCCTCGTTAGGCTCTCTACTGAGTGCCGACTGTATGTAGATAACATTTTACTACCAGTTCTCATGGCAAACTCAAGAAGTAGATATCATCATTCCTAATGTACAGGTAAGGGAATTGAGGGCCAGACAGGTTACCTTTCTTGCCTGGAGTTAACCTACCTATAAATTTCAGGTCCGAACTTAGGGTGAAATCTAACCGGTTACTCAGGCAGACCTACTCACATGACCTCCGGGCCCTCTCCCATCACCAGGCAGCCCCACAGGACATAGCACTTCTCCCTGTCTAGTCCGTTAGCTCTCTGGTCTGTGAACATTCTCTGAGGACACCTCTCATAATGTGATTTATAGAAAGGATGCTTTTTTTTTTTTCTCTTAGTCCCCTTTGTTTCAGTGTAAAGCCCAGTCACCTATAGAATTGACAGCCCACCTCCCTAGGCAGGCTGAAGATTGTGGGTGAGATTAAGGCCCACTTCATGGAGGGCAGGGACCGCATTTGGGAAACACTGTTCACTAACACTCCGCTGTCAATGCAGGTTTGGAGTGTAGCTTCGACTTCCCCTGTGAGCTGGAATATTCTCCTCCACTGCATAACCTTGGGAACCAGAGCTGGTCCTGGCGCCATGTGCCAGCTGAGGAGGCCTCCCAGATGGACTTGTTGGATGGACCTGAGGCAGAACATTCTAAGGAGATGCCCAGAGGTAAGGGTAGAGGCTATTAGAAAGTCTCTCGGATGGGCCAGCATTAGGCTGGGGTGTTCTTTTCCTGTTTGAAATGATGAGGCTTTTCAACAGTCTCTGTTCATTTCCCTTGAAACCTATTTTTAGTATATATGTCTCTCCGTGCCTTCTTGGGCCATGGCAGGAAGAGGACTATGTAATTTTAATGACAAGGTCAGCCCAACCCTTTCCCCTTTTACCAAGTAATAGACATAGGATTTCATAGCTCTCTTCCATACAGATTTTCCCCAAGGTAAGATGGAGAAAAATGTGCTTATCTCTTTGTCAACTTGTGATGGGGTTGTCAAGTAAAATGCAAGATACCTGATTAAATTTGAATTTCAGGTGAACAACAAATGATTTGCAGTATAAGTGTATCTCATGCAATTATTAAAATATAGTGAAAACTATCCCACTTTTACTAAAAACTTCAAATGTGATTGAATGTCCTACATGTTCAGTTTCTAAATCTGGCACTCTTAATTTGGAGGGTAAAGCAAACTAGGTTAAAGTGTGTTTCAAAGCTACTCGTGAATATTCAGGCTTCATGTTTGTTGCGCATGGTCGTTCCCATAGTTCTGAACTGTTTATGAACTTTCCCTTCTGAATTAGTCCAGACCTGAGCAAGGTAGACGCAGAATGAACTTGTTCCACATTTGTAGAGATTTTGGAGAGAGATAATAGAGGTACTAAACTCTAGTCCAGCCTTCAGATCTCTCCAATCCAAACCTGAGGGCTCCTGATTAATTCCTTGGGATCAGAAAATTCTGCTGAGCCCCAATTGACAGCCTGTCTTTCTGTTTTGGGGGAAGAAATACTAACTGATGTGGTAACAAGCTTACGAGACAGTCAGAGTGGTGCTTAGCCTTTACAGAGTACTTCTGCCCACACTGTCTCGTTGGGATTGAATTTTGTGTGGGAAGAAAGGCAGATGAGAAAGCCAGGCCTCAGAGAAGGGGACCGACTGCACACAGAACAAATCAGTCATTCTCATGGGTCCAGGGTTAAACGTCTGTTGTGATGAATCTTAGATAAGGGAACTTTCTACCGCATTGTTTCCATCTTTGTAGCAGAAACTATGGCCAGAGCCTGCTCTGTGGCTGAGCACTTGAGGGTGATTATCTCGGGCTCATGTAACTCAAGAGCTTAACAGAAATGGGGCTCAGGTAAGCTGATGGAGGTGACACAAAAATAATTAATTCTCTCAGGTTTACATTGTACATCAGTCTTGAACCCGGCCGTGACAACAGAACAGAGTTTTCTGCACGTTCTTCTGAACTGACTTTTTTATACTTGTGATTCTCTTGAGATTGCCTAATGTTGATTTATATTTATATTTTATAAACTACTTTCATTTGGATACTCATATGTATTGTGTGTGGAGGGGGGTATAGGTGAATGGCTCTTAATGCATTCAAATCTTCTAAAAAAAAGTTATGAAAAATATTTAGGGCTCATAGCCCAAGATTTCTATTCAGTAGATGAGAGATGGAGCCTGGGAATTTGCATATTTTAAAACTCTGTTTTGAAATCTAACATGCAAAAACCAAATATAACATGTGCACATAGGTTAAAGATTACAATAAAACTACCATCTCCGTCCTTATCACCAAGCATAAGAATCTGAATACTGTCAGTTCCTTTGTCTCTCCTTCCTCAGAGATAGCCACTATCTTGCATTTGTATTAATAATTCATCTGCCTCTCTTTAGGGCCTTACTACCTAAGTATGTAGTCCCAAACATCATGTTGATTAGATTTTCACATTTGGGACTTTTTAAATATAAACGTAATCATACTGTTCTTTTGTGATTTTTGCCTTTTGACACAAGCCGTGGTTCGTTGTTCTGGTACCATATTGAATCTGTTGTATAAAAATAGTACAGTTTTTCTTTTTCTGTCATTGGTTATTTGGGTTGTTTCCTGGTTTCTCCAATTATAAACAACACTGCTGCATGTGATTTTGCACACATCTCTTGGTACTCATGTCCAGAGTTGCTCTAGAGAATGTAACTAACAGAGCTTTTGCTGGGGGCGGGGTTGTGCATCCTCTGTCTTGTTAGGTACTGTCAATCTATTTCCCAGACCCGGAACACTGATTTATATTATACTCTCCCATCAGTGGTGTATTAGTGTTCCTTCCCATGACTTCATGTTCTTGCGAAACACTCATATTGCCATTTTTATCAACCTATTAGAAAAAAACACAGTGTCTTATTGCTATTTCAATTACCTTGAGAGTTGTTTTTAAACACATTTTTATAAGTCACCCCAGTGATCCTGAGGTATAGTTCTTGTACTGATGCCAGGGTCATCCTTTCAGATTTGCTTCTGTTCAGCCATGCTCAGGGATATCTGTGGATTTCATTACCTAACACCTACAAACATATATTTTTGGCCTCTGTAGATTTGAATGATATTTATATTCCAGAGGTTGATTGTGAATCCCTGTTTCATGACATCAAGAGGGACAAGTGACACATATGTGTTTTGGGAATTCTGTAGACTTTGTGGAGTCAGACATTATAAGTTTGACAGTTGGTGCTTCTAAAAATTTTAAACCTTTCCAATAAATCATGCATTGCCATCCTCTGACCTGCTTCTTCTTCATCTTCCACCTTGTGATCTCTGGCAAATGCGTATCACACTGAGTGCCGGGAGAAAGAAAGAAGCAGGAGAGAAAGGGAGGGAGATAAAAATAAATGTTCACTTCTCGGTGTTCCTTAGTGTGGAATCATGTTGACACCTGCATGATTTTATGTGGCTTGATCCCATCGGCCGGTGTAGGTGTGTCAGTCAGGATTGGAATACCCAGTTTTAGAGTAAACGGCAGCTGTGTCTCTGCAAAGCATACTGCTACCATCAGACAGTGTGTAGCATCTATACGGACAGGGATGTCAGAGCGAAAGCCACTGTGGACGCAGTAGCCTTCTTTATGAAGCACTTTAGTGAACAGGCACATTCAAGCAGCAATAGGGGGATTGACTCACCTGCAGGCAGGAACATATGCTTATTTTTTGTGAAAATTAAGGAAAAGATCTGTACTAACAAAGTTTTGACCAGTCATGGAAACAAAGGGATCTACTTTTCAACCATCGCAGGGACTGCTTCTCCCCTGATGCTGAGAGGTGTTCAGAACATCCAATAATGGGCCTGTCATCACTTTTTGAAACAATTCATTGCATCACTACTTTTTCCCTAATGTAGGATCATGCCTTGCTGAGCAAGCTGATATTGTAATATTCCTCGCTTTTCAGGCAAAGAGGTGAAGGTGCCGAGACAGAAAATGACATGCCTGGTCTGCACAGTGACAAAAGAAGGACCCACATTCCGACCCTAGTGCCCCAGTCTTGAGAATCTCAGTTTCTCTGTCGTTGGCAGAAAATATGCTTATGATGGAATTGAGGAGGAGCGATGGGATGCTCTTCAGGATACTAGAGTCACTGCTGTATTTTTATGTAACTGAACTTTTACTGGCTGGATAGTATTTAGACTATTACAGTATTTCTTGCCATGGGATAAAAAGAAAGGCCAGAAAAAGGCTGAGAGATAATACCCGTCATATAGATAATGAACTGTTAAGAGCTTAAATTTTGAATGCTTTGAATTTATGGCTCCTGTAGCTGAGAATAATAAGGGACATATAATTCAGAGTGGCAGGATGATAAAACAATGATCATTTTGATGGAATACAATTTTGTAAATTAATAAAATCTCAAGGAAGCATCAAGTTGAGGCATTCTGTGACTTTTTAAGAAGTGCCGTGGGCATGTTTGATGCCTACAACTTCCTCTGTTTTAGAATGTGGTCAAGGGAACACCCTTTTCTTCCTCCCGCAAGACAAGGTTTTGAACTCTAGCCTGAACCCTAGCTTAAAAATGGAAAACACCTCATCAGTGCCTCCTAACAGCTGCCTTCCCAGTTGCCCACTCTTATCCATACACAGGAAAAATGGGTTTAGCCTCAGTTGTGAAGACTTTTGCAGTCTTCAGCTCAGTTCTCCAGGGCTCTGATACTCAAGGTTTTGCCTTGTTTTATTTGGGGGGATGGTCCTTAATGGAGCACGGCCAGGCCACTGAGACTTCTCTGTTATCAAGATGGTTTAGTTTTCAAGAGGTTGAAAAACATTGCCGTGGAGCCCTGGGACAGTGAAGAATGACTCAGCACATGCCTAGATTACCATAATGCCAGAATGTGATTATTTTTTTTTCCTCATTGAGTTTATTGGTACATTTTAGGTATACAGTACAGTTACATTCATCATTGGGATCATGTACCTTTACATGACAGGTCTTGATTCTCATTTTTTCCCCTTGTCCCTGCCCTCCTTCACCCCCTCCTCCCCTTCCCATTTACAAATATTTTATTTCCATTTTTTCATTTTTCTCCTATTTTTTTCTTTCCCTTATTACCTTTTCCCACCGTTCCCACTTTCCCTGCACCGTTAGCCCTTTTCTTCCCATTTCACATTGTCAGTTATCTCAATAGGAACTTATGTACTATTATAGTTTATTCACACCAGAGAAACTCTTCGGTATTTACATGTGTGACTTATTTATTTCACTTAGGAGTATATCCTCTAAATGTATCCATTTTCCTATGAATGAATCTAATTTCTCATTCTTTATGGCTGAGTAGTAAACATTTTATAGAAAAACCACATCATCTTTGTCCAGTTTCCAACTGATGGACAACTGGGCTGTTTCCAAGTTTTAGCTATTACAAACTGTGCCACTATAAACATAGGTGTGCATATATCATTGTGAGATGATTCTTTTAATTCTTTTGGAAAGATACCCAGCAGAGGGATGGCTGGGTCAAATGGGACCTTCAGTCCAAGCTCTTTGAGGTATCTCCATGTTGATTTCCATAGTGGTTGCACCAGTCTGCACTCCCACCAACAATGGAGAAGGGCTCCTTTCTCCCCACAACCCCGCCAACATTTGTTGTTGTTTTATTTCTTAATAGCAGCCGTTCTTTGTGGGGTGAGGTGGAATCTCAGTGTTGTTTTCATCTGCATTTCTCGAATGACCAGTGATGTGGAACATTTTTTCATATATTTACTTGCTGCTTTTACTTCTTTGTCTGAGAAATGTCTGTTCATTGCAGATGCCCATTTTTGAATTGGGTCCTTATATTTGCGGGGGGCTGATGGTTTTGAGCAGAATGCAATTATTTAGCCTTCAGTTCACTGCTGCAGCATAGAAGCAAACTTAAAAGAAACCCGGAAACATATTCTTTGCCAGTTCTGGAAGCCAAATAGTTTGAAGTCAGTGTCAGCAGAACTGGTACCTTCTGGACAAAAAATTCATTCCCTATCTCTCTTCTAGCTTCTTGTGGCTAGCAAGTTTTAATGTTCCTTTTCTTGTAGATGTGTCACTCTAACCTATGCCTCCCTTGTCACAGAGTATTCTCCTTGTAGCCTTAGCTCAGATCTGCCTTACATAGAGGAATATATCATTGGATTTAGATCCTATCTTAAATTCAGCATGATTTTGTCTTAGTATACTTAATTCCATCTGCACAAATCCTATTCCAATCAGGTTGTCTTCACAGGTACTGGGAGTTAGGGCTTGGACATCTCTGTTGGAAGCCACTATACCTTGATATTTTCTCATTGCATGTTGGGTTGGCATGTGAATCCTACATGTTTCTCCCTGCACCTATGGGCTGTGAGCTCTCAAGCCTATCTGGAGTCTAGTTGGGCAGGTTCAGAGGAGCCCAGATTAATACCAGCATTTCTTATCCTTCCTCCAACTCCTTCCCTTCCCCAAGGGTTTGAAATGTTCTTTAAAGACCTATATAAACACTTCTCAAATAGACCCCATCCTAGGAGTAGCAGGAAGCTGGGCAAACTTCTGAGCTATAAGTGATGCCTGTCAGGATACAGCTCTCTTTGCATTCACAGTCACTGCAGGCTGTAGCTAGGTAGCTGAGTTGGTTCTGAGTCTCGTGCTTTGGCTCTTGACCCTTTGGTTGCTGATAGACAAGTGATATGATGAAAGTTCACTCAGCACTCGCTCCATTATACAGTGAAACCTGTCATAAGCCATCCATTTCTGCCTTCAGGCTTCATTTGCTGATTGACCGAGCCTCTTCTAGGCATTGATTCTCACATGTGAATGGGTTTACAACTTTCTGGAAAGCGGGTGCCAAAGGAAGGAAAGAAGGTGCCCTCAAGGATGAGGACAGGCTGTCAGTAAGGTGGAGATGAGAGGAACCTGGGCACTGGAGAGCCACTGAGATTTTCCTGAGAATGCTAGCCTGGCCCCGCCTGCCTGGGTGAAGTGTGTTAGTACAGACTCGGACTCCGATGTTCACAGTCCACAGGAAACCCTGAATTTTACCTGTGTAATGAGAGTCAATAATCATGTTTCACTTTGTGTGTGTAAGCAAACTTTAGCAAATAGCTCTGGCTTTTTATTGAAACTGGGAGAGCAATTAGGACAGATAAGGCAACTAGAATAAAAGAAAAATGTAATTTAAATGACTGGTAATCCTCTCTGTCACTGTGTCTCTGTTCTCCGCCCCCACCCCCCATCCCTCTGAAGAAAATGATGTTCTTTGCTTATCACTTGTTTCATGCTGGATGAATCAAACTGGAGCTGTCCATACTAAATATTCAGATTCCAGCCTCCTCAACTCCCTTCCTGTGCTGTTCTCTCTGTCTGGTGTCAGGTTGCTATTTTAGGACTGTGGTCTTCAAACTTCTATTTTATTGTATGCCCCGTCAGTAAAATATTTTTGAGTATACACTGTGTATGTTTTCATTTTATATATATATGTTACTATCACCAAAGCTTAATTTCTTATTTTTTTTTTTTGAAGCAGAGATCATTGTGTTTTATTTAAGAGCCCAGTTGAGTATTGTTTAGGGTTCTCTCTGGTGGTTCACTTGGGAATTTTACAAAGTTGCCAGGGTGGATCTGTTATGCTATAGGCAAACAAATGCCCCTTGGCTCTATCAGGGCAATTAAGCTTGGTTTCATATAAATGGAAAGAAGATTACAATAAAAATGTACAGGTTTATTTTGTTTTGCAGCTTTATTCCTATTCCCCCCTCCCCAGTGAGTAATGTGCTTTTCTCTTTTAATATCTTTGCAAACAGCTTTATTATCTTGCTGTTTCTTCTATCAAGGAGTTAAATTCACTATCAACTTTATTGAATACATTATTATTATTGTTATTTTGCAGTGCTGGGACTTGAACCCAGGACCTTAATGGGCATGTGGTCTGTGCTGAGCTATACCCCTAGCCCCCAAACACATTATTATGTATAATGAAAAACACCTATTATAAGTATATAATTCAATGAGGTTTGAGAAATATATACACCTGTAAAACCACCACACAAGGTATGAGCATCCCCATCACCCTCAAAATGTCCCTGTGTCCATTCCCAGTCAGGTAGAACCTGGGCCCCAGGCAACACTTGATCCTCCTGTCACCATAGATCAGGATTGTGTTTTCTAGAGCCTCGTGTCAGTGAAGTCATTAAGTCTTCAACGTCAGACCTCTCTTACTAGCACATCTGTGAGATTCATCTATATCACAGAATATGTCAGGAATCGGTTCCTTTTTCTCGTTGTATAGTATTCCCATTCTATTGATGGGCATTTGTATTTTTCCTCTTTGTGGTTTTTTTTTTTCAGCTTTAATTGAGTTTATTGGTACATTTTAGGTTATTTTTGAGTTGAAAAGAAACACAATTATGGGAACACTTTGAAGACCACTGCAGAGCTTCTGTCCTCTATACATGGTATCAGGCTTCCTAGTTTTCTTAGCATCTTACTCTGGCTCCAGAGTTCCTGATGTCGCTGTCCTTTCCCCCTCTTTAGAGACCCTCTTAGGGCAAGTTCTCTCAGCTCATAACCTCGGCAGCTCTGGGGGACTTCTTCCCCAAACAGGCCTCACAGAAGAGTCCAGCTCCTTTCATCTCCCTTAAGTTTCAAAACTTAGTCTCTGTGCTCGGAATTGATAGATTTATAGAGGAAAGAAATAACTTCTGGGCTAAATGCTGCTAACAGTACTAACCCTCAAAAGTCAAAAGATATCATTCTCTATAGATTTCCATTTCAACTGATATATCTCAAATCTAGGACTTCAGCAAAATTATTTCCTGCTGAATAGTTATTTATGATGTTGAAAATATTAAAAATATTTCAAATGCCCAAAAAATAACAATTAGTTCAATAAGATAAAGCATACATAAAATATGCTGCCATTACATGTTCTATGTAATATATTTAATAATATAACAAAGTATTTAAGGTCTGTTATTAGGTTTCTTAAAAGCAGATTAAATAATCTGTGGAAGAGAAGTTATTTTGTGCAAGAAAAACCTATACATGTTCATAAGGAAAACCCTACATAAGGGGAAAATTTTTTCCCAGCTATTCCTCAGATACAGGACTAAGATCCAAACTATATAAAGAACTCAAAAAAATTAGACCACCTAAAATAGGAAATCCAGTCAAAAAATGGGCAAATGAAATGAGTAGATACTTCTCAGAAGAAGCCCAAATAGTCCCATAAATATATGAAAAACATTCAACATCTTGGCCATTAGAGAATTGCAAATTAAAACAATACTAAGATTCATATTATACCAGAAAGAATGACAGTCATGAAGAAATCAAACCACAACAAAATGCTGCCATGGCTGTGGTGAAAAAGGAACTCTCCTTCATTGTTGATGGGAATGTAAACTAGTACAGCCATTGTGGAAATCCCATTTGAGCCAGCGACTCCCCCTCTAGGTATTGTCCCCAAAGAGCTAAAGACATCATATTACAGTGATACATACAGACCAGTGTTAATAGAGGCACTAGGGCCAGGGATTTAGCTCAGTGGTTCTGCCACCTACCTCACAAGCACAAAGTCCTGAGTTCAGTCCCTGGTACAAAAAAAAGGTATAAAATAGAGGCACAATCAGCCTTCAACAGATGAATGGATGAAAAAAATGTGGTACATATATATGATGAAATACTACTCAGTTATAAAGAAGGATAAAGTTGAGACATTTGTAGGAAAATAGGTATATCTGGAAAATATAATTTTAAGTGAAATAAATCAGACACATATTTAAATGCCACACGGTATCTCTCATTTGAGTAAAACAAAGTAAATAAAGATCAAAGGAATGGTTGAAGGACAATGGGTAATAGGTCTTTTGCAAATGGGAAGGGATCCAGGAGACTGAGGGCAAGGGGAGGTATAGAGGGGAAAGCAAAACTATTTAAGATGTGTCATACCAAATACTCAAAATGAATGTAAACATTAATTGCAAACATGAACTAAAAGTAGGAATGATAACGACAATAATGAAAATGGGGACAAGGAATTTAGAGACGGAGTGAAGGAGGTGGGTGGGGAGGCAAGGGGAATAAAAAAGAGCCAAGATGTTTTATGTGCATGTATCTACTCCTTAAGAGAAGTGTAAACTTTATGAACAGCAATCGTGCACTAAAAAATAAACGCGTTCATTTAGATTACTGGACACAAGATGAAGAGAGAAAATCAAATATATTCCAATACACTTACAGAGAACGAGCTAATTTTGCAATTTTTTTTCACACAAATGAGAAACTTATATTGTGAATATTGCAGAACATTTCTAATTCAAAATGAGGATCTAAATAATTGGAAAGTTTAGAAGGAAATAGGCCAGCAGAGTAACAGAATTATTTCTAGGTGAATGATTGGTGGTTCTCTTTTCCTCCATGAGCTTCAATACTTTCCAAGTCTGAGCCCATGAAGTTCATTAATCTTTATAAGATAAGCATGCTGTGTTGTAATACCAGGGGTCAGTGTTACAGTGAATTATCTTGGACTTCTGGAGAAAAATGTGAACTGTTTTATGCCACAACAATCACAAATGCTTGTGAAGTACTGCTAGGGTGAAGCGGACAGGCGTACAGAGGAGAAGGTAGTTTTCCTCCCTGCCTCAGTACACAAAGGGGCACTGGCAATGGACATCTGTTCATGAATCCAAAGATCCTTACCTCATCTGCTTCTGCTTGGCTTCTCTGAAGCCTGGGAAAGGCTAATTGTGGAAACCAACGAGCGGTTGGTTTCAGAAATGTGCCCAGGGGCTGAGGGGCAGCATTTCAGGAGGATCTCATGTGCCCACCCTATTTTTATTTTAATCCTTGCCCCTGCACATTTATCAGAAGCGCCTTGGGTGGTCATACCTTTTCACTTGAGCATGACTCTTCATCAAACTCAAGTCACCTGGTAGATGTGTAGCCTCTTGTCCCTGCCCCTCTTCTGGAACTCACTGTGAAAGGCCACATCAGTTTGCTGGTTCTCTATGCAGAAGTGTGTCCCTCATCTCCTGAGCAATGACCGTGGGCCTTCGATGCTGACCTTTCAGCAATCATATCAACAAGCTGTGATGTATGATGCATCCTAATGTAATGCTGGTACCAGCCTGGCAGCTGGAGCTTGAACTTCAGAGCGGGACCTGCCTCAGCCAGCTGACATGCTTGCTTCGGGGAGGGGGGAGTGTGTCTGGTGAAGTATTGCTTACCTGCCTATCAGGACTGTCCTCTCCCAGGGAGTTGCCTGCTTTGCCCTCTAAAGCCTCTTCATGGGAGGGGAAGGGAAGATGAATGTGTAGTCAACATCATATACCTTCTTACTGAACTTTGCAACCGCGGGGTAGTAGACCTGTAGTGTGAGGAAAGAAGGAGAGCAATTGGGGGATAGGGGAGCCTAGGCTGTAGTCTCAGCTCTGCCATTAGAAACTTCGCTTTACTCTGTGGGACTTAAATTTTTCATCTGTAACATAGTCTTAGACTAGATGTCAATAAAGCCATGTCCTATTCTGACATAAGACAGGGGTTAGGCATTTCCAGTAAAAACAACAGCCAAATAACCTGGCACAGAAATCCTACCAGATAAGGAGAGATACCTCTCTCCAAGTTTTGGCCATAATCTCTATTCAGCCTCTGTGACAGTCTGGTTCTTCAGGCCAACCATTAAACCATAGTGCAAGATGGGAGCATTGTCTCTAGAAAGTCATGTGGCACCCTAGAGGGAGAAAAGGGGAACTCTCAGAACCATTATAGCAGCTGAAATTATTATGTTAGATTTTCCAGGCTCAAGAACCTGAGAAGAGACAAGTATGGTGAACAGATCACACACACACACACACACACACACACACACACACACACTCCCCAGAACCTGGGCATATTTTATTTGCACAGCACAAAACTTTGCAGATGGGATTATCCCGGATTATCCAGGTTGACCAGAGGCCTTCACAGAGGTTCTGGTCAGTGAAAGAAGGAAATAGGATCGTAATAATCACAAGAGGAATGTGAAGATGGGAGAATTCTGAGGGGAGAGAGAATTTGAAGATGTTAAGATACTACACTTCTGGTTTGAAGATGAAGGAAGAGGCTGTGGGAAAAGGAATGCAGGAAACTCTGGAAGCAAGGAAAGAAAAAAACAAGGATTGTTCTATCCTAGAAGGGTAGACTTCTGATCTCCAGCTTGTGAAATCAGATATGTGTTGTTTTATGCTAATGTTTCTGTTAATTTTTTGCAACACTAATGGAAATAAATAAAACTACTTTTGGCTAAGGTGGGAGGAAGAGTGATATGCTCTTGTGACCAGGGCCAGAACTTATAAAGGACACCATTCGAGAAATGGCCATATTCGGAAAATGGACTGGACCTTAGAGCAAACTGACTTACTGTAGGTGTCCTTTGAGTTGCTGCTCACTGAGTCTCCCCATCCCCTCTACTGTGAATAGAGTACATCTCTTTGGGAGCCAGAAACAGAAAAGAAATATACAGCAGTGGAAGAGTCAAAGATGGACATAAGCAAATGCTTATGGACCAAAAGCACCCCAAGGAGGGGCCTGAAAAAGACATGTTGCTACAACTGGTGCGATTGGGATCAGGCTACCACTTTTTCCATGGAAGAAGCCTGAGGGAAGTTGTAGCAGCTACACAAGACTACACAGTTTCTGTGAAGTTCCTTTCTGGAATAGTTGAAGGAGAGTATGAAACCACATGTACAGGGCCTGGATGGGCTGCTGACTGGCTCAGGAACTAGCCCAAATGAAACTGGAGAGAGTTACAGACTTCACAGTGCTTTTCCACCCACATTCATGTTTGGGTCTCACAGCACAGCAAGATGGGTATTATCAGTGTCCCTAAGTATAAACTGGCAAACTGAGGCTAATAGTAAGCTTCCAAGAAAGGAAACTGGGTCTCTCATTCATTGCAATGTTTCAAGGGCCTAATATAATGTCCAATAGAAAATAGACATTCATTAAGTATTTCTTATAATTCAAAAGAGATGAACTACACGGCTCAAACCTATAAAAGATGGTATATGGCAGAGTTGGCTCTTGAGTTAGTGTTTAAACACTGAATCTCATGTTCTTTCCATTACATTGGCTGCTTAAAATGCAAAGTGTTTCTCAGGTTACTCCTACAGAAGACTAATCTTCACTACATACATATCTGGCAGTGCATTGAGGGCACAGCACATATGCCAGTGATGCTGGGGTAATTCTCTGTCCTCTGACACAGCCAAATTATGTCCACCCTGCTGTCTGGTAACTTCAGTGTCTTAGGAAATCCGTTGTCACCTGTGTCTTCTTTGCAGGTTGCCAGAATGAGGGCTGTGGCCTAGCATAAAGGTCACCATCCTGGCTAAGGTGATTCAGTCAGTGTGAGAAGATGGAATCAGGTTACTGAAATCAGTCAAGCTGTTCACAGCATGCCCCCCCTCCACATTCATAACACCTTGCCCTTTTAGATCTAGAAGGAGCACTGTTCTGAAAGTCAGGAGTGGTAGGCCAGCCTTACTTCCTGAATTGGTGAATGGAGTGGGTGAGCTCAGATAATCCATAAGAGTAGGTGTACCTGTCTTATTTCCTTACTTCCTCTTATTACAAAGCTTTTCTTAGTGTTATATGGATTTCTTAGCCTCACTGATTTGTATATATCCAATGGTTCATATAAGAGACGTCCTAAGGAAATATGGACTCTGTTTAAGAAAGGCCATGAACCACTCTGAATTTATGCCTGAAGAGATGTAAAGGAAAGTTAAGGCCTTGCAAGAAGAATAAAATAAAATCTCTTGAAGGGGATAACTACAGTATAATTCCTCTTGGACTGGAGAGATAAGCTTTACTCATTCAAGACATAGAAAAAATGCTTGGTTTAGTTTAAGCTGAAGAGAGATCTGGTGGTCTTTTTACCTGTTTGTCTTTCTTTTCTGACTTGTTATAAAAATCAATCAAAATAACGTGCAAGAAATTTTTCTGTAAACAGGAATATTGCCTCAGAGAGAAACATGTGACTCTGCGTGAGTCAGTCACCTCAACCACGGCAGCCTAAAACAAGAGGTTCTGCTCTGTCTTGGTTTGAAAATCTTCATTCTATGAACAGGAGGCTTACTTAGTCCAGGTATCCATGCATAACATAAATATGGGAGTTTTTTAACTCAGACACAACAGTACTCTAAGAAAGGTCTTGCAGCCCCAGTAGTAACCCTGTGTGTTTACAAATGAAATTGCAGTGGACTCCAGAGAACACGTATGGGTTCAGATATTGGTATCCAGCACTCCCCGCAAGAGATTGGTGAGAACCTTTGACCTGGGTTGCTAAGGTTGTGCAGTCTAGATTATTAATTTTGTAGCATTATGATCTATTTTTAATTCCTTCTACTTCTTTAGGAATCTTAGTACTTTCTCATAGTCATGTTTGATCGAAGTGCATTTGTTGGATATCATGTCTTTCCTAATTGATTTTTTTATGGAAGCTGTTATTATTTGGAAATATGCTAGATGTTATGATCACTTGTTAACAGAACTGACTATATATGTAGTATGACAGTTTCCTATGCCTGTTTTCTAATACCCAAGTCTGTATTTGTATTCTTTTTGGCAGTTTTCTTCTCTGTGTGGGTCAATATTCTCTGCACTATTTGAAATATTTCCTCGGGAATAAGGAATTATTTCAAGGTGCCTAAAATGAAAATGGCATTCTGGTTGCACAGTGCCATGACACTACAACAGACATTAAATTCAGCCTGTAACAACATTTTGGGGTGCCTCTGTTTAATCCCATCATCTCCAGTATTGCTTGGGCTACACAAATATAAAGTATCATTAAAATATCTTTCCTTAGATTAGATGTGTCTCCTTTCCTAGGAATGTTTTCTTTTTTCTTCATTTATTAACATTATTTTTTCCACCCTAAAACTTTTCATTCTGTATTAGTGAGAGAGAGCTCAGTGTAATTACTATTATCTTTCTCATGTTCAAGTACTTAACACAGATTATGGTCTATTTGGAGTTTTTAACTATAAATTAGGTCAAGAACACTGAGGATAATAAAAAGAGCCATAACAGAAGAGCATTATAGAGAAGGCAAGTGTCTTAATTTTTTTGGCTAGACAATCCTTTGGAGATGACTTATAACTAACTGTTCAGCCCTCGCATGAGTACTTCATTCCTTTCTCTTTGCCGTCTTTAGCTTTATGCTCTCTCCTCTGCCCCTTCATGAGCAGGAGATTAATAAAGATCAGTTGTGTGACTGTGTTGGGTCAGCTCTAGGTAAAAGACAGCCTGCACCAGAAAAGTGGTGGGGAATTTGAAGAGAAGGAAGAAAGCAAGAGCCAATGCTTGGGGGGCACACTAGACTATATCGTATGAATGAGAAAAGGCCTCGTGAGCATGATAAAGAAAAATAAAGTAAATTTTCAGAGTAGGAAAATCTGTGAAGATAGAGAGTTATTCAGTGGTTTACCTAGATTTAGGGGGCTGGGAATGGAAGGATGATGACTCGTAGGTGGAATGTTTTGCTTTGGGATGGCAAAAATGACCTAAGTTTGATTGTGGTTGTGGTTGTACAACTCTGTCAATGTACTGGGAATCTATTGAATTTTATACTCTTTAAGCTTATAAAATGTATAGTATGCAAATTTTTGTTTTAATGAAATGTTTTATATTTTCACAAAAGAAAAAGCCTGCTTTTGCTAGCTAGAGGAATTGGTAAAAGATGTCTCCCCTAGGTCGATACACTGTAGTGCGAGCACTCATGGTTGGACATACATGTGTCTTCGTTCCTCTTCTCTCGTCAACCATTCTCCCTTCAAAAGACCAAGGCATCCTTTCCATTTACAGCTGTGGAAGCATAATAGATGTGTGGCTGACACACAAGCTAAATGGACTTACCCAACAATAAATAAAAATTTAGACACCTGATGGCCTTTTGTGTGCTACACATAAATTGAAGAAACGCTATTTGCTAGAGAAGCAAACATAGGTCCCTAAATTGATGATAAAGGTAAGCTAATTTCAGGAGCCTATAAGAATGAAGAAATAATGGAAAATACCCTGCAGTACAAAAATAATATTTAAAAAGATAAGCTGAATCTATTAAGTTCTGTGTTCCTGAGGTCAAAGACAAGACAAACTCAGTATATCCTGATAATCAGTAGTCCTTCAGGAGGGAATCAGGTGTCAGATGCAGTTAAATAAAAAGGGCTTTAAGGTTTTCTGTGTCTATAAAAATAATTTAGAAACTGGATTTCTGACAGAAAAATAATTAGCAATACTCAATGCCTCTACAAAGCAGCAGCAGCAACCTTCAACTTGTTTTTTAATTCATGCTTTGATAAATGTATGAGTAAACTCATTGAGCTCATTTACCTTGGAAAATTAAAAGAAAACAATAAAATGAAAATAGAAGAGCAACAACCAAAGGGTATGGAATTAATAAAGACTATTTATGTGACTATTGAGCCAGCTCTAGATAAAGGATTTAGCCTAAGCCAAGAAAAGGGAGGAGGAGGGTGTGAGAGAAGGAAGGAAACATGAGCCAGTAGTTAGTAACACAAGTAAGTATCTTTATGGGAGTTAGAAAAAAATGAACAAACTCCTGTCTTTTTCCAGGTGGATGGATAGATGCAACCCAGTGCTAGATTTCATGGCTTGACAAGTAGAGCATGAGCTGAATTTCAGCCCTACTCACCCTTTACTCAGCACATTTTTGGAGGACCCAAGTCACTTTAACTATATGCAGTCAACCTATTTGTATTTCTTAAGATCTACATTAGCTATCTTGTCTAGTACTTATTAAATATTGTTTTATTTTCATTTCATAGCGACTTCTTGGAGTAATATCAGAAACATGGATATCCATGTTAAACTGTTAAACTTCAAGTAAAAATGGTGAGGGTCTAAAAGGTTCTGACCTGGTACAGCTTCTTTCTGCCCGTTTTGTCAGCCAAGCAGGCCTACCAAAGCAGATAACAATGAACAACAGCTTCTCTGTCCCAGTCAAAGGGAACTAGCTTGATTTGAAGGAGTTGAGGCAGTAGGTAGGCAGTATACATGCTTAGCAGTGTTGTAGGTGAAAATGATGATCTGAGGAGTGGGTGGGATGGAGGAAAGATAGGGTGCAAATACTTTACTAGTCTCATGTTTTGATCATGGAAAAGGCAGACATAGATATAACGAAAACTGTGTATATTCCCGGTGGAGATGAAAAGGGGTCCAAGATGGCTACAACCTTCAAGCCGATTCTAAGACCATACGTGTGTGTGGAGAATACATGGAAAACCTCAACACCCTAGCATTGAATGCATTCCCTTATTCATGCACAGATTATTATTTATATATTACAGGATGGTTACTGATTCAAGGTGTTTAAGCATATCCTCTATCCAAATATTTAGAGACAAATAAACTATGCAGAGATGATCCAAAGGAAATCAGCCTTAAAACAAAAACTAGAACCAGAAAAAGATTCAGTAAAGATATATCAGAAGCCACACATTGTAGGAAGACAGTTCTAACAGATATAGCTTGCCCAATTTACTAAAACAAAAACAAAACTAACAAGAAAACAAAATAACATAGTAACACCAAGAAAACAAACCCTACATTAATCTTCATAAGGACGTCAGAATCTGGAGTTGCTATAGTATATTATCTAAAATGTCTAGGTTTCATCAAAAATTAGGTTACATGCAAGAAACAGGAAAATGTGGCTCTTAAGAAAAAGGAGACAATAAAATAATCTCTGATTAGATATTGAATTTATAAAATAAAACCTCAAAAACAGCTATTGTAATTATGTTCAAGGAACAACCACTACCAAAAATAGTTTAGAATATTAAGGAAAGTATGACAGTAACAACAACTGAAAAATTATGAACTTGAGTACCTACATAAGCATTTTTTTAAAAAAGAACAAAATAAAGTCTTGAGTTGGAAAGTACAATAACTAAGATGAAAAACTAATTAAAGAGGCTCAGTAGTAGACTTAAGGCAGAAGAAAGAATGAACCAGTGTGAAATTGGGCTGATATATATTTTCCAGGCAGAATAACAAAGAGAAAAAATTGAATAAAAATACTCCTATCTTAAAAGACCTCAGGGGCAACATCAAGCACACTAATAATACACCTTTAAGAGTAAAAGGGAACATTGAAAAAATAATGTCCCAAAGAATATCATAAGGGAGTGGTGATCAATTTACACATTCAAGAGACTCATCAAATTTTAATTAGCACAAATACAGAAATTTACACCTAAATATGTCACCATCCAACTGTTAAATACCAAAGATAAAGATTTTTTTAATCATTGAGTTTATTGGTACTTTTTAAGTATACAGTACAGTTACATTCATCATTGGGATCTTGTACCTTTACATGACAGGTCTTGGTTCTCATTTTTTCCCCTTACCCCTACTCTCCCTTCACCCTCTTCTACTCTTCCCTATTTACAAAATCTTTGTTTCCATATTTTCATTTTCTCATATTTTTTCTTCTCCCTTATTTCCTTTCCCCTACCATTCCCACTTCCTCTACATCTTTAGCCCCTTTTTCCCTATTTCACATTATAACTATCCCTTTGCTGGGTATTTTTCCAAAAGAATTAAAAGAATCATACCACAGTGATATATGCACACCCATGTTTATAGTGGCACAGTTTGTAATAGCTAAAACTTGAAAACAGCAAATAGCAGAATTGCCCATCAGTTAGAAACTGGATAAAGAAGATGTGGTTTTTCTATAAAATGGAGTACTACATAGCCATAAAGAATGAGAAACTAGAGTCATTCATAGGAAAATGGAAGTATATTGAGGCCATACTCTTAAGTAAAATAAGACACATATGTGTAAATACCAAATTGTTTCCCTGTTGTGAAAAACTAGAAGTCTAAATAAGATCCAAATGGTGTACTTGATAAAGATCTTAAAGCAGCAAGAGAAAAATACCTTGGTTCATGAACTTTATTCCATGATTCTGGGAAAGGTGGCTGTGTTTGTGTTTGTGTGGGAAAGATGGCCATGGTTGTATTCCTCACCTGATGTGGAGTTTGCAAATGGAAGAAAAATTTTGCCAAACACTTCTGTTCATGAGCAGAATTGTTGGTAAACAGAAGTATTTGTGAACCAAGGTATTATTGTGGCTCATGATGTACAAGAGAACATCTGTATGATTAGTGGCTGACATCTTATTTAAAACAATACTACAAGGCAGTGTAATTATATACTCCAGAGTTTTGAAGAAGAAAAGTAAACTAAAATTTCTTTGTGCAACCAAACTGCCTGTTAAAAATGAAGACAAAATAAAACACTTTTTAAATAAAAAGACTGTTACTAGTCAACCTGCTTTATAATAATACTAAAGGAAGTCCTTCAGAATGAAATAAATGTATATTACCAAGAGATGACTTGAGTACACAAGAAGAAATAAAGAGTGCCAGAAATGGTAAATGTGTGGGTTAATATAAAAGAATCAGGAGTTTTTCCTCCTTTCTTCTCTTAATATCCTCAAGACACAAAATTATATAAATATATAATTATAATATTAAACTGACAACGTATGGATGCATAAGTAACAATAATAACAAAATATAGATAAAGAAATGGAAATAAATCTGAGTAAAGTTTCTATTTATTACTGAAATTGGATTAATGCTAATCTGAAATACAATGATAAGATGCACATTATAATTTCTAGAAAAATCACTAAGTAACTCCTAAGCATAAAGGAAAAAAGTCAACAGAAGATTTCAAATGGTACACTGAAAAATATTGGGCAGTAGAGAAGTAGAGTTACAGTAGAACAAAATGATAGGAGACAATATTATCAGAGTATATAAAATAGAAAGATCCAACTATATGTTTTCTGCAAGGGATGCAGCTTAGATTCTGTGATATGAATAGGCTGAAAATGAAAGGATAGAAAAAGTTCTGCAATTTAAGCAGTATCCATAAAAAAGCTGAAGATGGTATATTAATGAGATTAAATTAAGGCAAGAAATGTTCCTGAGGAAAAGATAGACATTTTATAGTGGTATATATTCAATTTGCCAAGAAGTTATAACAATTATAAACATATATTCATCTAACAACAGATCCTCAGAATATCAAAGTGAAACTATCAGAATTGAAAGGAGAAACCGATAATTCAATATTTATTTTTGGAAATTTCTCTACTACATTCTCAATAATGGATAGAACAGCTAAACAGAAAAAGATATAGAAGATTGAAACATAGTGTCAACCTGAGAAAATATGGAACACTACACCAAATAACTAGTGAATATATGATCCTTTCTTTTGCACAAGGAACTTTCTTCAGTTTAGACCATAAGCTAGGTCATAAGACAAGTCTTAATAACTTTACAGGAGTTAAAAATCCTTCAATCAGAATGGAACAGATAAGACTTTTACAATGATGGAAATCTCTAAATACTAGGAAATCATTTATCAAATTTCCAAATAACTCATGCATCAAAGAAGAAATATGTCTGTCTTAATTATGTTTTCTTGTTGCTGAGACAAAATGCCCAACGACCAAAATTAAAGGAGGAAAGATTTATTTAGCTCACAGTTTATTGAGATTTGAGATCATAGTTGGCTGGCTGCAAGGCAGGGAGACATGGAAGAGGGCCACTGCAGAGGAGAAACAGCTAATGGCAGGCAGAAGGCAGCAAGGCAGCAAAGCAATGAGGTAGCAAATAAGCAGCAGTGATGAAAAATGCCCTTTCTTTTCTTTATATTCTATCCAGGCTACACGCCCTTAGAGAGAGTAGCACTTGCACTCAGTGTGGTCCTTTCCACTATCCATACCCAGAACTTTGCCAAACCAATCAGTGGACTAATGTAGTAGTCACACACCCTTGATTCCAGCATCACACACTCTAAATCCAGCCACACCTCTGCAAAGCCTCAGTAGTGACCACATAAGGCTTGGCGGGAGACATCTAGAAACAAGCCTTAACATTGTCACATGAGAAGTGCTACAGTCTTGATCTGAAATATCCTGCAAAGGCCCATGTGTTAAAGACATAGTCCCCAGCTTGGTGCTGTTAGGAGAAGATGGAAGCTTTAAGAGGTGGGGCCTGGTGGAAGGTCTTCTGGTCACTGGAGGCATCGTCTTCCACAGATTAGTGGGATCCCTGTACCTTCTTCTTTCTTTTTCCCTCTAGCCATGAAGTGAGCAGCTTTGCTCCACCAGGTGCTCCCGACCATGATATGCTAACCATAGGCCCAATGCAACAGGGCTGTTCGATCACAGCCTGGAACCTTTGAGCCAAAATAAACCTTTCCTCTTCATAGTTTGATGACTACTGGGAACCTAACATAGAACATTAGAAAACAGTTTAATTGAATGAAAACTGAAATGAAACACATAAAAATTTAAAAGATTAAAGTAAAGGTGCTTAGGAATAAATGTATATATGTTAATGCCTTTATCAGGAAAGAAGAAAAGTCTCAAATCCATAATCTAGGTATCTGCTTTATGAAAAAAAAAACAGTAGATATTCAAAGCATATAAAATAACAGAAATAAAGATTAGAGTAGAAATCAATGAAAGAAAGCAGAACAGTAAAATAATGAGAATCAGTGAAACTAAAAGTTGGATGTAGAAAAGGTCAACAAAATTGAAAAAAATTTGGTTAACAAAGGAAAGAAGACACAAATTCAAAGTCAAAATGAGGTAAAGGACTTCACTATGGACCCTAGAGAAATTAAAATCTTATAATGGAAATTATGAACATGTTTTGCCAATAAATTTAGATGAAATTAAAGTTTAGACAACTTAGATGAAATGAACACATTCCTAGAAAATCACAAATTATCAGAACCAATTTTTTTTAAAAAGTGAAAAAATTAAATAGGCCTATAATAAGAACTTGAAGTAGTAACTGAAATCATTCTGGAAGAAAATCCAATGCAGTGATGAATTCTACCAAATATTTAGAGAATAAATAGTACCAGTGTTAACATATTCTTTCAGAAATAGATGAATGAACACTTCCTACTTCATTCTATTCCTCCAATATGAAAGCTGGAAAAAATACGTCAGAAGAAGAAAAGTCACTGACCAAATACCTTTCACCAACATAAATGCAAAAAAAAAAAACAACCTTAAAATGTTAGGAAGCCAAATCCAGCAACACTTGAAAAGGATGATATATCATGGTCAGATAGACTTTCAGAATTAGTTTAATATTCAAAAGTTAAACAATATGCTATATTAACAGAATAAAATAATAAGCCATATGATTATCTAAATAGACATAGGAAAAAATTTTGATTATATCCAACAGTTTATCTATCTGTCTATCTATCTATCTATACTACAAATAAAAGAGAACATACTTAACCTGTAAAAGGGTATCTATGAAAAGCTCGCATCTAACAACATACTTAATAATGAAAGACTCTATTAAGTAAATAATGAAAGGCTAAATTAATCTTTTCCCCTAGATTACAGATAAGAAAGTAATTCTGTCTTTCATCACTTACAGTTAACATGGAACCCAGCCAAAAGAAGGAGGAGGTGGCTGGGGATTTAGCTCAGTGGTGCCACTGCCCCAGTACAAAAAAAAAAAAAAAAAAAAAAGGAGGAATGAAGAAATTAAAGACATACAGATTCATAACAATAGGGCTGGGGATTTAGCTCAGTGGTTCTGCTTTGCAAGCACAAGGTTACTAGTTCAATCCCCAGTACCAAAAAAAAAAACCCCAAAACCAGATTCATAACAATAAAATAAAATGGTATTTACTAGTGAATAACATCTTTTATGTGTAAAATCAAAAGTATTCACAAATAATGAAAACTAAGAACAAATAAATGAATTTAGAAAAGTCACAGATGTAAAATTCAGTTGTATTCCTGTGGTCTAACAGCCAGAAGTTCCCAAAAGTGAATTAAGAAAAACAGTTCTGTAGACAATAAATACATATATGTAAGAAAACCTTGTACACAGAAAATTACAGATTATTCCTGACAGAAATTAAATGTAATCCAAATTTTTTAAAAAATTACATTTTCATGAGTTGAAAAAAATTAGCAATTTCAAGATGATATATAGATCCCCAAATTGATCTATAAAGTCAGTGTAATCCCTATCAAATTCATAATATTTTTTGTAGCCTAAAATATAAGAAAATACAAATGACCAGAAATAGGAAAAAATGGAAACAAAGTCTTTGAAAATAGGGAGGGGTGGAGAGGTTGAAGGGAGGACAGGGGAATGGGGAAAAATAAGAACCAGGATATATCATGTAAAGTTACAAATTCGCAATGATGAATATCAGCCTATTGTATACCTAAAAATGTACCAATAAACTTAATGAATAAAAGAAAATTTGGAGTAATTATGCTACCTCATTTCAAAACTAATTACCTAAGTCAAATACATTGAGCAAGGAGTAAAAGAATTGAGAATCTGAAAATAAATTTGTTTTGATAGATTTTTTTTGACAAAAGTGCTGGGCACTAGAAAGAGAAAAGAGAGCCTTCTCAAGAAGTGTTACTTGGATAACTGGAAATTAATGGATCATAGATATAAATGTAAGAGCTAAAACAATAAAGTTTCTAGGAAAAAAGTCTTTCTGACATTGAGTTTGAAAAGGTTATTAGGTATAAGACTAAAACCACAAATCAATAAAGGAAGAATTAATAAGTTATACTTCATCAAAATTAAGAATTTTGTTCTTCAAAGACAACATAAAATGAAAAAATGAGCCATGAAATTGGCAGAAAATATTTGCAAAGCCTATGTAAATAAATCATATATAGACTATAAATAACTCTTGTAATTTCATTAATAAGATCAAAAACCCAATTAAGAATGAGTGTCCAGTAATATCGAAAGGATTTGATCAGAGTTAAGGAAGATTATGCACTAAAGCTTACTTTGCCACAGTGTCAACCACACAGTAACTGATAAATGGCATGGCGGATGTGCTGAGATGGGCTTGCACTATCCTGTAAATAAACAGAGCCCAGGAAGTAAAGAACTCCGGGTAAAAGCAGCCGCATGGCTCAGGCTGTTTCTTGAAGCATTCAAGGAGGATTTAGAGAATTCTACAGGTGGACTTCACAGAGGGTAAAGGGAAAAGCTTCCCCAGGTCATCCTGTTCTTCGGGGAAATGAGGCTTGGGCCTTCCCCAGTGGTTCTGTCCCATCACAATCACTCACTGAGGAAGGTTAGAAGAAGAGGAACAGAGAAGAGCAGCCTGCCCCAGCAGCGCCGTCTCACAAGTGTCACTCTTCCTCACTTGATTTTCATTAACTGTTTAAACACTGTTATAGTGCACTATCAGTATTATTTGGAATAGAGAAAAACTGCAGAATTGCTTTGAATGTGTCAACAGGGGACCACTGAATTAACTCTGACTTATCCATGACTAATTTAATTACAAAGGTGATATGTGTTATAAAAATTTTTAGATAAGTGCATGCTGACATGAAAAGAAAATATATATAAGAAGTAAAAAAAAATATAGATTTTAAAGCAATATGCATGTTACAACCTTATTGGTTATATAATAAATATATGTTATTTAGGTATAGAAAATAGCCTAGGAGCATATATATCAAACCACTCTTGCCACTTCTGGAGAGTGGAATTTTGGTCTGGGAAGGAAATGCAGGAAACAAAATACATATTTGTGCCAAGTGTGGTGATGCACATCTGTAATCCCAGCACTCAGGAGGCTGAGGCAGGAGAATCACTTTCAGTTTGAGGCCAGCCTTGACTACATAGTGAGTTCAAGACCAACTTAGAATATACAGCAAGACCCTGTCTCAAAACCACAAATGATACATGTTTGCATCATTAAGAGTTCTTTTACACTTCTTTTGTACGTAAAAACTGAGGGAAATTATGATATTGTAAGTATTCTTATAAAAGTTTCATTTACTTAAAATATAAAGTAAATTGATTGACAAAGCTAGTAAACAGTATACCTCAGATTTGAACTCAGACCTCTGCCTTCTATGCCATATTATCTTGCAGAGTGGATCTAGATGAGAAATCAGTACATTTTTCCTGAACATAAGGTCAATGTGTCATCGACGCGGTTATCAAAGAGGTCTCAGAGCCTCCTGTTTGGGAGACGTTGAATGACGAGTAGTGGTTTGGAATGAATCAAGAAGACAACCAGAGCCTTGAGAGAGGAAAGCGAGGCATTGATCCAGTGACTCCGGAAGCCTCCCTCCTACACTTCTGTGATCCAACAGGATAGCAAAATACCATTTTGTTGATAGTTTCAAATTAGGTAGCAAATTTTCAAAGCAGTGAGGGGAAAAAGGGATCCTAGAAACAACCACCTAGTAATTCAATCCCTGTTAATATAGTGGAACAAATATTAAGAGGAAAGAAGCACTATCTAGGATAATGGAATTATGAGCAATAAGCATTACGGGTTTTAAAAGAACAAATCATGCCAGACAAAGTTGATTGCTTTTTTGATTAGTAGACTAAGGGAATAGAGTAGATGTAATACATCTTGATTTTAGCAAAAGGTTTGATAGTGTCTCATGAAATTTTACTCAGGAAATTAATTGAAAATGGCCTAGAGATGAGCACTGTTGTGTGAACTTCAGCGTGGCGGTAGAGCTTCCGAAGGAATGGAGAGTTGGCAATGCGCCAGAGTGGGGGGAGGTGGAGGGGTGGGGAGCTTCAGGTCAAGGGTCAGTTCCATTTAATTATTTCATTGCTTCTCAGGAAAAAAGAGGAGGCTGTGGTTCCGTGACTGAAATTGGTAGTATGTCTTATCTGTGTGCTTTAATGAAAAAGAAAATACCTTGAAGGCTAGCAAGTCTGCACAGTTTGCAGTCCCAGCTGTAGCCTCTTCTGGGCGCCAGGAGATGCCCTGTTCATGCGGATAGCATCAAGCACGTCCAGACTTAACCTTCAGCTCTGATCCTGAGTAATGAAATGAGTCTAACTGTCTTAGCCAAGAGCTCTTTCTTGTCTTTATCCTGCATATACTTCCTCTCTCTTTCAACACTGGAAATCAGTCAGGACCTTGGAGCCTAAGACTTAATGCTACAGTCAGCTGTGAGCTGCTTATTACCTGCTGGGGGCCAGGACTGTAGAAGACATAAAGGACATCATAAATGCCTCAGACATAAAAAGAAAGTTCATGGTTGAAGGTACATAACAGACATATTAAGGTGGTAGTGATCATTGCTATGATCAGTTTTAAGCATCATTCTGTGGAAAAGCTGATGCGGAACAGTCTATGGAACATTTAGACAGGGGGTTGGGGGCTATCTTCAAAGAGGAGGTGATACAAGGAGCTTAAAGGTTGGGAAGAATTGTTGCATAGGATGGGGAAAGAAACGACCAGGTAGCCAGAGAACGGAGGCTAGTGGGTAGCATTTAACAAGTTCGAGTGCCTGTGAATGATCTATAAGACTATAACAGCAGTCATATCATCTTTAAGTATTGTTGTGAGGATAAAGTACAAGGTTGTGTGTGTAGGGCACAGTGCAGTGCTGAGCACAGAGTAAAGGTTCAACAATGAGAAGATGTTATGCTGCCACTGTTGATGGGTGGAGGTTAGGGGAAAGATGCACCGAAGCTGTGGTGTAACACGAGGATGCAAAGAATCAGCTTGTGGAGAAGAACCTTAGGAGTCGCATCAAGGGACCCAGACTTCATTGGGCAGACAGTGAGAAGATGTCATTGGGTTTATAAACAGAGGAGTAGCTTGGCTAGATCTCGTTGCATCAAGAGTACTCTGATGGTGGGGAAGAAATGAGGACAACAGTGTTCAGAAGAAGGCCGCATAAAAGGGTGCTCAAGTGATGGATGAAGACCCCAACCTGTTCCCAAGCAGTCATAGGAGCAGGAAGAAGACTTTACATGAGGTGTGTTTTGATAGCTGAGGCAAAGAGCATCAGTATTACCTTAATTGTGTGGTTTGGACAAGTGCATTCTTACTAGCTCTATTATCTAAGGAATGAAGTGCAGCAATAGAAACAGCAGATCAAGAATTTCTTTCTGTGACCCCCCAAAGGTCTCTAGAGCACATTTATGCAGTTTGGGCCTCTCAATTATAGTTACGATATCAATCGTGTCATTACTCCCTTTGCTTATAAAAGTGAGATATTAATAGACTGAAACTGAGGCCATTTCTCCTGCCTCTCAAAAACATCAGTGATAGGATCAGGAATATTGTAGGAGAAACATTTCAGGAAGTTTTACCTGGGAAGAATTGGGAAAGCTGTATCCTTCAGCAAGAAATAAATGAGGAACCAAGAAAGTAAGATACTGCATACTGGTATTACCTTCCCCCTCTGCTCTCTCTCATGTTGTATTGTTCCAATATAATGGAGAAGAGGTTTCCAAAGTTCCTCTCAGGGTACTTTGAGCATGGAGCCAAGCGTTTATTTTTCTGTTTGATACAGGCAAACATGAGATAGAAACATTATAAATATCTTGATCCTAAATGTATTAGGTTGTAGATTAGACCTGTTCGCTGTGGTTTTTTGTCCAAAGCTAGATTTTATTCCGTTACCTTTAAAGGTAGCACAGAAGAAAGTGAGAACTAGTTGAAGATACTGCCTGATTCACTGCCTGTTGTAGGAGGATAGTCATTAAGTCTTTAAATGTGTCACACAACTGTGAGTCACCAAAAAACCCAGCCTGGCCCTCTTCAAATGATTCTTAAGGTTGAATTCAGTAGAGGGAAAGTTGCTACAGAATCTCTCAAATGCCATCATCACTTACATCCTTTCCTAGGTAAAAGTTGGTGAGAAAATGGGGGCGGGAGTACAGGAAAATGTTGGGAAGCAAAAAGGGACAGAAAGTAATCATTTTTGGAGCAAGAATTTTCCTTAAGTTGCTGCCTTTAAAGCTTTGACTGATTATGTTTTCTTTGACTCACCTGAAGCGATTAAGAAGAGTGGGCTTCGTGAAAGAATTTTATGTCATTGTAATCAACCTTTTTCAGTGTCCCCAAGATGTAATCACTAGGTCATTTTGGAATCACGTTTTATGGTGGCTTGGGAAGATGGATATTGTGAGTTTCAATGGGGGAACTTAAGTCCACAGTTCAGCTTATTCTGATTTATGAGCTGCCTTTTAAGGAAATACAGCGATTGTTGAACATAGGTTTGTGGGGAGTCAGTGTTGTGCAAAGTGTGCTCAGTGGAGGAGGTGTTAATCTAATGTGTAACTCAGTGTCTGGTTTCGTGCTAAGCAGCAAGCAGGCAGCTCTTGAGCACCTCTGTCTACTGGATGTTGTTCTTGGCCTGCAGGAAAATACATAGCAGTGAAAGGTGTAGCACGTTTTCCAGGTGGCTCATACTTTCATCAGAGTGACAAGGCACAAGATTATAGCAGAGGTTGAAAACTGTATTATTAAAGTGGGCATTTATATTCCTCTTGGGATGAAAATATCTTTATTTGGGAAATAACTTTATAGGAATTGTTTGTGGGGATGGCAGAGCTGCAATCATGGATGTCCCTATTTCTGTGTGAAAAATGACAAGATATTTCAAGGAAGAAAAAGAGAAAAGAAAAAGAGAAAAGAAGAAGAGGAGGAAGAGGAGGAGGGAAGAGAGAAGAGAATAGGGAAAAAGAAAGATCAAGTGAAGCCATCTGTGATAGCTCCCAGGTGAGGGGTGGAGGTGAGGGATTAGTTGTAACTGTAGGAGCCGGCATGCCTAATGTCCATTTCGTGCTTGTTCATATTTCTCTGGTGTAAGTTCCTTCTCTATATATTGTTGTACTCCTCACACCACAAATTTTAAGCACATAAATTACCTCATATGAGAAGCCTTTCTGGTAGAACTCAGGAGCCAACTTCTACTTCTAGACCAACTTTTTATGTACATCAAATTGGCAGAAATGGGATAATCTACAAACTGGAATTTTGAAGTGGCCATGAACACCTGGAAATTTTGGAGATTTTAATGAGAACTTTAGACTTCCACAAAGTACAGAACTGGAGGTTCAGATTTGTCTTCTCTAGACCTCACATGGAAGGAGGCAGGCCCTTGACAATTTGTGAGCTACGTACATATTGAAAAGATATTGGTAAAAGACATGGTATGATATCTGCTGAACATCTAATAATTCAGCACGTGGAATATTTCTTACACCTGTCTCTGTTTAGCCTCATTTTTTTTTTTTGGCTTGTGAGTTGTAAATTAATACATACTACCCACTTCAGTAAGTGTCTCCGTGGAGTGCAAAGTAGCTGTAAGGACCATCGTTATCAGACTGCTTGAGTTCAAATCTTGGCTCCACGGTTATTTATTGTATGACCTCTGTAACATGACTTTATCTTCCACTTACTCAATGCAAATAGAGTCCCAACTTAGCAAGGTTTTTGAGAATTAATCATATGGGGATTAAATGGTTAATACTTGGCAAGGCCTTAGAGCAGCACCTCTGAGACCTAAACTATCATTGTTCTTTTTTTATATTAGAATTTAAAGTGATTTCACACTCAGGTGTCCTCACAATGTTGCCATAAACTATTTTTATCCTAATCATAGAAGTGGAAACATTTATTTATTCATTTGGTGAAAAAGCAATGAACCAGACAACCGTGGTAGATTCTGGGAAAATGCTAATCACAGCATCAGTGTGATTATAATGCCTCTTTCTTCTCTTCCCCTGCCTTATGAACCAACCTCTAACTAGGTAAAGAGGGGCAGTAGGAGTGAGAGCATGCTACAACTAGAGACAGTGACATGAGACCCACCTGACTCTGCTCCTTGCAGTTGTATGACTTTGTCATGGTATTTAACTTCTCACAGTCTTGGCTTTATCATCTATAAAAGGGACAGTAACACCTTATTGTAGGGTTCTAATGAGATTTAAATGAGTCAATATAGTATCCTTAGAACAAGACTCAACAATAAACATTGTTGTCTTCATTCTTTTCCTGTTACTGTTCTGCAAGAAGCCAGGGAAGAGGAGAGTGGAAGAAAGTGCTTTTGGCTGCCCAGGAAGACATCTAAGATAAGCTCCATGGGAGAAGTCAACCAAATCAATAGAGTCGGCACCAGTTTCCATGAGGGCAATGTGTAGTCTACTTCCTTACCTTGGTGGCTAAGAGCAGTACTCACATTTAGAGAGAGACATGAATATGGAAAAGAATGGAAACTCAGAGCATCCCAAAGAGAAGAAACAGTACACTTTGCTACAACTCTTTATGAGAAGGAAAGCTCCAACCTTCCTTGACTTCCCACTTGCCTGCCTGCCTCTACCTATTCTTCTACTCTCTCTATTTTACCCTCACTTCTCCTGTATATATTTCCTTCTTTCCTCTCTCATTTCACCCCACTTTCACAACTCCATTTTTTTGCAAAGAAAAGAGAGAGCAGAGTTTAGCACTAGCTTGAAGATTGACAGAATTTTGTAGCTGGCATCCAGTGGGTGACCAGACCTCCACAGGTGACTTTCAGATGAGCATGGCCTCTAGGGGTAGGAGCTGAGCCTTCACACAAGTCGCCCACCTGCCTTGTTTGCTGTGGGAATATTTATCCCTGACTTCTCTGAATGCATTGGGCACTAGTGACTCAGGCTTTAAAATATTCTTTCTTAGTGTTCACTTTCAGTCCACATAGGCTCCTTATTCACCTTTTACGCCATCACCTGGTTAAAATACAAAACCACGCAGCAAGCCAATCTGAGAGTCTGTGGGTAGAGCTCTGTTTGGGCCCCATGCCCCACAGCACCATGCAGGACAGACTCTGTGTACCTCCATTTTCCACAGCAGTTCAGTGGTTTGTTTGCTAAGGTAAAGGCTTCTCCAAATTGCATTCATTAAATAATTGCCCATGGGAGATTGTACTTAATCTCCAGGTCCTCTTCTCTCCATGGAGATCAGGGATTAGAGCTGAAAGTTCAGTTCTCTTTTCACATGGTTGTTTCCTCCAGCAATCACCCTCCTGACTTCAAAAGTTGTTTGTTTATATCATGAAAGGAGGATGTCAATATTTTAAATGACAGATAATAATACTGAAAGAGAGAATATGTAAGTAAGAACCAGGACAGGCTTAAGGGAGGAAAGATAAGATGAAATGAGAAGGTAGGCAAAAAAAATGTGCAGCAGACAGGAAGAGAAAGATGGATGGAGCAAGAGAACCTCTAAAAGACAGATCAATTTGTTTATATTAACCTTTTGTTTATGAAGACCAAAATCCCCAAATAAATATGTATTTGTAGGTTCATGCATAAATTTAAAAAATTTAAAATAAATACACTTTCCAGGTAAATATGTATTGAGCTGAAGTAGATCCTGAGAAATGCCAAATACTGTAAATGGGAAGAGGGATTAGTTTGTGTAGGAGGCCGGGGCTGTTTATTTATTTAGTATCTTGGATTTAGTCTCAGCCTTGAAGAGACTGGATGATTCCATCAGTCCTTGATGTATAACACAATGGTTAGAATGTCTCATCCACCTGAAGGGGCTGCTTGTATAAAATGTATGACCAGGTTTTGTGACCAAGTTCAGGTCCTAAGCAATCTAATTCGTGGTGGTTGGCTCACCATGGCAAACTCACTGTGTTCTTAGCTCACCTTTCTAAGGCAGAGGAGCCCACTTGGGGAAATGTTATCAGTCGTACATGCTTGGCTGCCTAGGAACCTCACCTACTGATTGCCACAGGATCCGAAAGCCTCTCTATAAATGCAACACTTACTTCATTAAGCAGCATTGTTCCCTGTGAAACTGCAAATCTCCCTATCAGTCACTAATGCTATTGTTGGAGTGGGTTTATAGGATCCCAATCACTCTTGTTAACTACTTACACCAGGCTCTACCCTGAATATGAATTCTGGAGGAGGTGGGAGGAGAGGAAACACACAATTTTAGAGCATTGATTAGGTATTAAAATCAGGGCTTTATCATCACAATCTCTTACTCGAGTGGAGAGGACAGGAGGGAGGACAGGTTTGAAGGCCCAGAGGGAGATGTAGGTTGGCCTGACATAATGAGCCCTTCCCCAATTTAGTTTTTTCTTTCTTTTCCTAAAAACTATATAAGTTTGAACAAAATACAAGATACTTAAAAACCATAGCAGCCAAACACTAGTTTGAACTGGCTTGAAGAGGGGATTGAAGTTACAGTTCTTGTTTCAGTGTAGTTTATGAACATGTTTATTTTGGTCTATATGTAATGAATATTATATATGTGTATTATGCATCATACATAATAAAGAAAATCTGTATCACTTAAACCACCCTAGAAAGTAATTATATTAGCATTAATATGCAGGCTAAACAAAATGACATTCATTGAAATTGCATGTAACATGTCTTTTAAAAATGCCAGTATTCCTTGGGGCCAGGTCAACTCTGTGTGGGTGTTTTACATGAGCACTTTTTAAACCCTAGCTCTTTTATCTTTGAACAAGCACTATGCATACCACTTAATGTTTTTCTGAAAGGGTTGTTCAGTAGTAGTTGGCAAATACTTGACATTTCTCTGGGAAAGGATATGTGTTAGTCAGCTTCCTGTCACCATAACAAATACGTAACAAATAAATCAATTTACAAAGAGAGAAGGTTTGGATCACAGTTTTGGAGGTCTCAGCCCATGATTGATTGACACCGTTCTTTTGAGCTTGTGGCAAGGCAGCATATCTCGGTGGCAAAGCATTGTTCACTTAACCATTCGCTTCATGGCCTGGAGTGTGTGTGGGTGGGGAGAGACACAGGAAAGGGAAGGCGAGGGAAGAGGAGCCAGGACTCCACAGTCCCGTTTGAGGGCACGTCAACTGTAACTTAAACATCTCCTGTGAGATTCTGCCAAGCACCTAGCTGAGGATCAAGTCTTACACGTAAGCCTTTTGGGGCAACATTCTGATAGCAGGATATATTTTTAACTCAGATTTCAAAATTCTAGAAGAGATGCAAAATGAGCATATTTACGCAGTCAGGCAGCTCAAATGAGCTAATCCCACAGAGGTTAAGCAATCTTAGTATGGCTCCAGAGCTGGTCACTGAGAGAGTGGCCTTCCTGTGGTCTGTATTTGAACTTCTTGAGGTTGATATATGGCTCATGGTAACATATCACTGTGCTCTCATTTGAATGGTGCACAAAGGCAGAAGCTCATTTTAAGTACCACACCTCTATTTTATTTGCTTCTTGTAGAATTAGTCATTTGGTCTGGCTTGAGAGCAGAGTGGGGGAAACAAGGAGCAGGGAGAACACCGGAAGCTTCCTTTTCCAGTTTTGAAGTTGGCTTCCCTCCTACTCCTAGAATGGGACATACGCATGGCCTGCAGAGGCGCCAGCCACCCCTCCAGCGTTCAATTGAGTGAGACAGATGCTCAGTCCAGCAAGTGACCTGAAGTGACTGGCAAAAATTAATTAACTTGCTGTAGAGCTAATAATAAACTGCTGGTTTGTTTTTTTCTTTTCCTAACGCCGGTTGCCAGAGCCTTTTTAATCAGGGGGCTGAATGCTTCCATTGTTACCGGAATAACCTCAGTAGCTACAGCCCCATCATCAGTTAGAAGGGTCAAACAACAAATCCTTGTCTCCTCTCCAGCCACTGTGGCCTAACTTGTCATCGTGCATTGTCTTCCACATTCTTCATCCTTTTTTCAAGGTCTCTTTCAGAAGTGGCTTTCAGGCATACTTACCTAGAGACTCACGGTTTTGGGTTGTTTTGTTTTGCTGTCAGCAGAGCTGTTTTGTTTACTGACCCAAGCATTTGTTACAAAGAGAAAGGCCATGAGCATCCCATATCCATGCTCCCAACTTCCTACCATCTTTGCCCGGGCACCTTTGGCTAAAGCTTTGCCATTTTAATTCACATCTGCAGTATGCCTCACAATATGGATATTAGTTCCAAATATGTTATTTTTGGTCTTCACAACTACTCTGTGTTCTATCCCCACTTTATAGATGAGGTCTTTGGGGCTCACAGAAGTAACATATCCAGTCTTGCTTCTTTTGAAAGGCAAAATTGCTATTAAAATCCAGACTCCTGGCTGCAAGTCAAGTACTCTAACTAGCCACACCTGCCTCACAGTCCCTTGTTTTGCTGTGTTGCCTTTGTAGTGCAGGTTTTGTGTCCTTCCTTACTCTTTGATCTTGGCCCTGTTCTTCAAGGTCTTCTGGACCTACTGATTGTATTAAAACCACTAGTAATTGGGTGATTGGGCAGAGGCACTGGATTACCAAGGATCCACCCAGTTGGCTCATCCTTGTAACTACGAATCTTGCTTCAAGCTGGTGCTTTACCAGGACTGATGCCCTGGTTCCTGATACATGCTTTGTGTGGGTGCTTAATCAAGAGGAGAAAGTGAGGGGACCTCATGCTGTACATATAAATATGAAAATGTTTCTGAGCCTTATCCTCTCAGCAGTTTTATTCCACACAAGAAATGGATTAGGGAGATGTTGAATGAGAAGCAAGGACAAAAGTGCCATGGGCTTAGAAACTTCAGATCTGACTCTGCCCAGAATATGGTTTGGTGTGGAATCTGAGTCTCTCCACAAAGTGCAGACTGAGGGTCAGACTGCCTGGCTTTGAATCAAGATTTCACTGCTTGCTGTGAATGGGTCACCTAACCTCTCAGTATTTTGGATTCTTTGTGGATAAAATTGAGACAATAATTGTTTCAATGCCATATGATTTTTATATTAAATGTTATTATTTCTGTGCCCCATAGAAATGTCTGCCACACACTTGATATTTAATAAATATCACCTAGTTCTACTACATGGGCTAGGAATTAAAATGCTGACATTCTTTTCCTCTACATACAAGAAGAAGTGTACATGCATACATTAGCCAGGTTTAAATACGTGCTTGCAGTTAGTTCTCTTGTTAATGCTCTCCAGGATAGAACTTAAAAGTGCTTCATTTGAGATGGCTTAATAATATTCAGAGAATATTAATTTTGGAACATACCTTACATATTATTTCAGTCAGTTTCTCTACCACTTCAATTAGGCCATAAAAGCCAGACTCCATTATAGACTTGTAGTTTTGTTTTTGTTTTTGTTGTTGTTGTTGTTGAGAATGGGTTTCTCTGTGTAGTCCAGGCTGGCCTTAAACTTGTGGTGATCCTGTTCCCTCAGCCTCCTGAGTTCTGGGATTATAGATATGTGCCACCACACTCCACTACTCCATTATAGGCTTTTGTCTCTAAGAATTCTGTGTATGCATGTGTGAGTGTGAGTGCGCACACTTGTATTTAGGTTAGGTTTAACAAAATATAAAGTGTATAAGTAAGTTTTCGTTTGTGTAATTCATTCTCTGTAGTGAATGATTTTGATAAAACTGGCACCACCACAAAAGACGGAAAAGTTTTTCACCATCATAAAAATTTCTGTCTTGTGTCCTCTCTGTACACAAATTTATATATTCACACATGCTTTTGACCTGCAAACAGAATTACATATTTTTCCAGGAGGAAGTTTATGGTTGGCCATAGGAGCTCAACTCCATTGATGTAATCTCTACTAGCATTTGACCATAAGACAATTCATAGAGTAATGCAAATGAAGTATTAAGAAAATTGAGATTAACCTAGTTATTTTCCCAAGTTTCTTAGACTTAATCCTTCAGATAAGAGAAATAAATCTCTAAAGAGTATCTAGAACGTCTGTAATTGTTCAAAAACAGTTCATATTTATGAGCTTATGTTTAAGGTGCTTGATCTCTGAAATGAATTGGTTCCTCTCAACTCTATGGTGAGAGTAGTAGGATTGAGCGATCATGGTCCTGAGATCTGGAGGATTGTCTTCTTGCTATGTGACCCTTTCTAGGCCTCTCTGGACTCAGCATCATCAGAGGGAAGACCTGATGTGTACCTTGTGAAATTTGTTATGAGATTTCAGTGTTAATGCAGGATCTCCTAAGATACTGTTTTCAGTATCTTTCCTAGGATCTGAGGAATTAGCTTGGAGAAGTTACTATTAAGAGCTGACACATTGTCATTTACTAGTTCATTGGAAGTCTTGATCTCTTTCACAAATAACAATGCATACAGCGTTCAGTTAGGTCCAAAAAATGTGCAGTTCCCAGTTTCTCCAAATCCCCATAGTTTGTTCATGTTGCATATTTAGGACCAGCTATCATTTCTGCAATATCACAGCACTGTCAAGTTTCTACCTATGGTTACACCTTTCTGTATTACAGATATAGAGAACGTTTTTAGACTTTGAAGGTTGATAAATCGGGGACAATCATCACTTATTTTTTCAGGCTTCTGTACTCTCTTATTAGTATTTTTAGACATTTCTCTAATTTCTGTTCCTGGAAGCCAATATCTGGTCTTCAGCAGCCCAGATCCATTCAGCTTTTTAAAAATGTCTTTAGTTGCTAGCACAAAAGAACTTGTTTTCTCAGCCTGTAGTAAGCTGGCAGTGACAGAAGCAGTCAGTTCATCATCTTTTCTTTATTAACAAATGTCAGAGTAATTGATGAAGTCTTTTTCAACCATTGGTGTATTCTTTAAATGGACTGATTCTAGGGCATTTCGGTTCACTCACTGACAGTGTCTTAAGGAGTGGAATGTGACTATAATCAATTTTTATTATTGTGTAGCTAATAGGACTAAAAATAAGAACTCTTAATTTGCTATGGCATGATTGATTACCCAAGAAGAATATGGAAATAACATCTTTTAATATGCCTGAGAGTTACATTAGACCCCTAAAATGTTTATCTTCAAAACATTGCCACTTCCTGTAATTTTATATCCACTAGTAAAACAGATTGAGACTCATAAAATCATTTTTTCTAGCTCCTAACCTGAAAGGGTGGTCTCTGGTTTCAGTTTTCATATTCAGTGTTGCCTGTCCACAAGTCTTATAAGCCAGACTTTCTTGGTCATAGATTCTCTCCATCCTTTTTTTACTCTAAACAATTTCTGGGACCCATAATAGAACTGGAAGAGCCAAAGAAGCTTCCTAGAGCACTGACACTTGTGAAAAGTGACCGAAAGTAGGTCATCAGGGGCATGAGACCTATGACACAGTCCCCCAGATGGTGTACCAAAGACAGAAAACTAAAGATTATATGTCTCATAAGCAAAGCACTGGGCTGAGAATAAGGAGGTACTGTGTCCAGTCCTAATGCTGAGTCTTAACTTTGGAGGACTCAGCTTGCTTGTCTGTAACTGAATGCTAATACCCAGCCTATCTCAGAGGGCTGTTGGAACATGCCAGTACTACCGTGTGCACAAATTCGCATTTTAACTATAAAGTTCTATGTATTCTATTTTCTATTCCTTTTTATTCTACTTTTCTCCCTATTTTGCATTATCTATCTCTCATACTGTATATCTTCCCCAATTCCATTACCTTCTGATAAAACTTGGGTTACCTTTTGCACTTGCCAAACACATAGTCTATTATATATTATACTATATATTATAATATACAATATACTATAACATATAAATATAATCTAATATAAATATAAAATATAATATATATTATAATATATAATTTGGAAAATGTCAGGCTATGTAATCCTTGCAGTAGCTCTATGGGATATTTATTTCACTGACCATTTTGTAGACAAAGAAACTAACTTTTGAATTAAGTTAATGGATGTACGCAAAAGGCAGAGTTATAATTAAATGCCATCAGATTTTAGGTTATTGTTCTTCTCAAGACTAAAATGTTACCTATTTCTGGGCCTGATCCAACTAAATGACAGGATTTGATGCACTCAAAGACAACCAAAGGAATAATGTCTCAGGAAAGTCCTGAGTGGATATGTGGTAGCTTTCTTCTTCGGGATCAGTGTTTCTTGTGATTCAAGCGTTTCAAATTGTTTGGGAAACCTTCATTATGGGAAAGGGTGGCTCTCAATGGACACTTTCACTATTCTCCCCTTTTATTTGAAATTATTGCTATACCAAAAGAACTTGTTATTGCTGTATTAACCAGCTGGAATCGTTCTGTTTCTGTTTTTGTCTTGCCTTTTGTTTTTTGTTTTTTACTGTCCTATCATCAGGGACCCTAAGCCAGGGCTTCCCAGCCTGAGGACTATGAGGCATGAGGAGTTATGATAAGGGATCTTAGAATTGATCTGTGGACTTAAAAATGCCTGACTCCATGAGGTACTATTTTTCAAAAAGATATTGATACAATAATGAAGAATAAAATACAAATTCATTTAAGAGAATCGCTAAATTCACAGGACAATAGAAGCTCTCTTAATTAACCTTCACTTTACCAAGTCACTTTATTAGGTGTTCCCTCTATAAAGTATCTTGATTGATTTCCAGAGCAGCGCACAGTGGAGGTCAACAGGCTTATTTTCTAGCACACCTGCACACTCCTGCTGCCATCCGTTAAGACGTTAACTTCCCAAGAGTCTATGGTATGTGCTCTAGAAGATATTTATGGTAATAACAGAATTCAATTGCAAGGCAAGAAGAAAGCTATTGTTTTGGTGGAAAGCTGTTATTTGTTCACCAATTCAAAAATAAAGGAATAAAAGAATAAAGGAGTTGCTGCCAAGTGAGACAGGGCCACTAAGAAGAGCTCTGCAGGTTGTGGGCTGCACAACCCTGGGGATGGCTCCATGGGTGACGCCTTCTTGAGTGGTGTGGGGCATAACTGTAAAGCAGTGCAGGAAGATCCCGGGATTGGGTGTGAGCACGATGACTGCAAGAGTTGGAAAGAAGAAGCCTAAAGGTCTCTTGAGAAGTCTCGTGGAAAGTGCTGTGCAGATCTTTTGAAGTGCGTGTTCCTCTTTACATAAGCCCACATGGAAAATCATAAACAGTGTGTTAAGGGTATGGCAGTTGGAAGAAAGGTAACCCACACACAAAGGACACAGAACTTGAACTTGGCCCTGTGTCAAAAGATTGGTGTATGGATATGTACGTGCGTTTTCTAATTAGAATGCTTAAGGCTACTATTTAATGATTCCTTTATATAACTAATTTTTGGGGTTGTTACTTGAACTGCTGGACTCTAGTCTTTGCTTTATACATCATCAACCAGAAGATACGCAAAGGACAGCCACTCTCATATTAAGAAGAGTTGAAAAGTTTTGATGTTACGAAGGATTTTTTTTTTTTTTTTTTTTTTTTTTTGGTGGCATTCAGCTAGCTTTCACTGAGTAATGCCATATAATTGTCAGAGAGGGGCTGAGATTCTTGCAAACACCCATATCAGTTTCTCCGGACAGCCCACACCACTGTTGTTTCAAGAACTCCAAGTCACCATGAGGCGACTAGCCGACTCTGCATTCTCCATAATTACACCCAATTTTTCAATTGAATTATTGCATGATTTAATTCGTCTGCTGCATCTGGAGAGCGTCAGCACTGTGCAGCTGTTGCGGCTTGAAGAGCTAATTGTTGCTAAGCACATTAAAAGTAGTCCCATTGCAATGCACTGGAGTCAGAAGGGAGTGGTACAAACTTTCCACTTCCCATTTGCCTTTGGGTTGAATCATCAGGCAGAGAGCCTGAGGGGTTAGCAAACATTTAAGCCCTGTTAACATAGAGACTTCATGGGGTATGGCTACTGTCACTGGATAAAAGCCCTTAAGTGAGTCCGACATATCCAGATAGCAGAATACACAGAAACTAAAAGCTCTTTTTGGCTCGTCTTAGAGAATCATGCCAAATAAGATTAGGTTAGAATCTGAAGGCCCTGATGGAGGCGAGGCAGAGCATCACCAAAAAGTACTTGGAGGTCAGTTGTTGACGAGACACTAAGACATCTAAAGACCCCCCTTTCTTGTCTTATTTCTGGTGGTAAAGAACCATGTATCTGCTCCTCTGTCCATATGTTCAGTTTTACCTTGATAAGTTTCAGCAGAACATCTACTATTTGTATAATCACTTGAAAGGCTGTCTCCAGTCTAAAATATTCCCTGTCATCTTGAATCTCTTGTTATTTGATAACTTTAAGTCAGATGTTTGAACCTCTGGAAGGCATGGATTGAGAATTTCTCCATTTCCTTCCCTTCTTCGTGGTTCTAAGAATGTGGAGTTTGATTCCTAAAGAGTCTCAGTCCTTTGCATATATTTAGAGGTCTATACATGTACTCTATTCCTACATGAAAAATAAAAATCATGAGTTCATGAGAAAATATCCGGGGTATTGTATCTGAGCTGAGATCTAATAAGGAAGAAAATTAGGCCACAGGGAACCATATGTAAGGGCTGGAGGGTAGAAGTGTTTCACTGAAGGAAGGAATAGAGGGATCCAAAATGGAATACGACAGAGTCCAAGAGAAAAGAAGAGGGGAAAGCCTTGGTTTGATCACACTAAGCACTGGGAGTTTAAGGAAGAGTATTCTGAATAGTGAGATTCCTTAAACTATCCTCTCCCTATCTGCAAAGCAATGGTAGTTAAACTTACACCCCTTTTCCCCCAGGAAAATAAGGTCATTCCCTGAGGAGATTGTCAAGCCTCAGACACCCTTCCTATGGTAGTTACACCCTGGCCAAGTCCCCCTTCTGTGATGGTTATAGTAGTCCTTATTCACGCATACAAATTCCAATTAACTTTTAATTTCTTCCAGTCTTACAAAAAGACAGCCAAAGAGTCACCAGACATTTGATGATAGCAGGCCTAACTCAAAAGACAAAGACCAAGTCCCAAAAGAGAATGTAATAAAGGTGTTGGGGGATTTAGTCAATTCAGAGACTAGGAATAAATATCACACACACACACACAGAGTAACTTCAGGGTGAAGTGCAACTTAGTTCCACATTATAAGTCATACTCAATTGCAAAATTTTAGAACACTAGAGAAAAAAGATTGTACATCTTGCAGAAAAAGCTTATAAATGATAGCAAATCAGAATGTCATCTACCTTTATGTGCAGTTTGGGGATTTAGAAAGTCAGTAGGTAAATATGCTCAAAATCCCAATAAAAAATTATTTCCAACTTCACATTCCATACCCAGCTACACTGTCATTAAATGTGAGGTGAACAGTTCTTTCATACGTGGAAAGTCTCAAAGGATTTACCTTTTAAGCATCTTTCTTAAAAAGACACGGGACGATTACTGCATTAAAGTACCACATTAAAGTAAGGTACTAAAACAAGGAATAAGAAAACATGGGAACCGGGGCTGGGGATTTAGCTTAGTGGTTTGGTGGCCTGACTTGCAAGCACAAAGACCCGAGTTCAATCCCCGGTACAAAACAAAAACAAACAAACAAAAAAAAACATGGGAATTAGAGTTGGAGGATTCACCCCAGGACCCAGGAAGAGAGATAAGAGAATTCCCAGCAGCATGGTAAAGGAATTTGCTGTAGGGAGTTGAAAGTGTTACTTGCTCTGCAATGTGCCTGCAGGTTGAAATCATAAGTGAAATAACCCAGTCCACAAAAAACAGAAACTGTGATTTCACTTGTGTGTGTTGTGTAGTCCGATTTTTAGAGGCAGAATGTAGAATGGTGCTTGCTAGTGAGTAGGGGATTGAGAAAGTGGGAAATTAGAGTTGAATGAATGCATAGTTTCCGTGGGGAACACGAAGAATTCGAAAGATGGGTGATAGTTGCAGAACAGTGCAAAGGTACTTAGTGCCATTGAACTGTATGTGCACTTAAAAATGGATAAAATTGCTGTTCTATTTTACCACAATTACAGAAATTTTTTAAAAAATGAGTGTTTGCTCTGGAGTGTGGGAATGAGGCAGTTGCTCTGTGTTAGAAGCCTAGAGTACCAACTGGCTTTTTAAATTGTGTGCAAATAACGGTTTTTAAAAATGAACATTAAGAAAAACCTAAAACTGAAGCTTAGTTGTGACAGGCACTCCCTGCAGAGGGAAGGGCACAAGCAAAACGGAGAGGCGGGAACCTGAGTGGGGAGAGCCTTCCACTGCTCCCTGCTCCTGCAGAGCTGAGGATCAGGACTCTGTCCTGTAGCGCAGCGTCTCCCCGCGGGGTGTGTGCACTAACAGAGGCACACGACCTTTGTCATTTTAAACAATGTATTGATTTTTGTTAGTGCATGTTTGAAGTACACACTGATCACATTCATCGTGGGGTACTTGTACGTGTGTGTAACCCATCTTAATTCTTTTCCTGTCCACTTTCCCTCCCCGCTCTGGCCCTTCTTCCTCTCCCCATGTGTAAAAGCTCTATTTATGTTTTTTTTCCCTTCAATTCTTCTTTTCTCCTGTTAAATTCCCCTTTTCCTTCCTTCTCTCCCTCTTCCCCATTTGTTCCCCTTCCCATTTGAAAAAGTTCATTTTACTTCCTAATATCTGTCCTCCCTTTTGCTCCTTATTTATAGCTTGGGTTTCTCATACAAGAGAAATGAAGCAATATTTAAACGTGTGTGTCTCATTTATCTCACTTAAGATTATGGTCTCAAGGTACAGAAGAACTATGTATTTAGCTGTAAAATTGTCTTCTTTTCAGAACAAAAGATACACTGCTGTTTACTTTATGGGGGTGATAATAGTGACTTATTTTCCATAAACTAAATTTAAATTTATAAGTGCATGTGAGCTCATTGTAAGGAAAAAGTAGGTGCATAATAAAAAGAAAGCTATGCAACTGAAGCAACAACAGTAAGTCAAGTCACGGAGGAAGTGTATAGAGGGTCAAGGTAAAAGAAACACTTCTCTGGGCAACGAGAAGCCCTTGATGGTTACTATGAAGAGAAGCATCTAGGCCAAGTATGTGCCCTGGGTTGATCAGGGATTATGAGCTACATTCTACAGAGCTCCCTGGGATCTGGGGGCTTTTTCAAAGGCTCTCTTGAGGTGCACGTGAAGGGGGCTACAAATGGAGATGCTGTGTTCGCTACATGAATCTGCCTATGATTAAACGGGTACCCACTAAAACTAAAATATCACAGATCGCTGAGATAGATCACTCCACCTGGATGGGAATTAGGAAGACAGAATGGACAGGCTAGCTGAGAAATTCCCGTAGGCCAGGCCTAGGAGTATACGGGGAGAAAATGCTACAGATCAGGGACCCAGAGCTTGAAAGCCCAGAATTCTACCCAGGGCACTTCTCATCTGAACTGGAATTATAGCACTTACAAAGAAATAAATAGTTCTTAGAGAACAATCCATACACACCCACATACAGAACTGATGACATTTCATTGCCTTATTGAATTTCCAATATTAGTTACAGTGTCAGGAGCAGTGGTATTAGAAACCTATTTTGCCAAGCCCAGTAGAATACAAAACTGGAAAAGGAGCCGCATGCTATAATAGAAGAATTTGGAGTCACTCACTCACTCTCTCACTCATTCACTTGTTCCCCAACTATCTATTCAACAGATTTATTCAGCACAACAGGGCAAGGAAGTATTCTTTACACTGGAGACCCATCAGTAGACAGAGCCAACATCAATTCTGACTTTCATGGCATTTATATGCTCACAGAGAAAAACAAAAAGTATGGAAAATATACAGTGTGTTGGAAGGAAGGACGTATGCTTTAAAGAACTATGAAGGAAGGAAAATGGTAGTGATGAGGTGCGGTGTTTTAATGTGGTCTTTTAACGCCTTTTTGAGACAGGCGAGCAAAGACTGTAAGGAGATCATAAGCCATCCTCCACCTAGGGAAAGAGCATCCGTACGGAAGAAAGAGCAAGCACGAAGGCGTGAAGAAGGAGAATGTCTGGGATATCCCAGCAGCACTGGAGGAGGCTTCTGTGACTAGGGTAGGTGGAGCAAGGTGGGAAGAGAAGGTGGCCGGAGATGCAGTAAGAAGTTTCAGGGACAGACCCTAAGGGTCTTATCAACCATCGCAAGGACTTTGGCTTATGCTGTTAAAGAAATAAAAGGCTTTGGGTTATGTGGAGAGAAGGGCTGACATGCTCTGATATACATTTCAGAAGGAGCCCATTAGCAGTTGATTTGAGATAAGACTGTAGTACAATAAGGGCTGGGGCACATAGATGTGTAGAGGCTGTCTGCAAGACTCTAGTCAAGAAAGTAAGTCACGTGTTATCAGGACAGATAGTAAGGAATGATTAGATTGGAGAAAGAGCCAACAGTTTGGATTAGAATGGGAGGAGGGGAAGGAACCAGAATGACCCTCCTAGATGATTTGGACTTGGAAGGAGAAGTTGCAGTTGATCAGCATTAGAAATAAGGTAGATCAAGTTTGTATAAGTGGATCCTGAATCTAGATCTTGCCCTGGAAAATTTGAAACATTTAATCCATAAGAATGTCCAAGTGGCGTTCGTAAGAAGGTATGGAGATAAATGGCCCTGGAACTCAGGGGAATGGTCTCCAGTGAAGGTACAACTGCCAGATAGGAAGGTGCTGTTTAAATCCATGAAACTGCATGAGACTCCCCAAGGAAATGAGCATGGCTCACAAAGAGGAGAAGACCAAAAACTGAGCCCCAGGGAACTTCAGCATTAATGCACTGGGGAGAGGAAGCAAAAGAGGTGAAAGAGGATGGTGAGTTAGGAGGAAAACTGATCGTGTTTCATGGAAGGCCAGTGGAGAAAACATGAGTGTGGGAATGATCAGTTGCAGGTAAATGCTGTGGAAAAGCATCAGCGTCCTGAGGATTCACTACTGGACTTAGCAACATGCTTGTTCCTTGATAGGAACAGTTGAAATGGGTGGTGGGGGCACAAAGCCTGTATTGCTGGGCTCTAGTCCGCTCACCAACTCGCTGGATGACTCTGGGTAAATCATGCAACTTCTCATTTCTTCAGTTTTTAAAGTGAAGGTGTTTGAACCAAATCCCCCTAAAGCTACCTTCTAGTTCTAAAATTCAAACATTTTATGATGATTCTAAGGCAGCGGGTTTTATTCTTTGCATGAAACTGTCACACAGAAATTTGGAATCCAGAGCTTGTGTGTGGGGCCTCCCTGTTCTTAGAGTGAGAAAAAGTGAGTGAATAGATTTTAATTTTACATCATTGCCTTTTCGCTTTTACTTTCCTTTTTAGTTTTATTTTAGGATTCCCTATTTTTAATGTTCATACAGAGATTTCTTTAACTGAAATACTGAATAGTTTCTCTGGTGTGAAAAACTATAATAGTACACAGGATCCTAATGAGAAAATTAATAATGTGAAATAGGAAGTAAAGGGCTAAAGGTGTAGGGAATGTGGGAAGGGTGGGGGAAAGGTAATAAGGGAGAGGGAAAAAATATAAGAAATTGAAAAAAAGGAAATAAAGTGTTTGTAAATGGGGAGGGAAGGAGGGGGTGAAGGGAGGGCAGGAACAAGGGGAAAAAAATGAGAATCAAGACCTATCATGTAAAGGTACAGGATCCCAATAATGAATGTAACTGTATTGTATACCTAGATTGTACCAATAAACTCAATAAAAATTAAAAAAAAAAAGAAAGGACATTTCTCAAGCCGATCACTGGATCTTACTTGAAAAAAGCCAAGTCAGTGTGTAGTTTAAGGCACTTTAGCACACTGGCAATGCACACGTGTATACATGGACACACACACACATGCACACACACAGATTTTCTGGTTTTTCCCATAAGGAAAGAAATTTTCATTTTCAGTATTCTTGTTTTTCATCCATATGTAGTATTGATCCTATTTAATTAAGATTTCTGGACTCTCGGAACGTTTGCTTTGGTAATTTCCTGAAGCAGAGTCTGCACACTTTCATAATTTCACCTTTGCTGTGGATGAACTTACCTGCTACCACCTGGTGGTAGCAAAAACATTACAAAACAGAGCAAAACCAAAGGCTCCCTTTTTAGTTCAGCTCCTCCCAGGATTGGATGATGAACTTTCTTGGCAATCTTGGCTTTAGGATGTCTTCAGTCCCTAAACTTGAAGGGCCCTATGGAGAACTGACACCTGGGACTTCATAAAGAGCCCTAAAACCTAAAGCCAGTGAGACCAAGGCACACTGAATATTTACCAAATATTCCTGGGAGATTCAGGGTGATGAGTCTTAGTTTTCTGAAGCCACTTTCAATCTGTACTTAATGAATTATTATGGAAAGCTTACTTCAAAAATTTACCTTTTAGATAAACATTGTTAGAAAATTATTGCTAGCAGAGACTGGGCTTTTTGTTAAGGTCTGACGTCTGTATCTTGTGAGAGTTTCTAGTGGCTGGGCCTAAACTTCTCTAAATTATCAGCAAACAGGGTCTAACAGTTGGACTCCTACTGAACTGAGAAGGTTCAGTTTTTCCTGGAGAGTGAAGAAAAACACCTTTAATTTGAAAAATACATAGGATTTATTCTGTTGTTGCAAAGAGACACCAACGTGACTATGATCTCACTGTTTCTGGAACCACTGAGAAAGCTGGAAGCAATGAGAAGCAAAAAATAAGAAAGGATTGCAGGAAACTGCTAGATATCTATCATTGCAGCATCCCAATTTCCTTTCCTCCCTAACCTGATCCTCCTGAACCGGCTAGAGAATAGGATCTAAGTTATAAAATAAAGCCTCAGTAACAAATGATCCTGGGGAGAAGAGAGCTCTCTCCCCAACAACTCTATCTTGTCCTAAACAATCGTAGGTTTCAACACTGAATCAAATGAGGGAGGAAGATACGTTGTTTTTCCTCAATAAAAAGAAGTGATGAAATTTAAGATCGCTTGTAAGGATAAATTACTCGGCTGTTTACTTCATTAAACAGTTTTATATAAATGTATAGAAGTTTTAAATTGTACTACTTTTGGAAATTTTCCTAATCGTAGAAGAAATGAGAGGAAATTGGTAGGAAACGACTAATATAACTTTGTACTTGGACTTGGAAAGGGATAAGAAACATGAAGTCATGTGAGTTGCAGCAGGCAGTCAGAATATTTTGAGGTACAGGTGTGAAATAATCAGCAGTTTTGGCATTGGAAAGGAGAAAAGGGTGGCATAATTCAGTGATACCATAGAGCACAAACGCTGGTCTTCCGAGCCCCTTTCATGTGAGAATGAAAAGACTCATGGAGTTGGACTGGAAATTTGGTCTGCTCTTCTCCACTTTGGATACAAGCTCAACACCAGAGAAGGAGGATTCCCTACCAGAGTCAGAAGGGAATTAGTACAGAGCCAAGACCAAAATCTCTGCCTCCCAATCACCAGGCTAATTTTCTTCCCAGTGCTTCTGTGGCATCTTTAATTCTTTTTTGAAGTGAATAACTATGGGACCGTGTCTGCATGAGGACAGGGAAAGCTGCTGGGAAGGATGGATGGGCTGGGGTGAGGAATCTACAACTCGCTGTTTTGATTTTAGATTGTCCAACAAAACACCTTGGGTGCCTATCTCTTTCTTGTCTTGGTTCTGTCTTATCCATCCCTATGGCCTCAGTTTTTACCTCTAGCCTAATAATCCTGCAAGTCTTTCCCTTCAGAATCCTCCAGTTTCCAAGTGTGCATTTCCATTTGTCTGCTGCACATCTCCTCCTGAATTCTTAATGGCACCTCAATTTGAAGATGCCCAAACTGAAATCAGTACCTTGACTTTGGAATTACCTTTGTGGTTCTTCATTAGTACCATCCTCCTCCCAGACATGCAGAGCCAAATTTAGAGCATTACTTTTTACTACTTTGTCTTTCCTGCAAACCCATGAACTGCTGTCTTGCTAGACACCAGCTGCAGTCTCATCACCAGGCATCCCTTACATCTTTTCCTTCCTCCACTCTGTCCACTCTTTCTTGGGCACTCACTGCCTTCCACCAACCCTTTTGAGATGCCCTTTCTCTGGGTTTCCTTTGGACTTTCAGTGTATAGTGCTGTTTTATCAGTATTTTCTCCTGAGGCATCAGCTCAGACTTGGCTGGCACTGCTCTGTTGAGGAAACTTTCAGTGGCTCTGTTTTATATTGAATGAAGTTCAAATTTGCTAGCTTAAAATTCTAAAACTTCTACAATCTTTCCAATATTTTTATTAGTTATCTTCATTCAAGGGCCAATTCAGTCAACTTGTTATATTCAGGTATTCACACATTATATACAGTAATCATTTTGCTTTTGTATATCTTGTTCCCTTTGCTGATGATTTGCTTTTTTCCCCAGTGACAGCCCTGGAAAATTTAACACTTAACATTTTCGCTTTTCAGTGCATATATCCAACAGACCTTGACACTAAAAAATCTTTATAATTTTCTCCATCCAAAAAGATTCTCTTTTGGTTTTTCTCCACACCATTTTATATCTTTTTAAATTTTCACTCATTGATTTCTATTAGGTATGATTTTTCCTGGAATTTAAGTAGCTAATAAAACTTATGCGTTCCCAGAGGAAAAAGAAAGATGAATTTTAATCTTACCTTGTATCACAATAAGTAGGTGTTCAATAAGTGTTAGTTGGGTGAACGACTAAATGAATATTGTGGGAAAATTCAGTGAACAAATTGGGGTTGGACTATAAAGATGGAGAGAGCTTTGAAGACTAGCCATATAGTGCTGATGGAAAAATTACAACACATTTTGTTCTTGTTACTTTTTTTATTTTGTCTTTTAAAAAAAAAAGAGAAGGCAAAAGCCAGTTCCGAGATAGGAGGGAAACAGCAGAATGTATCCCAGGATGAGAAGGACCCAGGAAGTTAAAAGTGAAGACTATACACAGTACTCTTGAGGGAAAATTTATGTAGTCCCACATTGGGAGTCAAACTCAGATTATATACTATTTATATATTTTAAAGATATATGCACAAGAGAGTAGTGCTTGCTTTTCTGTTTGTCTCCCAATATATTCATGAGCCGGTACAATTCAGGACTTGTTACCTTTGCTGATTTGGCTTCTTTTCTCTGAGTTTATTTATGGCTGTGAGAGAGGCATTGTGTCCTTGCTGATAAACGACAACCAAATTGCATTCTAGGCTCAGCCAGGAAGTTTCCTGTGAGGTTTCTAGAAGGTTGGTTTCTTCCCCAGCTGCCAAGTTTTCCTGACACGAGGATCAAGTATGGAAGACAGAGCCCTAGACTCAAGTGTCTCATATTGTAGAGCGCATTAAAATCTTTTCCTGCTGCGAAAGTGGATTTTGTTTGAGCAGGGTCTGTGGTAGGGCCCAAGATTCTGCATGTCACAAGCTCGCAGGCAAACCGTACTGGTCTAAGGTCCTACACATCTGAAGACAGAAGGACCCTCAGAGGTCATCCCAGCCAGTGGTCCATGGCCCCAGCTGACCATTAGAATACTTGGTAGCACCGTGGAATACACCTGCACAGCCTGTGTCATGGGCGGGTTTTTTAGTAAGTTCCCTAGCTCAGTCTGAGGTACACTTGGGTTTGAGAACCACAAATTGGCCGGGTCTCCAACTACTGAATGGCAGAACTAAGGCCTAGAGACTGTTTTAATTCCATGAGGGGAGATTCTGCTAATACAAGGAAAGTTTTCCCAAAAGAATAACTTCTATGCATTTTGCTACCCTAAATGTTGTTCCCTTTTAAAGCCACAGAAAAACTGGATCTTGTATATAATTTATTCTTAAAATCTCCTAGCACAGAAAACCAATTTTTTCTGCCTCTTTTAGAATGATAAATACTCTAGATTATTTTAGTTTGGTCCTAATGGTAGGGGGTGTTATTGGTGATGGTAAGGAATGGCTATTAAGCAATTATGTTATTCAAACACATCATCATCATTATTACCAAGATGAGTGGGCTCGTTATAATTGAACAATAAAAGCATGAATGACTTTGCATTGTTATTAGTGTCTGTCTCATGGCCCCTGCCTTTCCCAGGGGCTTTTGTGTTCAGCAGATATGATTCATAATGTACCATACTGGCAGTGCTAAACTTGCAAGCTATTGGGTTGGTTTTTAGAATCCACTGTGGTTCTGTCTTCTTTTCTGGTATCGATCCATTGTTCCTACAAGACTCTTGAACTCAAATAACCTAATCCAGTGATGACTCTGATCTCCTTGATTCTACTTTTGTTGCCCTTATTTCTCTTTTCCCCACAGCAGCTAGTGATCATCAGAACTGTGAACTAGCATTATAATTCTCTTGCTTGAAACCTGCCGTGGCTTATAGGATAAAATATAAATCCTTGGCAAGTCTTCCCAGGCCCTTCATGAACTCTCCTGCTTCCTTCCCAATTCTGAGCCATTCTTCCTCTTTTTTTCACCATATTATTTTCAGGTTCTGGACTGTTCAAACATCTGTCACCTTAGGAGAGTCCAACCTGCTCTTCTCCCTTTTTATAAGACTTTTTCCTCCTCCTTCGTGAGATATCAGCCAAATTTTTATTTCTGAAGGAACCTTCCTGACCACCAGACAAATTCAACATTCCCATCAGTCCTTTTCCATAGTACCAGGGACTTCTCCACTGGTAAGTGTCTACATTAGCAATCACTTGCTTAATGACTGTTTTCTTGGCTAATGATAAGCCCCCAAAGTACCTGGCTGTCCTTTTAAAGTCACTTCTCCATTGGGCTGGGGATTTAGCTCAGCGGTTCTGCCGCCTGCCTTGCAAGCACAAGGACCTGAGTTCGATCCCCCAAAAGGAGCAGAAAGTTAATTCTCCATTGTCCAGCACATGCCTGCCATGTAGGAGATGCTTAGTGGTTACTTGCTGAGGGAATGAATGTCAAGACCCTACCAGGTACCGGCACTTACAATAAAGAATGACAAGGATGTGTGCAGGGGTTCAAGGCACTGGGCTGCCCCTGTCAAATTCCCGGAGTCAGGGATGAGCTTCCTCTTCCACAGCCACATCTTCCCTTTAGAGTATGTTTCAAAAATTTTAAGTGATTAAAATATATTTTATCCCTAAGTGAACCTCAAGCTTCAGCATACTTGATCTATCTGTCCTAGAAGCGCTGTACACTAGTCTGGAAGGAGGCGTGGATGACACTGTGTCCCCTGTGTAAAGCCCCCTAGGAGATGTCAGGACGAACTTCGCTTCCTTGAATCACTGGTACTTTCTTATGTCCGTGGAGTTTGTGTACCGGTTTTCTCTCAGCTCTGGCTGCCAGGGAGCGCAAAGTCATTCTCTCGGCTCAACTTTTGTAACTGTCGAGCCTGTAGCCCACACACTCGCGATATGACTTTGCCTTGCTTTTGATTTTCTAGCCTAAATACATTTTCTCAGGTCTTGATTTATTAAATTATTTATAGCTTCCTATTTTCGAGTTGGAAGTCTTGTAAGCTTCCTCAAGTCCTTGGTGGATGCGGCAGGGAAGTATATGAAAGAAAGAAATTCATGAGTCTCTGAGATGCAGTCTCTGTAAAGTGTGGAGGGTTCCTTTCCATGGATGATACCGGTATGAGCCATGTACAGAAAGAGCCCTGCTGGCAAGGGTGCTCCTGAGCCGCATGAGGACACAGCAGGGTTCCTAGGACAAGAACTCTTCTGGAATAGAATTTTGATGTGATTTTGTTCCTCACATTTCACTGAAGTCCTTAAGTGACCCAGAAGTGTGAGTGACTCGGACCTCTGTTTGGAGTCTAACTCCTTTTCTAGCGAGTAGCTAAACAGAGTGAGCTCAAAAATCTGTCCCAAAATGCTATACAAAAGCTAAATTTCCATTGATATGCAGTCTTCTGTTACAAGGTCAGAATTAGAGTGTTTTTGTAGGCAATACTGTAATTTCAGCCACTTTCCAGTTCCCCTTACGTGTTAGACATTGCCATGGAAACATTTGCTTTAAGAAGGTGACATTTATTTTTTGTCTCCAAGGGAAGCAGGAGTAGGTGTGGGGTCCCTGTGCACTATGTGCCAGATGCCATGGATGGGCCTTATAGAGGCTGATTTAACTCCCATAACCACCAGTGAAGGAGCCTCCTTTCCCAATATGGTAAAGCCAGGCTCAGGGAGAGACTGGCCCAAGTTCACCAGCTCATGAAAGGTGGAGCCAGCAGAGCTGAGTGCAGATCTTCTGGCCATGCATAGAGCTGATTCGACACTAGTCCCGACTTGCACTGGGAAGACCATGTGAGAACAGCAGAAAAGGGGCAAGAAACAGGCTGCCTCAGGAGTGAGGTGAATAGCGGTCATGTGTGAAGCTAAAGCAAGCAGAAGCAAAAGGAAGAGACTTCTACGGGGACTCATCCCTGTCCTTGGGGACCATGCTCCTTTACCAGACCCCTTCGTCTCCCTTTCCACCCTGTCATCGTTGGTATGAGGTTATTGGCACAAATGCATTCCCTGATCCAGGCCCTCCTGGCTCTTCGTTTGTCTCCACAAATGAAATGGAGATTGTGTGAGAGCAGATTGATATACACACAGCATCCTTCTGGGTGGGAGGTGTTCTCTGGAGGAGAATTGTAACCACTGAGTGTTGATATTGGGAAAAGTTGGTATTGAGGTACTGTCATGTTCTGTGTCCTTTGGAGACACAACCTCATTTACATTTCACAACAGCCGGCGAAGTAGACAGTATTCCCTCCTTACACTGCAGGTCATACTGTGAGCAAGGGCAAGGGCGCCAGCTTCCTCGCTCTACTTTCTGTCATTGCTGAGGTGCCAGAATGGGTGGCAGAGCTCTCAAAGTATTAAGTTTGCGGTGCCCCTTTAGGGAGAACGGAGTCAATAAAGAATAAATTTCACAGACCTCCACAGAGCTCTGATTTGAACACTAGTTGTCTGCTCACTACGTTGACATGAACATCGATTTTTTTTTTCCCCCAAGTTTCTTTGAAACTTTCATATTGGATTTAATTCCCACCTTAGGTTTTAATAGCAACTGTATATATTTTAATTAAACTTTTTATTTTGAGGAAATTGTAGATTCACATGCAGTTGTTAAGTATACTAGAAGTCATTTCCCTTTTACTTGCTTTCCATCAGGGGCCGCATCTTAAAAGTGTTAACGCACATCACAACCATTATCTTAACATTGACAGAGTTAAGACATGGAACATTTCTAGCTGCACAAAGATCCTTCATGCGATTCTATTCTATTCACATCCACTCCCTCCCATTCTGCGTCCCTTCATTCATTCGTGTAAACCAACACACTCTCCGGTTCTATAATTCTTTAATTTTGAGAATGAGATCCACAGTAAAATAATAAGAGAATAAAAAATTGAAAAAATATAAAAAGGAAGAAAGGGCTGATAGAGCAGAGTATAATCTCAGTTGCTTCCTGAAAAGAACAAAACAAAACAAAAAAACCCAGAATGGAACCCATACCATATATAACCTTTCAGGATTGGCTTTTTTTCTTAACCGTGAGTTCCGTGGAAGCTCACCCAAGTTTGTTCATATACTGATGGTTTATTCCTTACATTGCTGAATGGTATTCTATGGTATGAATATACCACAGTTTAACCATTCACTTGTTGGCGAACATCTGGGTTTCCAGATTGGAGCCATTATGAATAAAACTTCTCTAAACATTCACGTGAAGGTTTTTGTGTGAATTTTTCTGCATTTCTTTGGGTTGAATTTTCAGAAGTGCAATTGCCAAGTCCTATGGTTGACTGTATGTTTAGTTTCATAACAGTGTTTTCCAGAATGGCTGTACTATTTTTGCATTCCCATCAGTGATGTAGGAGTGATGTAGTTTCTCTGCATATTTTTCTTTTGAATTACCTAAGTTTAACCTTAATTACTTCCTAAAAGCCATATCTGCAAATGTAATTGGCTCAGGATTTAGGAAATGCAAATTTGGGAGTGAGGACAGGATTCAGTCCACAGTACTTGTGCCCCTAATAGTCCCTCACCCAAGAGGAAGCCTGGCTCTCTCTCATCTCTTACAGGTTTAGTTCATTACCCTTCCCCTTTGCTGACTTAATACTCTGTGCAGCAGACAGCATGCAGGTGGGAGAGGGAGCAGTCTCTGCCCTGCTGGAGTTTACCACCCACTCCCCATTCTATTGGAGAGACATGGAAAAACTTTCTCCATGACACAGAGATAAATCTGGACCCACCTCCTGGCTTTATTGTTACAATTGCATGGGACCTATGCAATTCACTTATTTCTTCCCCTCACTGCTGATTGGGGGCAGTCCTTCTTCTGTGTGCCTCCAGAGGTGATGACTGTCAGATGATATATGCATAAGATATCCAAGTGAAATAACAATGTTCAATGAATAGTTTCCTATGGTGAGAAATAGTGACTTATTTGTGTTACTAGAGCAGAAAGTATGTAGATCAATGGAGAGGAAACTGAGGCAGGTTGCATGGGAAGGGACCAGAGGGTACAGGGCATTGGGAGATATGTTGTAAGATTCAGTACTCTGCAGGTAGGTTAATTGTGAAGTTCAGCTCATGTCTGTTTTACAGCTTTCAGAAAATCTTCACATCCATTTTCATTTGATGTGCAGCCCTTTGAATTACACAGGGCATGTTCTGTTTTCTCGGTTTTAAAGAGAGAAAAAAAGTGAAGCTGAGAGAGGTTAGCTAATTTGCCAGGATTCCACATCTAGTGATTGGCAGAGCTGGGATTTCTAACTGCCTTTCTAGTCCTTTGTCTACAACCACCCCCCACGCCCCAGCTGCTGGAAGAGTATGCGATTCAGGTATTGGGGTCTAGAATTACAGCTCTTTTCACACTCCAGGATCCACATATATTATGGGAGCCAGACTTGTGGCCATATCAGCAAGAGTCCCCTGGCTGATCTGAACTTGAATTTAGGAAGCACTTACAGTTCCTCCCTACTGTGATGATGAGATCTGAATTTCCTTGGTCAGTTTCACTCAGTCAGCATCACCCTTATCATGAGTTACAGGTTAGTGGCTAAAATCGTCACTGATCCAGTGACATATTAATAATAATGAATTTTCTCAAATGAAAATGAGCAAACTCTATGGACATAGTGAATGCAGAAATTCTTCTTACATCTTAAAGACCCATGTATAACTGTGAGAGTTAGATATTTACTTAAAATTTTAGCAAGTTTGTGTGTATTCAGTTAGTGCAGTTTTTCCTGTATCATTTTATCCATAGACCTGTGAGTTGGCTTTCATATATGAATATTTTGCACATTTATGTATCTAGATCTTTGACTTTCATGAAATATGTAAAGCACCACATGCTGTTTAGATCCCACCCAAGCAAGTCCATCTATAGAAGAATTAGTAATGGACCTTGATTTATACTGCCTGATGTGACGCCAAGGCTTGGAGGCTTTACCTGAAAGAAAAATTAAATATATCCACAAGAAAAATCAGTTACAAGATAGCTAGGCTAAGGATCCTGCAGCATAAATGCCAAAGTTCCTCAAAGGTATAGATTACCAAATTTCAAATTACAGCCTGTGATAACCTTAGTATGTATTCCCTGTGAAACTATAACTCTTCATTAAGATAGCAAAGTGTAATTCTGGGAGGATTGCTAACACCCGATGACTTATGTCATGTTTTAAATAATGCCCTCAAGGACAGTATTTTTAAATAATATTAAAATTGTAAATTCCTAGTAAACTAGGGTATTTAATGATTACCAGCCTTGATTCCTTCTCTTTTTTTTCTCGGTAAAAGTGTAACGTTTTATCTCGCTTCTGCTAGTGTGGGTGTCACAACTCCTTAAGCTAGTATATAACTCCTTGGCCTTTGGAGTTTGAGACCCTCTAGTTAAGCTTAATATTTGCAAAAAAATGGGGCCAGGGGTTTAGCTCGGTGGTGCCACCACCTGCCTCGCAAGCACAAGAACTCAAGTTTCATCTCCGGTATTAAAAAAAAAAAAAAAAAAAAAAAAAAAA
>NW_022900914.1:10532363-10562517 GCF_012274545.1 Fukomys damarensis | reverse complement strand
AAAAAAAAAAAAAAAAAAAAAAAAAAAACTTTGCAAAAAATATGAAATGAAATTCCTTATCTGTGATGGCTTTATTAATATCAGAGACTCCCAAAGGTCACCTTTGGCTATATCTTTACTCTCTTCTTTCTTTGCAAGGAAGAGAAACCTGTTTTCTCTGCAGTGGCTTTGGCAGAGCCAGAAGAACAGAAAAATCTGCAGCACAATTCAGGCACTGCATAAGCATCTGCAACTGCTTTTTTCCAACCTTGTGTCATAATGCCTCTCCCTCTTTCACCGTTCCCAACACTTTAAGCCCATTAGCATTCAGTCAAATTTCTGTCATGACTGTGTACTTTTGGTGCCTGAGAAAGACACCCAACATCCACTACCTAAAACTACAATGTTTTGGTACTTATTATGAAAACTTTAATGAGAAATTGTGGGAAATGGAATAGTAACGTTGCTGCCTTGAGGATATGTCCATCACTCTACATGACTAGAAATGTAAAGGCAAGCCTTTCAGGGTCAGCGTATTCCCAACTAGCTTATGGTTAAAATGTGATGTGGATTCAAGCCAACTTGGATTGAAACTCTAGTCTATTATTTCCTGCAGTGAGATTTATTGCCTCATCTGTAAAATGGGGATAATAACAGTATCCACCACAGAGCGTTGTTATCACAATTAACCAAGATTGTGTAAATACCAGGCTTAGTATAGTGCCTGGAAGCTCACTGATAATATTAAATATTTTTGTTGTTGTTACTGAAGATAGATAGTGTTTATTCCATTTCAAGAGCAATTCAAGCAAATAAGGCTGTTGTGGACCATTGTATGTCTGTCTGCTCGGTATCAACAGGGTCTCACTATGTAGTAGAGACTGACCTGAAACTCACTATGTAGCCCAGGCTGGTCTTGAACCCAGAGCGATCCTCCTGCCTCAGCCTCCAGGTGCTGGGATTACAGGCGTGCACCACCACACCCGGCTTTGTACCATTCTTTCTTTAGAGTCAAACTATCTGGCATTTATATACAATTACTTTGTGTAGTACAGCCATGGTTTAAATATTCATCATGACAAAATGTTTTAATCATAGTGAATGGCAGTGGTCCTGTAATTGGCTTGGAGCATAGGGCTTCTTATGCACAGAGCTCCCATGTACAAGGTTACTCTGTTTTGGGGGTACTTCATTTTTTTTTTCAGAGTCTTCGACATACTACATCCATACTATGTAACTTTGTATTATGGCTAGATTTGGAGGATTTGTTTTTGAACAGACTCTCCTTTAAAGCTTAATTAATTTAAAAGTTACTTACATCGAATGGCTTGAGATTGCACATTAACTGCTGCAGTTTTTGCAGTTTGATCTCTGCTGAAGATTTGCTTTTAATTATTAAGGTAGCTAGACATATTTTTCTACTCAGGCATTTTAAACAGAATTCTACCAAGTTTTAAAACAGAACTAAACAACACCCATGTCTTCATAATACAACATAGTAAGCATGTGCTATGCAATATCAAATGAGTATAATATAATGGTTGTAAAGTGGTACAACCAAATTCTGTCCAAGAAAACTCCTCCAGATGGTTCCTCTAGCTCTTAAATTTGGCTAAAATCCTTACGCATTCTCCTGGTAACTTTGGCTGCTTATGCGCTTACGTCCCACAGAGTCAAGAAAAATTGCACTAAAGTGAAAATGAGCTGAACAGCATGTTTAGTGGAGAGTACATGAGGTTCATCCTGCATGTGCTGGTGTTATATAGAAAATTTGTAAATTTTGTGGTTTTGTGGGAGGATTTAATGTTCACAGATTGCATGTTGACAAAGGGAAAATGCTTGCAGTGAATCGTAGGAAGCTTAAATGGTGCTTTTATTGTATTTTGGGGTCTCAAGGAAACATACCTGTGAAATCACCATGAAAGTCAGAGGGAAAAGAATGTTGCTTGATGCATTCTTTTTCACTTTACATGTAGCTCTTTGGAGACAGCACGAGATGCAAAAAGTATGATCCAGCTTTATTGCATTTACTAGATCTTCATCTGAGGAATTCTTAAATCGAACCTGGTTGATTTCTCCACTCAATGCTGGAAGAGATTTACTTATATTCATCAAGCCAAATCCAGGTTTGATGCCCCAAAGCTTATTTCCCTCCTTTCCCCTTTTCAGTACTTTCAACTTGGCCCCTTTGCAGTGCCACCTAAAATGGAACCTGCTAAACATTTCTTTCGGTAAACACACAAGGTCTGTTCTTGTCTAATGGTAATGAATAAATTACTTTCTGCTGCCTGACAGAAAGATGAATTGTTTAACACTTATTATGCAGCCATCTACTTAAAGCACAGATTACAGTTCAATTCATATTTGATTCATAGAACTTGAAGTGTTCATTATTCCACCTCCTTCTCCCTTTCCAAAAGTCCTGGGACATCTTCCTGTTGTAGCAAACAAGACGTGACTCACACCTCCTTTTTCCTCCCTCCTACCAGGTCTTAGCGGATAGCAGCCAGTGTTACATATGTGAGAAATGAGACCTAAGTCTGAGGGATCCAAGCTTCACAATCTCCTGGCCCATTGCTGTTCACACAGCATAAATACCATAATCATCTTCATCTGCTAAATTAGGGAGCGGAAATAACCTACCAACCATCTGATACAGAAATGCCCAGCGCCCACAGTGAGTGGTGCATTGCAGGGCCAGGGAGTGGTGAACAGGCAAATATTCTTCCTTGCAAACATCTCTGCGTGGAACGATTGTGTTCTCCTCTCTGGGTACTGTGCAGAGGGCAGCTGGGGCCGGAGGACAAAGAATTTTCTGTTATAATTGGGCAAGAGAGAAATCTTTTACAAAACAAAACCTTGGTGGTCTGGAAAACACTGCTGTCTGCCTTTGGAGAGCATCTTGCCCAGCAGAGGCTCTGTGGCAGTCAGCTGAGTTGCAGAGCCCTGTCGGCACCGGCACTGGGCGTCATTAGGAGATGATGGATGTGATTCCATGACACTGGCATCTTTCTCTTTCAGAAACTGCAGCCAGGCCTCTAGACATGGATCTCATAGTGACGGGTGGCAGATTTCAGGTAGTTTGGAGGATGCCCTGTATGTCTGGCACTCGAGGAAGCAGTAAGAAGAGCTTTCCCTCGTCGCAAGCCTCTACCTGTTGTCTCTACAGAGCTGGAGGACTGTGCCTGGTGGAGTGGAGGAAAAAATACTATCGTAGTCTGCTTGGCCTGCTCTAACAAAATATCCTAGATGGGTGGCTTAAAGCACATTTATTTATTTCTCCCGGTTCTGGTGGCTGGAGAGTCCAAAGTCATGGTGGTGGCACATTTGGTACTTGACAAAGGCTGTCTTCTTGGCTGTTGCGTAACTGCCTCCTCCCTGGGTGGAGCAGAGGGAGTGTAAGCTCCAGTGAGCTCCTCCTCTTCGCGTAAGGACACCATCCTCAGGCCCCAGCCTTTTGACCTCCTTAGACCCAATTTCCTCCCAACAGCCTTATGTCTGAGTACCATCCTAGTGGGAGTGAGGCTTTACCCAAGGAATATGGGGCTGGGGAGGACACAAACATTCAGACAAGAGCACAGAGCTACAGTGGTCCTTAGAGCCTGTTGCTGCTGCTTACCTACCTTGGAGGGGTTAGTTACTTTGCTGGAAATGTTTCTCTGGGCAAACCTATGTTTTAAATGCAGTTTTAGGGGTCCTTGAAGCCTTCCCCAACCTGATCCTAGCTCCTCAGATGGATCACAAAGTCCCCAATGCACGCCTATACCAGTACCTCAAGGTAGTGGCACTCAAATCGTGTCTCCTTCGTGTCAGGCAGGGATGGAGTCCCATTTCCTCTGTGAGTCCTGAGCCTGGCCTGGTTCCTGGCGCCCCCAGCAGCAATCAGGGAAGGTTCGCTGGATGGGGGAGGGAGGGCAGCAAGAATGGCACTGACAGCATTTACTTTGCCACTTTGGAGCTTATCTATCTTACATATTCTGCGCTTATCAGTTTTCTCATCTGTGAAATTGAAATAATTATAGTAGCTTCTGTACTTTGTTTTGACTTTTTTTTTTTTGGTACCAGGGATTGAACTCAGGACCTTGCGCTTGCCAGGCAGGTGGCAGCACCATTGAGCTAAATCCCAGGCCCGTAGCTTCTGTACTTTGTGAGGCTATCGAGAGACTTCAGTTAGGGAGCCAAAGAGCTTTGTAAATGGTGAAGTATTACTTGTTTCAAACTGTTGGAAAACTTTCTGGGAATATGTACACTTACATGCATGTGTACACACAAGACGTATTCTTCTTTCTACTTAAGGGTTTTAAAGTCAAACAGAGGTGATTTGGAAGTTAGACTGTGGCCCTTCCTAAGTTTTGTAATCTTTTTTTTTTTTTTGGTACCGGGGTCGAACTCAGGTCCTTGTGCTTACAAGGCAGGCGCTGGAACCACTGAGCCAAATCCCGGCCCTAAGTTTTGTAATCTTTAGTCATTAGTTTTCTCATTTATAAAATCAAGAAAGATAAACCGCAGACTGCTGGCGAGGATAAAATTCATACAATAGTGAAATCACTGAGCACAATGCCCAGGTATTACAGACCTTGTCATCCCCGAGTCCCACCTGTCTGTCACAGAGAAGTACAGACGTAGGGCCTCCCTACTTCCTCACCACTCCCCGTGTCCTTAACACTCAGGGTGGCAAATGCGGATCACACACAGTGTAGGGTTATCTTTCCCTGGGTGTCTTTCCCCAAGTAGTGAGTAGGCTTCTAGAGCTGAGGCAGTTCTGTCTCAGTTAGCTCTAGGCTTTGCCTCTTTGGAAATAGCAGCTGAATGAATGTCCTGGTTTATACCGCCTCAGATGGAGTTTGAAACCAAACGGATAATAATGAGCCTTCGCTTGTGAGCAGTGGCACTGGCTTTGTGCTGTCTTCCTCCCTGCTGCTCTGTAAGAGTGGCCCCTGCAAAGCAAGCCCTGCCCATCCTTTCTGCAGGTATGCACAGGAGAGTATAAGAGCAGCCCTCCTCCGGGCCTTGCCTCTCCCACTGCAGCCTCAGCTCTTAGGGTATCTCACACTCATCTGCAGATGTTTAGTGTCCCTTTGGAGCACAGAAACATCTTTAGGTGAGAGCTCAAGGAATCACGGTGGTTGATTTGGCTTTATAGAAGACCTCAAGTCACATTAACTCAGCAGGAACTTCGAGTACCCTCTCTTGTGCCTCATAAGTGGATACAACACTGGTTTCCCCTCAGCAGCTACCCACGAGCAGTCCCATAAGGACTTGCATTAAGGTCCTTTTACCAGCCAGAGCAGGGGTGATTTCTGAGCAGAGAAAGAACCAGTGTTTCTTTTTCCTTTGCACACTGACGCCCAACACCCCCCCATCTCCTGCAGTGATCGTATTTTACAAACTGAAAAGCAGGACATATGATTTGACAACAGTTTTTTCCTGACTAGTGAATTGATAGCTTTCTAGAAAGAGTCTTGCTACGATATAAACATCAAATCCCAAATATTGCATATTACGGTGAATATGTTGAAAAGGAAAAAAATACATGAGTAAAAATACAGTTTTAGCTTTTATGTGTCTGTGTATGCATCAGGCAATTTAGTATTTAAACATTTTCTTTCAGGATATTTCCAGAATATTTAAGCCAACAACTGTTGCAAACATGCTTTGCAAGGAGACATTTGAAGAAATATTTCACCGTTTTTATTACATTTTTGAAGTTTTTATTAAAAATATTCTATTTTTAGTCAGTATAAGCTCGTTACAGAAAATTTTAAAATATGAGAAAAAAAGGAATTCATTTATATTTTTCCAACTTTAAGAAAAGAATTTGCTTTTATTTTCTTCCAAACTCTAGATGAGTTTTGTAACATGGTGATATGACTGCAGTTTTTAGACTATCTTGGGTATTAATCCAGGCCCTGTCACTTCCTAGCTGTGTGATTGGGGTAAATTACTTAACCTGTCTGTGCTTCTGTCTCCATTACTTATAAAATGAAGATATTAGCAGTACCAATAGGATTGTTAATATTTAAAAGTGCTAATAGGTGTGAAATATTAAATGATCCCTTTTATATGTGTTACCTTTTTACTTTTTGTCATTATAATTACCCTATACATATATTTCATATCATTTTATAATTTTTTCCACATTGACATGTTTTCATAACTATGATTTTTTAATAGTTGCAAAACATTGCATCAGGTTATAATTCAGACATTCCTCTAATCTTGAACCTTTGGTATTAGATATTTCTATTTTAAATGACACTGCCATGAACATTATCATGGAGACAATTTTCCCCCTAGTTGGTATTATTGTCTTAGGACATGTTCTTGGAACAGGAGTTCCAAGGTCAGAGATTATAAAGTTGCTATTGCTCATGATACTTCCTGCCAAATGGCTTACCAAGGTTTTCCAATGGCTTTCCTTGAACCAGTTGATGTTTCTATGAAAAGGAATGCTTTAAAGTTCTTACCAGAGCTAAGTTCTGTTGTCTTTTAATCAGCAAATTTAATAGGTTTAAAAATGGTTTGTTCAGTAAAAGCACTGTTCAGTATTTCCTCCATGCCAGGAACTGGGTCTTACACTGGGGATGCTGAGATGGAGACCTTTGGTTCTTCCTGTGATGTAGAAGGGAAACCAGAAATTACAGTCCATGTGATAGGCGCTGTGAGATACAGAAGCAGGACCCTGCACCACTATAAGAAGTCAGGAAAGGGGCTGAGCGTTTGGCTCAGTGGTTCTGCCGCCTGTCTTGCAAGCACAAGGGCCCGAGTTCGATCCCCAGTTACCCCGCACCCCCCCAAAAAAAGTCATGAAAGCGTTTCTGCAAGGCATAGACCTTGAGTGAAGAGTGGTTATCCAGGTCGAAAAAGGATGGAAGATTCTTCCATACTGAGGGAATGACGTGTGGAGAAGGGAGAGGGTCCTGAACCGTTGGAGGGACTCTAAGGAATTGGGTGCAGATGCATCTTAGATATCAAGATAGATATCAAGATAGTCTAAGAAGTGTTGAGAAATAAACTAGGGCCAGGTCATGCAGAGAAGCTGTGTTCTTGTAAGTCATGATCTTTAAAGTTACTTTTTATTTGTTTTCGGGTTGGTTGGCTTTCATAATAAAAGCAGCCTCAGTAGAATCTTGCGAAGATAGTTTCTGATGGCATATGAACATATTTACCAGCTGGTCACAGTATTAAATATCAAGGTAATTTAGCCTTTTGGATGGCTTTCTAAATAAAATTAACTTTACTGTGCTTACGCTTCACGAAGCAAGGTTAACCCATACTGTACCCAGCTGGCAACATAGTGAGGTAGGCAAAATGATCTCACAATCCTTCCTACTACCTCACTTCACTTCTCTTTACCCCATACTTCTTCCTGTTCTCCCCAAAGGTTTAGAGACGTGTTGGATGGTTGGGGCCAACTTAGGCACATTAAGGTGCTGATGATTGGTTAGGAGGTGCAGCCCTCCTCACCTCTCCAGAAGCATTTTGGATTCCAGAGGCAGTTGTTTAGCAACATGTAATCTTGCAAGTCACAGTCTCCAGTGGTGGAATGTCAAGCCAAAAGGTTAGGGACTGCCTAAGGATAGTGTGGGTGAGCCATGTTCCTTTGGCCCTTCTGTGACCCACCAGAGGGGAGAGCTTTTCTGCAAGTCCACATCTGGATATACACTTTCATCCCACTACCCAAGAGTGGCTTCAAGCCTGAGACGGACCCCTTCATCTTGCCTTTAGACAGGATATGCGATGATTACTGTTGTGGGGTAAACTGTGCCTTTTTATCAGCTGTCTCTGAAAGCAGAGCAGGACCAGGACAGTGGAAACTGGCAGAGAGGTGAGGGCCTCTGTGAAGTGGCCACATTTCCATAATCTCAAATGCATCTACATTTTTAGCCCTGGTATAAAAAATTGGAATCTTTTCTACCTTCAAGGTAAAAAAAAAAAAAAATCATCTAGAGCAGTACTTTTTTGCCTCACCTCAGGAAAACATCGTAATTCCCTCCCAGTAGATTTCCTAGATCTTAAATATCAACTCAAACATTTATGCATGAAAAATTAGAGTCCATGAATGATGCATGTATTCTGGAAAGTCTGCTCATAAATCTCCTCTCCCTCCTGTGGAAAGTCCCAGGATGACAGCCAAAGCCCTATTTTCAACCTCTATTTCATAGCCACCTGAGATAAAATTTCCTATTTGTTTCTGACTTGCTTACCTTTTGCATATTCAGCCCTCCTTTGTGGCACATAAGTCTGCTGTTATCTTGTCTGAGATATTGTTCTTTTACTTGACCAGATTATAACACAGTTGTCGGTTGACTCTTTAATAATACTACTTCACAGGGGATTTGTACGGATTAATGAAATAGTGTTTGAAAACCACTTTGAATTTGTATGCGTTCGTTCTGCTGAGGCTTGGGGGTTATTATTTCTTAGTGTTTATATTGTACCACCATGTAAGAAGTTTTAAATGCTTTGCAAACATTTTGATCAGCTTCAGTTAGATGATGAAGATATTGACTGTAAAAGCTGAAAGAGGCCTGTGAGACTATTTAGTCCTACCCTCAGATTGAAAGAAGTCTGAGGCTGAGAGCTGAGGCTGTATATCCAGTGCCACACAGCTGCTTAGTGCTCAGGCTGGGTCTAGAATCCAGGTGACGTGCCACATTCTTCAGTTCTTCAAGTCTCTTATAGGTTGAATTCCCTCCCACTTGCCCTTTCATATGTTGAAGTCCTAACTTCAGAATATGCTCTTACTTGGAAATAGAGTCATTGCCAGTGTTATTAGCTAAGACGTAGAGAAGGGAATGCCTCTTATCCAATATGATGGGTTTTCTTCTTTAAAAAAAAATGTGTAATTTGGATACAGACATGCATACAGAGAGTATGCTCAGTCAACATGAAGGAAGCCATTTACAGACCCAGGAGAGAAGCAGACAGGGGTCCTTCTCTCACATCCCTCAAAAGGAACTAGTTCTGCAACACCTTGATTTTGGGCATCTGGCCTCCATAACTGCCAGACAATAAAGTTTTGTCGTGAAAGCTACCTAGTATGTATGTAGTAGTTCTGTGCAGAAGCTCTAGCAAGTACTGCAAAGCCTTTCCTATTTTTAATACTAATCATTACCACTTAGCACATTAAGAGATTGAGGCAAAAAGAAAAGGGAGTCATTGATAGAAGGCTGGAAAGCCTGAGAAGGAACCAGATAATGAATTCCAAACCAGGAGCCCCTTCACTCTCTCCAGGGCTGCCCTAGGGTTAATGGAACTGGGCACACTCCCTTGACTCCCCTCCAAAGCATTTGCTACATCTCATAAGGGTGCCCCAGTGCCCCAGAGACTGTTTTTTGGCCTTCCTTCATCCTAGTTATGAGAAAGCACCAACAGAGATGAGTGAGGGCAGCAGTCCAGGCCCCTAAGATGCATGATGTTGGATAGCCCTGAAGAGTCTTTTTCAACCATGACTAGCTCGAGATAGATTCTAAGTCTTCTTTTCCTGAAAGAGGTGCTGGAGATTCACAATCCATTTTCCTGATATATAGCACAAAATGCATCAGGGTTAGGTCCCCAGTCCTATCCAGAAAGACCATATAAGTCATGCTGTTCTAGAAGCTGAGCGCCAGCAGTGCACTTAGTGTTTGGAAGGTCATCATGACATCGAAGAGGAAGTGGTCATGTTGGGGCACAACTAGGGTCAGGGGTTCGTTCTGTAGGGAAGGACGCACTCTGTTACTGCAGAAGAGGACAGATGGGTCCAGAGACAGAGTAATGCTGAAATGAGGTAAAAGAAGATGATAGAACTCATGTTATCAACCTTGATTTTTCAGCAAATAAACTGATGTAAGACATCAGACTAAGACATAAAGAGATTACTGAGTGATTGTACTGTAGTTGTCTGAGACTCAAGCTTGTTTGTCAAAGGGCAGAGGCCAGCTATTTCAGAAAAAAATATGTTCAACTTTGAGCCTCAACTCTGTTTCTTAAAACACCTCTGTAATTGCTTCTGGATTGGATTGTTGAGGTCAACTTTTGATCAGAAACATTGGTTTCCTAAAATGAGGCCTCACCCTCAGTACAGGATGCTGTGATTGTTCAGACCTGGGCTGCCTGTTGGTCAGAAACTAAGCAGCTTCTAAAGGTCTGGATCAGTCGCTCCCCCTCATATTTCACCACATTGACCTCAAAGAGAGTCACGTGCTAAGGCAGATCCTGTAACCCATTCTCTCCATTTGACCCTAGAGATCCACCTTCAGCCCCCACAGAAGGGCAGGTCTTTCCATACAACTGAAACACCAGGAAAGAAGAGTCGTCACCTGACTGTGAATCTACCCACTTTTAAAATCAGGTACAAGGCAGACAAATCCCACCATCTCTTGATCCTTTGAAAAATAGGAAATATAGTGATAATGATCATTGGCCTGCACTAATAAAGATGAACTATTCTGACACATTTCAAAGGAGTGAGGAAGCCTACCTGACTAGTGGGAATTTATAGCTAAATACAGAATGAGTGTGGCTATACTTACAGCAGAGTGAGTAGTTCCAAACAGAATTCTTGCTGGGCTGGGCATGCCAGAGACACAATAGGGACAAAAGTTAAAAAAAAAGAAAGTTCATAGGAGCTTGACTGGAGTTAGATCAAGGTCAGTGCCTTTGTGAGTGCAGAGTGCTCATGGGTGACAGACAGGAGCCCCCCTCCTTTGAAATGTCATCAGAACTGTCTTAAGAAGTAAGAAGGCTTATTCTAACGTGATAAAATTGTATTTGCACTTTGCCAGGGTCCTGAGCCAATCCAGATTGTAGACTTAGATTTAAAGATCCTCTGACTGTTGAAACCAAAGTTTCCCCATGACGTAATGGTCCCAGACATCGTGTGTGCACTTCTTCTCTCACAGGTGTTTGTAAAAAGATGACAGCTCTCCCTCCTTAGAATTTCCACGTTCTTTCTAGGCTCACTGTTTTCCTGTGGCATAACATAATCACCCATGCTAATGGAGTCCACCCTAGAGATGGGAGCCCCACCAGGGTACAGTCTGTGTCTTCATCTCTGAGGCAGTATCTCTAAGTAGAAGTCATTTAATAGGACTGTGGCCTCTGTGTAGCCATGAGGGCAGACACTAAATGCGATTTGGAGATACTGAAAGGCCTGAGGGCTCACCCATGTCTGCCTTGTCTTCCTCAATTTTAGGAACTTGACTTCCTAAGGCGGAATGCCAAGAAAGTATTCCTAGTAGCCCAAGCGCTGTGTATAGGCTTCTCTTAAACGGCCATGGGGGGCATGTGAGACCTTTAACACCCATCAACGCTTCAGTGAATCCTTTATCCAACTGCACCTACCAGCACAAGTACTGAGTACCTGTTGTATGCCTTGGTGATGTGAAACTGCAGTAGAAGTGCAAAGATGAATAAGGCCCCATCCCTGCTAAGTAACCTCCTCCTGTAGCATGAGGGCAAGAGAAGGGCACACAGGGCACATCAGTGATTATAGCAACGCAGTAATTACAAAATGTGAAATAACTCGGATTAATAATAGTAAAAAGTGTAGGCACTTCTGGTACATTTAAATTCAATGCAAATGGCAAGTGGTCTTTTAAAAAGACTGTTGGAGTTGGCTGTGGTGGTGCCTGGGATTATACCCAGCTCTCTGGCTGGCTGAGAGACAAGTTCAAGCCCAGCCTGGGCAATTTAACAACTTAGACCCTGTCTCAAAATAAATTAAGATAAAAATTAAAGAAGGGGTTGGGGATGTAGTTCGGTGGAAAGTCCCTGGGTTCAATCCCCGGTATTACTAGGGTGAGGGAGAGGGGAGTAGACAGTTGCAGTAGGAATTTCGTTGCATGTGAGACAGATTGGGCTCAATTTAGAATAGAAGGGAAAATGGGAATTTATGGCCACAGATAGGTAGGGAGAGGTTGTTATGGATGAAAAGTTACTAAAAGGAAACATCGGAGGAAAAAGCGATTTTGAATTAAGAGAGCTGACAGGAGCTTTGCCTGAAGGGAGGCCAGGGTGATCAGATGACACCTGGGAGAAGGCAGAAAATGAGGAAATTGATCAGATATTGGGAATCAGGGGTCCTGGGTAAATTATCTTGACAGGATTTTTGCTAAAACTGGCACTGGGAAGACAGCCCAAAGTTGGGGCCTCTTTGGGCTCAAAGAAGCCTTACAGAAGTCTGGCCAAGAAGAGAATTACTGTTAGTCTCCAGGTGATTCAGAGTGGTGTCAGTCCACAGAGAGGGGAATCTTGAAGGAAGGAGAAGCTCTAGCTGCATCTATATGGAACAAGGGCTAGAGAACAAAGGAGGGAGTGAACAGTAAAAGAGCCTTTTCTGGTGAGATGCCATCATGCTGGGCACTTGAAATAGAGTGGGTTTAGTTGTGAGGTGAGGATTGTTCCTTCTGCTGAGCAAAGTGGAGTCCCGGGGGGTGGGGGTATAAGGTACTGCAGAGTCAGGAGGTGGCAGAGCTGGGATTAGAAAACAGTCTCAGTGGTGCCCACATACAGTGGAACCTGCCACAAGGGGTTACACTGAGGGACAACTTGGGATTGGGTGGTCTTAGCCAACAGGGATTCATGGACCCAGTGGCCCAAGAGAAGCAGGACACTGGTACAGCGGAGGAGTGACAGGAAAGGTTGAGGAAAACCAACTCCACCTCCAGAGCCCCCCTTTTCTGGGCTGTGACAGCTCTCATGAGTCTCCTGTTCTCCCGAGCTGCCTGCACAGGATCAAGATGATGGAGTTCGGTTGAAGACACTGACTCCTGTTTTATTGCCCATTAGTCCCTAAGCTGTAGAGCTCACCTTTTCCCTGACTCATAGGAGTAGATCTGTCTCCACTTAGCCAGAGGGAAAAGCGAGTCCGGCTGAATCTGCAAAGCTAAGTAACGAGGTTACCGCAGGGCAGGAGTAAATCAATCTAGATAATCGCATTTGGCAGTATGCAAAGCCATTTTGCTTGGACAGTACAAATTCATTTATGGTAAAAAATGCTGTTTATTTGTGGTGGAAAAACACTGAACTCACGGGCACACTACCTAGGGTTCAAGATTTCTGCTCCTTGGAATACTAGGTTTTCTTAGTGGAGGCGATATAAATGCGGAAGGTGTTTATATACTTATGTGATAGATGGCCCAGCTAAAGATCACAGGGCAGCTGATGACCACAGGAAGAGCAGTGCCCAGCCCAACGAACTGTGTTTCCACTTATCCCTTGTGTTTTCAAAGCTGGCTTTTAAAAGGAAGGGCTTATGTCTTGAAAGGAAGTGTCAACATCTGAAATGTTCGCTAATCTGATTTCCTGAGGAGAAATGCAAAAGGGATTGAGGTGGTTTATTATGTTAAATCTCAAATAAACCTGGACAATTAAAAATGGAAAGGCAGCCAAAACTAATTAAAAGGAGGAGAGAATGAGAAATGCCAGGCATCTGGGATAAATTTATTATTGCATTTGAGCACTATGTTTAGCTCTAGGCTTCCTTGTGGCTCAGGCATTCAAAAAGTAATTTGCGTTAATAAAGTTTTTTAGGTTCATTTGCAAAAAGCTACTTACTGATGACCACGATCATGGTAGATCCTGAGGATTTCGATGTAAATAGGATTAGAAGCCATTCCTTGTTCTTGTTCCTCACCCTTGTTCCCAAGGAAGCTCATGTTGGTTGCTGTGCCTTCACATATATGCTGACAAACCACTGTGCCTGAACACCCGGAGTGAAAGGGTTAGGGTCGTGTTCCCTATGTTTTCTGTTTGCCTTGATTCTTTTCTTCCCAAGCTTATCCGGCGTCACTCTGAGGGAGCTATGTGGTATGGAACTCTGCACGTCCAAAGAAGGTCGTGGGGATGACAGCCAAAGTGCCTATCGGGATGAGATTTGCTGCCCTTCTACAGATTCTCCCTCTCAGCATTGAGTCCAGCCCCTTCCTAAGCACTGAGAGGCTTCATTGCCACTCACATCACCCCACCCACAGGCTGAACTGCCTGGAGAAGTTGCCATTAGAGACTCACTAGTAGGGCAGCTCTCAGGACCCAAGGTCAGGTAAACTGAAAGAAGTTCAAGTGGGTATTGGAGGAACTCAAGAGCAGGGACTGGAAAGAGAGGAACCCTGGTGAGAACCCTCTGGACCATTGTGGCTCCTCCTTGGCTGGCTCAGTGCTCGTGGGCCTCGTGATCGCTTGGGGACCAAGAGAGAAGCTATCCACACGTGAAGTAGCATTTCTATATATGCTAAGTGTCTGCATTTATTTACCATAGAGCCCTGAAATGTGAATGTAACTGCTAGGAATGAGTGAGACCAAGAAAGCAGAATGAAATCAAACTCACCAGGGACTTGAATGATCATCCAGATAAGGATTAAAACAAAGCAGACCGAAAGCTAAAAGTGAAGATGGAAAATGCGTATAGTATTATATATCATGAAGACTTAGAAAATCAGAGATACTATTAGAACATGGCTGAAGTAATATCTACAAAGCTATCTTATGACCACAGAGGCACTAAACAGACCATTAATGTGAAAGCAGCAAGGGAAGAAGAAAGAGAAGCAGAAGGAGGAAGAAGTATGGGTCCTAGTTTCCTCCTTGATGTCAAGTCCCTACCTGCTGCTCCGGGCCTTGTAATTCTGAGCAAGTTGCTCTGGGTGGATTTGCTTCTGTGAGGAGATCTGCACTGATTTTGTAGTGGGAGAATCTGTCTGTTGCTTATTCATTTCCAACCCCTACATTCTTCAGAGCAACACTGAAGATGGAGACTTCATCATTTATTTAAACTGCTAATAACAAGCAAACAAAAACAACAACAAATAGAAAGTTAATGCTCCATAGCTCATGTGAGGGTCACATGAAGCACTGTTTACTTTCTGATAGGTGTATGCAAGATACTCAGTCAATGTTTACTAAATCTGAATAAATGCTCTCATCAGCCCCAGGTGACATTCTGCCTCCATGTCTCCAAGACAGCTAGACTGTGAAGTGGCCTCCTTGCCTTGTGCACTACCAAGTCTTCCAGTTTCTCCCTGCCTGTGACCCTGACCACGCTGCTCTTTGTGGCCACCCCTTCGCAGCCTGCCGGTCCCTCTGCAGCGTGTCTATCCCAGAAGGCTCCAGGTGAATTGTATTTGGCCCGATGGACAACATTTGTGAGCGTGTTTGCCTTTTTCCCCACACTGCTGGTGTCAGTGACCCAGATCACATTAAGGAAACTTCTGTTTCACACCTAAGGAGCTGTAGCCTAAGAAATGGCATCCAAAGGGAATCTGAAATAATCAATTAACAATTTCAGACACCTCTAATAAATTTTGCAGTGAGGTCCTGAGAAAATACAGTCAGCAGCTGCAGACTGATTTCAGAATAAGTGAAATATATTCAAGTAACAAAATCCACAAACAGAAGTACGGTGTGATTTTTATCCAGTCATTTTTTAAAAAATTATTACTGAGAGGCAGAATCTAGTTACAGAAAAATGATTTGATGCCGACGCCTAGACTCTAGTTCTAAACTGAGATACATGGTAACATTTGCCCAATGACCTTTTCCTTCTGCAGGACAATTAATAGACCTTACTTTTGTGGAGCTGTGCTCTTGTCAGTTTAAATCCAGCTTGCTGACCAAACTGGAAAGCAAGCTTTGCTCCCAACAGACCAAGGGCTCCTATCTTCTACCGCCTGGAATTGAGTTTGCTGGCTGATGTGAGTAGAATTTTAGCTTTATCAGGCCTGCAGTGAAGTGGAAATAATAAACATGGGATTCGAATGAAGAGAAAGCAGAAAGTAGAACTCATCTAAGAAGAATGAAACCCTTTAAATGAAAGTGCATCTTTCTCAATAATAGGAATTCTAATGTTCTTGGAGTCGTTATTATAACAGCTTTCTCTGAACTGTACGACACATTAAGTGAAATCAGAACAAAGGACAGTCAGCCCAGAATCGTTTGTCCAATGACCCAACAGTGAGTCATTTGTCATCCATGTGCCTTGGTTTCCCCATCCACATCCTGTTGCGGTCTGTGAATAAATAGCAAAGATTTACTAACCTATGTTTACTACAATATGCAGCATAGTTATACTGATATCTAGGTCTGACAAGAGTAGCATCTTTGCTGCCTTCATAGACCTACTTGAAAATCTAACAAATAAGTAAAAGGATTTATTCAAAATATATGTCAAGGACTGAGCCAAGGCCACTGTGTAGAGGATTTAGGGGGCTTGGTTTTGGCTCAAACTAAATAAAATTATATGAAACTAAATATGTTCTGTTAATAAAGGGATGCAGTGAAGGTGACTCACGTGTCATAGCTATTTTGGGGATACTTGCATTGGTTCAAAATGATGTGATGATACGATACTTTCAAGTTAAGACTCTAGGTTCTAAAAAGTTTTTACTGTAAATGTGTAGATGAGAGAAGACCTTTAAGTAATAGTTCTTAATATTCCTCTTTTATGGGTCACCAGGATGGCACACAGATCTCACAGAACACCTGCTTACCATCACATAATGGAATCTCCTCAACATGGAACCTTACGATGCTTTGCACTGGGCACCGCTGAGGGTGGACAGGAATAAAACTGTCCATCTGGGGAAAGTATGGACATTAAAAACAAAATAAAATTATGAAAGACCAGACTCACAAACTACTCACAAACTGCCTTGCATGTGAAGGGTAAATTCATCTCCTGCTGCAAAAGCCCTCTGTCTAAGATTTGTGCGTCTAAAGGGAATGTTGGCAATTTAAGAACAAATGTCTTTTAGGTCTTTTAAAGGGTTATTATGGCGGTGCTAAGAAGAGGCCATGGAAAGCGGCTGGCCTAGGGATCAAGGAGTGAGTTGCCATTGTCCATTCCAAGCCAGAGTTCACTAAAAACCTCCATGAGAGCAGAAATGGACCCTGTACCCATACTATCCATCATAGTTCCTGGCACTTACCACAGTAGAGGTTCAATGACCAGGTTTCTGGCATCAGCTCTGCCACTAGTAAGCCATGTGATTTGAGAGGAGACCCAACCTTAGCTCCCCCAGGTTGAAATCATGATGAATCCTAGCAGTCCATTTCAGAAAACTCACACCTCTGTTGATCCATCCCAAAACATTTAGTGAGTATCTGCTTCATGTTTTTCAAGGTTCTAAGCCCCAGGATTATACAGAGCACAAAACATTTCCTGCCTTCATGAAGCATATGTTCTAAGCACGGAGGGGAGACAGCTAACAACTACCTACACAGATGTAGAGGACATCACATGGCAATAAGTGCTGAGAAGAAAAGAAAGTACAGCCAGAGAGAGCCAGGGGCAGTAGGGATTAGAAGTTAGTGGAATGTATACAGATATTTTTGTGGAGAGTAGTCAGGAAAGACCTCGCTGATAAGGTACTATTTGAACAGAAACATGAAGTATGTCTGGTCAATTTCTGAGGAAGGAATATTCCAGACAAAGGATGGGGATAGCTAGGGAGAACCTGTTAACATATACTTGGTACTTAGAGTCATAAGACAGAAAACTCATCAGAAAAAGTGCAAGAAGAAAAAAATGCATTCCATCCAGTGAGGGCTTTGTTAGAGCTCAGAGAAAAGAGGACTGGGCAGTAGCTGAAAAGAAGGTAGGAGAGTCAAGAAGAGGGCAGGGTCCTAGAAGCCAGAAGAAGGACATGTTGGGAGGAGGAAGGTCGTTATCTGTACCATGCTGCAGCTACTTGAAGTGCAGGGAGCTCTGCCACCTGTAGGTCACGGTGACCTTGACAAGAGCCATTTTAGGGTAGACCAGAAAGCCTGACTAGAGAGAGTTCATGAGAGAATAGAAACAAGGGACTGGAGGAAATGGGTATAGAGAACGCTTTAGAGAAGTTTGATTTTAAATGTCACCACACCAGACGAATGAATGGGTGGTGGCTGGATAGGGATGGGGTTCCAGAGAGCGGTTTGTTTTCATTTTAGAAAATATTTTTATTGATATGTGTGTGCTACGTAATTTTTGCATTCCTTGCGGGGAGTTTGTACATAATGTAATGTATTTCAGTTCCTTTTTTCATTCCCTTTCCCGTCCCTCCTTTCCCCTTCATCCATCTCTTGATCTCCTTCCCTTTTCTTGTACATATTTTCCACATAAAATCTTCACATTTCTCGTGTGTAGTTGATACGTGTACAGGATACCTCTTAATTCCTTTTATCGTCCCGTGTCCTTTCTCTCCCTGCCTCTCCTCCCATCTCTTGACCCCTTTCCCCTCTGAGAAAGATCTAGCTCCCTACTTCCTATTATCTATCTTTTATTTTGTTCTTTGTACTTTGGGTTTCTCATATAAGAGAAACCAGGTTATATTTGGGCTTTGTTCCTCATTTACTTCACTTAACATTATGGTCTCAAGGAGCATCTGTTCTCCTTAGAATGACTGAAGTTTATCTTTCCTTGTGGTGCAGTAGTACTCCACTGTGTATATACATACCGTATTTTTTTCATCCATTCATCTGTTGATGGGCATAAGGTCCACTTCCGAGATTCGGTTGTTATGAATTGTGCTGCTATAAACATAGCTATGTGTGTATATATGGAGATTCCTCAAACATCTGAAAGTATAAATTCCATTTGACCCAGCTATTCCCCTTCTAGCTATCTTCCTGAAAGAGTTAAAGACATCGTATTGCAGTGATACGTGCATACCCGAATTTTTGTTTGTTTTAAGGTGAAAGATGTCTCTGCAGTCATAGAGATGATTCAGTAAAGAGGGAAAATAAAGTAATATTGGAGGAAGAATACTTTGCCCAATGAGAATTCTGTCTCCTGTCATGTGGCCACCATTTCAGAGAGGGAGCCACTCCTCTTCACCACTCTGGCCAAGGAGGAAAAGCACAAGCCTTCCCTCAGATGTCATCAGCAAAATGGCTGCTATACTGAAAAATCTAAGCAAGACCTGTCTGTGGGCTTAAAAGAAAATCGAAAATCAAAGAATGGTAATAAGCAATAAGATAGGTGTTTCCCTGAGTGGGCTGCTTTTGCTCCATGGCGTGTTGAGAGAGTCAAGTGAGTCAGTAATATTGAGTTAAACAGTGAAGCAGATGCATGTGCTGCAGGACTTCTTGGAGACCCACACTTCCTCCCTCTTCCTCCTTCTCCTCCTCCCCTTCTTCTTCCTCTTCCTCTCCTTCCCTCCCCTCTCCTCTCCTCTCCTTTCTCATTTTTTTTTTTGAGACATTGTCTTGCGGTGTAGTCCAGGCTGGCCTTGAATTCATTGTGTAGCCCTGGCTAGCTCAAATTCACAGTGATCCTCCCACCTCAGCCTCCAGAGTTTAGGATTATAGGTATGGGCCACCATTCTGGGATCACTCGGAGATTTTAAAAGGCCCAATGTATTGTGAATTTCCAAGAGGGGCAACTGGTATGAAGAATTTTCTGTAGTATATTTGGTGATGGGTTACATAGGACTACTCAGTATCACAGGGTGTACAGTGTAGGAAATAGTGAACTAGATTCATCATCGGCAGATTTTTCTGTAAAGCGTCATAAGGTAAACACTTTAGGCTTTATGGACCATAGACTCTGTTGCAACTACTGAACTCTGCCCTTGTAAATAAAGTAACGTTAGACATGAATAAATGGATAACAAGGTGGGATAAAAGAAAGGAAATAAGTAGAATGAAGACAAGGAAAATTGTAATATTTTTATTGAGTTTATTGGTACATTTTAGGTATACAGTACAGTTACATTCATTGTTGGGATCTTGCACTTCTACATGACAGGTCTTGGTTCTCATTTTTCCCTTTGTCCCTGCCCTCCCTTCACTTCCTCCTCCCCTCCCCATTTACAAACACTTTATTTCCATCTTTTTATTTTCTCACATTTTTTCTTTTCCCTTATTACCTTTCCCCTACCCTTCCCACTTTCCCTACACCTTTAGCCCTTTTCTTCCCATTTGAAAATTGTAATTTTAAAGTTATATTTTTAAGAAAAAACTTCAGCTTCAGGACACAAAGTTACCTAATGTTACAGTGTCTTTTTCCCTTCCAGAAACTCCAATGGGGGGAAAAATTCTAATGCTATAAAGTGGACCCAGACTTTTCACCTGTAAATTGAGTCCATACCTTTTCTCCCGTAGACTTCTATCCTCAAGGAGGCAGAATTATTAATTGGGTACTGTATCTTCAAACTTCACATTTAAATGGTTTGCATCCTGCCTAGCTTACCAAAGGGGTAGCCTGATAGACATTAGTAGTACGTGTCTTAGATCACTCATCTTGAAGACAATGCCAAAACTGCATGAAAAATCCCACAGCATAATGCACTTTCCTCTTGGGGGCCTGTGCTCTATTTTTTCCGAGTGGGGATTTATTTAATTCTGTCTAATGAATATTTCCATGCTTCTCACTGATGCTTCCCAAACTTCTCTGTGACATAAGTCAGCAAACCTACAACCTACTCTAAGGGTTGAGTGAGTTAAAGTAGCCATCGCCTCTGGGAGCCTCTTCAGACTCCACCCAGTGACAGAAGGCTTTATTTCAATAAATCTTTACCTACAAAAATAAGCATCAGACTGGGTTTGGCCCGTGAACCATAGCAGTTTGCCAAACATTGAGCCAGATAATCTGCCTCGTGAGATGAACTCCTTTCTTCAGGTTATGCCTAGTTCTGCCCACATGGATGCCCTGTTCCTAGCAATTTCTTGTAGCAGGGACCATTGTTTCTCTACCTTTCACTTATGAGAACCCTCAATATACTTAAACCTTTTGAAATTTAGCAAAGATACCTAAAGCTGAGAATGGCCTATCTGTATTCCCTCTTCTCTTCTCTTCTCTTTTCTCTTTTCCTCTCTTCTCTTCTCTCTCTTATTCCTTTCCTTCCCCTCTCCTTGCCTCCCCTTCTCTCCTTTTCTTTGGCTTTCCTCCTTTCCTCATGTTTGACCCCAAAGGTGTCCATACTCTGTGCCCTTTTTACAAGGCACGTGTTGGGGTCCAAATGGAAGGCAACTCTGAATGACCCATACTATGGCTTACCCAGTAGGCTCTTTACTTAGCAGCATCTCCTGATTTCATCATCCCCATGAGGGAGATGTGGGAAGGTAAATGGAATATTACCTTGTTGGGTCTGGAAAAAGAAGCCCAGTAAGATGCTGGGGCAGGCATTGGCGGCGGGAGGTGGTGATAAATGGCGTGGTTACTGGGGTGTTTGCTGGGAAAGTAATTAAACCTTTCCTTTAAGGCCCAAGAAGTAGAACCAAGGCCATCCAGTTGGACTTGCAGGGAGCAAATTTCTGCTGACAATGAGGAGTCACTTCGATTTTGTCAGAGGTAGGGAGGCAGTACCTTGTGAGCATTCGAACAGGGGTGAGGGAAGGGATGCTCAAAATTTAGATGTGCAGATGTTATATAGCTTGGGCTTTTATAACAAGCACAGTATAGTGGTTGGCATAAACAACAAACATTGATTTCTCACTGTTCTGGAGTCAGGGTGCTAGCATGGTTGCCATCTGGAGAAGCCCTCCTCCTGACTTGCTAACAGCCACTTTCTTGCTGTATCCTCACACAGACGAAAACAAACAGTTCGGTTTCTTTCTTTTCATACAAAGATACATGAGAGTCCAACCTTCCTTATCTCATCTAGCCTAATTACTTCCCCAAGGCCCACCTCCAGATACCATTACATTGGGAACTAGAGCTTTAACCTGTGAATTTTTAAGGGACACAAATATTCAGCCTGTCAGCTGAACAGCGTTTTTAAGACCCCTTCCAATTCCACATTCCATGAGATTAAAGGTATGAATTCAAGCATGGCTTTCTTCAGACCATGGATTGTTTCCCCAGTGTCCTACTGCTGCCTTGGCTCCCATTGTCCTTCAAATTCACCTGTATTTATTGGTGGGCGTGAAATATTCCAGAATATCCCAACGCAGTGATTGAGGGAATAGCTCACTGACTTTCAGGAGACCTGAATGAACACCAGGGTTGCTTGCTACCTTAGTATAGTTTTCATATGAGTAGTGTGAGCTGAGACAAGACTCTAATTCTGGGACATTTGTCTGCACGGGCCTGAGTCTTTGTTCCCTTGTCAGTGAAGTGAATGGGAGCAAAGGCAAGGTCTGAAAGCAGAGCACTGTGGCGCCCGAACTTGAAACTCCCAGAGTTCGCAGCGTTTGTAGCAGAATGGAAACCAGACTCTACTTGGACATAAACAGGATGCATCAGTCTCTTTTCAGCAGAGATGCTTTTCTCCCTTGAAGTACCTTTCTCGGTGAGGTATTCAAAGTAGCTTTTAACAAAGAACCTTTTATCCCAGGTCCTCAGGCTATTTCCCTATCATGGGTATCTAGAAAACCTGCTGAGGAGGCCAGGATAGATTCTCAGCCATGGTTTCTGCAGACTTTGAAGCCAGTTTAGAGAAATTCAACAAGTAAAAACCCTGCAGGAGTTTGAAAGATCTGAGTTTAATCCCTGACACATGTATGAACTGTAGCATGGCCCTTCTCTCCTCACTTTCTGTGTCACAACTACCCCACCCTGCCTTTGCAACAGGAAAGCGCCATAGACAATGTTTACATGATCACGTTTAGCTGTAATACAATACTTTATTTATCACCACTACAATCTGAATTCCATATAATTTTCACACATCATGAAACATTTTGGCTTTGATTGTTTTCCAATGCTGCAGAAGTGTAAGAAACTAGTTCTTGAATCATACAGAAAAAGGCAGCAGGCTGTATTTGGCCCATGGGCTATAGTTTGTCAACCTTTGTGCTAGTCCCCAGGGGTACCGAAAGGACAGTGATGGATGTGGTCCTAGCCTCATGTCACTTACATTAAACAGTAATCTGAAGAGTTTCCATGTAGTTGCTAATTGCGTAGAAAAAAAGGGGGGGTGCTTGGGAATTGTTACACGGAAATATCACTTAAAATGGGAAATCTCAAGTCAAATAGAAGAGACTTAAGGATTTGGCCATGAATGAGTGAATATAAATGGGAAGAATCTCAGATCAAGGGCAAGTCATAAGCTAAATGGATTGAGTGATTTTACCCTTATTTATGGTTCTACAGCTAAGGGTTCCAGGATGCTGCGCGAGACTGCAGGTCTGAGCCTGCTGGGGGAAGGGAAGGAATGACCTCCTCTTCCAGCGTGGCAGGAGCTGTTATCCAGCCACGTGAAAGGAAGTTCCTTCCACCTTAGGGTCATCCTGTATATTCTCACAGGGGTTGTGTTTCTTTATCCTGTTCTTTATCACTGTTAATTCTCCCCTGGTGGCAGGTGAGGGGTCATGACCTTAGGAAGCCAAATGGGATCATGTGGGATGGGAGTAAGGTGCCCCGGGTTCCAGACCCACTTGTGCCACATGCAGTACTAATCTCATCCTCTAGCTCAGTGACGGTGAACCTTCTAGAACTTTCCGTGATTCAGCCTATTGCAGCACACATGCCAAGAGTTCGCCACCACTGCTAGCCTCTCCTGAGCTGAGAAATAAATGAGTTTTCTATCTCAGGATTCTCCAGGAAGCCAGGAAGATGGGACTCTGGGTTCCTCCAGAGAAGCCCTACTTGTATCTGTTTTAAACATTAAAGTTGTATTCAAAATGAGAGTTCTACAAAAAGCTCTTGGGCCTCAGTGATTCATGGGTCCTCCCTAGACTTGGGCTTCTGTGACCAGAATGTCTTTCCCAAATCTGTCTGTGTTTGGCCCCAAATTAGGTCTGGGGCCTTCTTGAAGTCACTGGACCATGGCAGTAAAACCATCCAAGCTCTCTCTGCCGTAAGAATCAGGGGAAGTCAAGCCATTTTCTGTAGAATAAAAAAATGTTCAGTCCTATCCTGCTGGCAGAATATCAGGGAAAGAAAACAAAATACATGGTTCATAGCAATTTTTTCAGGTTTTAATTGTAACAGAAACTAGGTAGTGGCCCTTTAGCTTCCTGATAAATTAGTATTTTACCTTGAGGTATGTATTTGCTGCCTCAGGATGCTAAGCTAGCTGAGTTCCTATTCCCCTGGCCCTACAAGTGTCCTCAGAGGTAGCCCGGGGGCTGTCCAGCTCTACCCAACTTAAACACATTTCCACTAGAGCTGCAGTCTTCCCTCAATCCTGATGGGCCAGTAAGCATCAGCCTTGGGTCCAGGCAATGAATGCTAGGACAAGGCTCAGAACTTTCTTCATAGGACTCTACCTAGAGAGTATTTCGTGGACACCTGAACCCAGGACCACTACCCTGGACATGCTCTGTGCCTATTCCTGTGGCTTTCCTGCCTGCTGTTTCTTTGAGGAATCTCTTCTCACAGCTCACGTCTCTATGGAATGCTCAGAGAAGCTGAGTGAACACTATGATTCTACCCTATGCCCTCCAGGTGACCAAGTCACTCAGGAAAAACCCAGTGGTGTACTTGATACTCCCAGCATGGTAAATGAAGTCATTAGAATTCTGGCCATATGGTGTGTCTGCTTCCTCTGCTAGTACCTCCAACCCCTCCCCTGGTACCACAAAGTCTGTCAGTCCACATCTCTGTATTTGATACTCAGCCCTCATAGGCAGAGGAGACATGATTATTCCCTATGGCACAGGAGAAAATGAGGCACCAGGATCAAGCCGTTAAATATAGGTAGAGCTAGAACTGGTGATCCATGTCTTGATTAAGCATTAAGTATTTGTAAGCCACACTGGGCTCCTGTTCTGTAATCTCCCCTGATATTTCTGTATTGCTTACAAAGACCATTTGCCAAGCTCCGAATTAACTGGTACAAAACTGCTTTTAGAAGGGGTACCAGAGAGAAGGTTTCTGTACATGTAGATAGAGCAGTGTGCAAATGCAGTTCTGGCTATTTTGAGCTATTTTACAATGAATTTGAACTAACTCCAGAAAGAAATTATAAAATAGGTTACAAACCCAATTCTGAAACTTTTAACCCAGTGTAGTTGATGACCCATGCAACCCTGTCTTTCTACCTAGGTGGCTGTCCCTCTAGGTTAGCTGTGAAGAAATTGCCATTAAGCTCAGTAGATATACTGAGCCCTTTCTTAGTCCTCCTAGGCAAGCTGCTTATGCAAAATAGATAACCTGAATCCCCCTCCCCTCCTCTGCTGTATTTATTCTGCTTTATCGTTCATTCCCTACCTCGGTTCTTGGCATGCCCCGGCCCCTTTATGTGAACAATCCCCTCCTGCCTCCAGCTCCACAAAATTGAGCTAGGCCTGAATCCCCTGAGCTCTTAGAGCCAGTCCTGAAGGCAGCCAGCACCACCTACCTGCAGCCCTTAGTGCGTGTGCGGCCCCTGCCCCCGCTCAGTCTACACAGCTGGCCGTGTCCATTTATTGGCCTATTTCAGAATCTGTCTCTTACCTGCTTCTCCTCGAATGTCAAGAGCTACTTTTTTAGCCTCAGCAATTTGTTTCTCACATAAACAATGATTTAATTTCTTCTACTTTTACAACTTTCACTTCCAACATTTCTCTTTTCTCTTTGGTTACCACCTCTTCTCAATCTATATTCATCTGTCCCCCCGAGTTTCTTGAAGATCCTTATTTGACAGCCTGTTTAAGGTTATCCTATTACCTGTTTCCTCACGTGAGCTGTCTGTCTTTCATGCTGTTTCTCTCCCACGTGGGCTCGGGGACTTTTGGGTTAGAGGCTTGCCTTTCACCAGAGATTTCATCTGAGCATATTCTGGGTGGTTTCCAGAATGTTCCCAGTCCAGCAGTGCCTCAGCATTATGCTTTCATCCAGGCTCGTGTTAGCTGCTAGTTTGGCCCACTCCTGGGTGATTGGCTGGTGTCACTTTGAACTCTGTCACCTCTGTCCCACTACTGTGTTCGTGTCATGTAAGTGAGTGACACTTTCCACCCTCGACACAAATGAGCAGTTCAGTATCACCTCCAAACTGAGGAAGACGGTTTTATGGCTTTGTTCTCCAACAACAAGGATTGTGATCCAGCCCCCAGCTGTGTGAAGGTCTTGGCTTTATTACAAGCAAAATTATTGTCCCTACTGCCCATTACTGGTTAACTTTCACTTTCTCATTTTGGGGAGCATAAGGAATCCCGCATTTTGGTCTCATGCTTAGATCTTTTTCTACCCTTCTCTCTGTTGTGTGAGTTTACACCTGCCCCCGCTACACACACAGGGATTGAATCCCCAGGGGCACTCTATCACTGAGCAACATACCCAACCCTTTTTATTTTTGGTCCCACTACATTGCTCAGGTGTGATCTTACTGCCTCAGCCTTCCCGAAGAAATCACTTAAGTTCAAATTCTACTCTTGTGGTCCAGGCAGGTCCCTGAGAACTTACATTTTATCACAGACCCTCAGACAAACCCTAGTCACATTTGTGTACCCTGGGAGTCAGCTCACTGCACAACTTTGTTTAAAAGCACTCTTCACAATTCCAGCCTCTAGCCTTCTTTAATTACTTCACATCCCCCACTGAGGCATTTTCACTTTAAAACCTGTTAACAAGTGAAAGCGTCACCATCCTACTCCTGGCAGTCAGTCCCTCACTGACTTTGAAACATTAAAAAGTACTTAAGAGCTCACATTTTTATTTTATCACATCTGGAGTTGTCCCTTATACTAAGGGTGTTCCTGTTGCACCATGGGCTTTTCAATTACATAGCACTTCTCTAGGACAGAGTATGATTTTTTTTTTTTCAGAGTCAGATGTTTAAGTGAATTTTATTGTCAGGTTTTCTTTGTAGTCATTTTAAAGCCAGCCACTGTTTCTTAAACTTGCTCTGAGGGTAACTTATCTGTTGATGACACAGCTATATCTTTTCAGGGTTTCACACTGTACAGCTTAAGTGCTTGGACATTGTTATTTTAAAGCAGAGAATTTTTTTTTTCTTGATCAGTGATTTTCTCCCTTCTTTTACATGTAATTTGTGATGTCCATAGATTTTTGTAATAAGGAACCAAAGGGATGGCTTCAGATGCTTTGTAATTTAAAATATTATAACATATTGCTTAGAAGAACAAATCATGCCAATTATACAATATTCTTTAGTACAAAGATTTATCTAAAATAAGAATTGTTCGTAATCCAATCATCCAGAGGCTCTTAATATTTTGGAGGATTTCCTTCCAGGCTTTCCTCTGTGCACATCAGTGGACATATGTATCATATTTCGCATTTGGAATCTGATTACATACAGTTTTATAGTTCACAATCTTTGCTGACTACAGTGGCATTGTTAAGTCAGAGCCAGGCGCCCTTTGCTCTCTAGACTCATTTGCAGCCTCCTTGCTCCTTTATGCGACTGGTGAAAAATGCTCTTTCATGGTGTCCTTAATGAAGGTTTTAGGAGAAGGAAAGTTTGCTATAAGATCATGTACTGCCTTTGTGTTGCTTCTGGTTTTCTATACTGGGTCTCGTTATGCTAGATAATGTGCAAAAAATGTATGTTCTTTTAAAAAAGTACTCTCTTAACCTCCATTCTCTCCTCCAGAGAATGAGGAGCTGTGGTAGGAAGCAAAACCCAAGGAGAGGCTGCGTGCATTGGCCCAGCGTCTCTGGGCAGACGCTGTCACTGGTACTGCACTCTCTTCACGAATAATTATGCTAGATCATGTGCAAAAAATGTATGTTCTTTTAAAAAAGTACTCTCTTAACCTCCATTCTGTCCTCCAGAGAATGAGGAGCTGTGGTAGGAAGCAAAACCCAAGCAGAGGCTGCGTGCATTGGCCCAGCGTCTCTGGGCAGACGCTCTCACTGGTACTGCACTCTCTTCACGAATGTACTGCTAAGCCCCCTCCCTCTATGTCCCTGGTCTTTGTTCCCTGCATGCCCTGCAGCCCTCTTTTACCCCCAGACATGGTGAGGAGAAAAAAGAGCTCTCCACAAGCTTTCATGCTTTAATTAAACATGATGCCAGCTGAGCAGCAGTACATATTAAAACTTTTATTAAAACTACTGCTAAGGTTCCACGTTAATCAGGAAGCCATATCTTCCCTTAATGGACAGAATTACTCATTAGATCATTAGAATCAGTTGAGACCTCTCAACTGTCAGAATTTTTTCCCTAATGCAAAATTCATATGAGTCAGCTTCCTTGTTAGGAATTAATGAATTTATTATCATTTGATTGGCTATATGGTTTTAAGAAAAGGGCACCAGGCTTTGTCAAAGAATTTCTGGCGACCCTATGGCAAATGGAAAGATTCAGGACCAAATTAGTGATGTCAATTCGTATTCTTATTTGATTTATCACCTTTCACATGCTTTAAAGCACAACAGATACGATGGCTCTGACAATGACCATTAAATTTCATTTTCTCGCCTCTCTGTTGACAGGAGCTCCTAAGTGGAATCTGATTTGTGAGGCTGGTCAGGCCTACTGTCCACTACCTGTCAGGGGATTGGATTTCCAAGATTGTCTCCTTCCTTCCAATCTTTTTCACCACGGTTTTAATAGCAGTCTTACATTTCCCAGGTGTCTTCCGATGGCTTTAAAGAATTTCATTGACTTTGTCTTATTCCCAGTCTTGGAATGAATGCTACTTTTTATGTCCAGTTTGAAATGGGAGGGTGCTAAGAGATATAGGTACAGACTTGCTCCTAGTTACACAAATTCAAAATGCAATGGGGTGGAGTGGCATGTTCTCTCTGGGGAGGGATTCATTGCCCATCAGAGCCCTTTAGGCTGCCACTGAAAGAGTAGAGATGAAAGACCCCATGGACCACTTTATGAGGTCTGACCTTGTTCAAGCTATAACAGCGAGCACGTAGTCCAGTGTTACTAAAGGTTCCATGTGCAATTGGAGCTCCTTATCAAGAGTTAGAACCTGCCCCAGTGAGTCTGGGGAATTCTCAAATAGCTAGAGTCCTTTCCACCATCTAATACTCTTCTGGGATCTATTTTCTCAAAGACTATTGTTCACAGCCAGTCATTTTCTCATAGAGTTCCCTGATAGATATATTCAAATCTTGTTATGGTTTGGATCTGGGTGTCCCCCAAAAGGCTCGTGTGTTTGGGAAATGACTGGACTGTGGGGTCACAATACTTATGACTGATGATTTCATAGCTGCCTTGCTCATAGGAAGTTGGGCCTTGTTAGGGGGGGGGGGTCCCTGGGAGTATGACCAGGAAAGGTCTCTCTTCCTCAGCTCTTTCCTTTTCCATTTCCTGGCCACCGTAATGTAAGCAGCTATTCTCTAGCCATGGACTGAAACTTCTGTAACTGTGAGCCAATATAAATCTGTCTTCCTTTAAGGTGTAGGTTGTTGAATATTTTGTCCCAGTGATAAAAAAGTCACTAAAATAGGTCAGAAATCCTTAACATGATGGGAGGTCCTAATAATTCAGCCTTACTTATCTCTCCAGCTTCTACTCTCCCTACTCCTCTAGCCATTCTGATTTTCTGTCTTTCCTTTATATATCCTTGCTATTCTCTTGCCTCCCAGTCTTCAGACATGTTTCTCATTTTGCCTGGAATACTTTCAGGTAAAGAATGATGGTTCAAGGAAACAGATGGTCATTTGTTTTGGACAGGAATGAAGATGACAGCAAAGCATTTAATATGTCTATAAGCTACTAACAATAGAGAACATGGGGAATATAAGACATCAGAATCTAAGCTTTGGGCCTGAGAGTCATTTTTAGACAATACATTTGGAACGATGACTGTGAATTTAAAATGAAGTGCAGAGGGCCCAAAGCAGAACCTCCTCTGGGAGTCGAGGAAATAAAACATAGCAGAGGGTGTGGCAGAAGCAAATTCAACTTGAGAACAGCAGAGGTAAGTAGAAAATCACAGTAGCATGTAATTGAAAATAAGAGAAGGAAATATTGCATTAGGTGTATTACAGAAATCCTTCACTTAATGACCCACCTGTTTAACAACTGTTTAGACTTATGACTAAAGCACATGGATCAAACTTAGAACCCACCACTCGTATCATACTTACAACCCACCTTTTTTGTACAGTTCTTTATTTCTTATTGACAAAACCTCATTGTCTTTTTTTGTACATACCCCTCGTTTATACAGTATTATAAATTTTGCTGATCTTACTGTACAGTATAGTACTGTTGTTTCATGTTCCCTCATACAGTACTGCATGCAAATAAAAGCAAAGTCATCAAGTTGGAGTTTCCTTTGACCATATTTTTGTTCTGAATATTGTAATGTGCATACTATATACAATACTTCATTTAGCAACCAATTCATTTAACCACCTAGTCACAGGAGTGGAATTCAGTTATTAAATGAGGAATACATATACATACATACATACATA
>NW_022900914.1:10531257-10532229 GCF_012274545.1 Fukomys damarensis | reverse complement strand
ATTTCTAGACCAATATGGCTGTTAATTTCTGTACAATGCCAACTCAACACAGTAAATTGGGATAACTTTTTCCAAAGTTGACAGCACAGTTAAAGTTTCCAAAAATTCAAATTATATATATGTGTGTGTGTGTGTGTATATTCCACAACCATGAAACAAGGTAAGGTATATTATTGAAGGTTTCAGTCCTCCATTTCTTCCTAGGATTAGTAATCCTGTGTGAATTTTGCTCAAAATGTATATACCTGTTATGGTGCTATACAAGGCAGAAATGTTGTCACTTTTATTCATCCTTGTGGCCACAGAACATAGAACAATGCCAGAAACATAGTAGAGACCAAATATCCTTGTTTATCAATAAATTAATATATCATTTTTAGTAGCTTAAAATAAAAGTATAGACTGTCATATTGGGAACCTAGACAGTTGGGAATGATGTATTAAAATCTAATTTCAGGAATAATTGAGGTAAAACATGATCATTCTGAAATTCTTCATATAAAGTGAATCAAGCTAGCTTAATTTTAGTTATAAAAGAATGTGAAACTAGAATTGAAATTGAAGAGAGGAGACAAAGTATATGAATGACTGGTCTAAATTGTTCTGCCTGTGAGATATTCAAATCAGAAAGATATAAGTTAGTCTAATCCTTTGCCAAATATCTGAAATATCAGTAGTCAGATAGGATGTTTATGCAGTTAAAAAATTAAAACAAACAAATAAATATTTAGACTGCAACAAGGAAAAAAGAGACCAAGAGATCAGCAGAATGAAGATTGAGAACAATCATTGACTCCAGCTAGAGAAAATCATCGGTAATTATTAATAAATGAGACACTTTTGAATTAAGGTCTAGTTTTTTAAAGAGATATGTAGCATCTTTGATGTATGGTAGAAGTAGCGCTGGATTAGAAATACAGAGATTCCATTCTTAAGTGTTCCATTAACTACTATTATCCATTAACTATCTTA
>NW_022900914.1:10452099-10530589 GCF_012274545.1 Fukomys damarensis | reverse complement strand
AGGATGTTTATGCAGTTAAAAAATTAAAACAAACAAATAAATATTTAGACTGCAACAAGGAAAATTCAGTGCTGTGTTTTGGGCTGGACACTTTGGATAGTGCTACAACCAGGGAAGAGACAAATCCTATATATACTATACCGTATACTATACTATACTATACATAAATCTTATATATGCACTATACTTTATTGTAAATTAGCCTAATTGTTGTAGAATGTTTGAAAATCTAGGCCTACATAGAAACAAGGAAACAGAAACTACTCATAACCCCAGCAAGTAGCAATGCCTCAGATTATTGTTTTGGAGTGTTAGTTCTACTTTTTTTCCTGGATATAAAATTTTATTGTAACCCTTGAGTGAGGTTGATTTGTCCATTAGTAGTCAACTAAAAATTGAGAATCCCACAGTAACCTCTTCACTCCCTATACCCCAAATATTTGTCAGCTTTCCCATCGCTGGACACAATACCTAAACTCCACACTTTTAAATGATGAGTGGTTTAATTTAGCTCATGGTTTGAGGAATTCAGTCTACTGTCAGCTGGCTCAAAGGTAGAAACATCATGGTGGAAGGACCTGTCACAGCAGAGCCACTTATTTCATGGCAGCAGCTGGGGAACAGAGGAGAGGAATGAGCCAGAGACCTTACGTAGTACCCATAGCCACACACCTCCATAGTACAACCAGACATACCCAGGAACATTCTCTACTAATCTAAGCATTTTTAATCCAATCTAGTGAACTTGACATATCAGGATTACATAATGGTCATTCCTTGTCAACTTCAAACCAGGCACATCTCCTTAAGCCATACATAATCTGCAAATACATAATTATGAATATATTATACCGTCTAGGGTGATATACTGGAGACAACATGAGCTTTAGATATGAATTCCATGTGTGTGTGTGTGTGTGTGTGTGTGTGTGTGTGTGTATTCCTCATTTAATAACTGAATTCCACCCCTGTGACTAGGTGGTTAAATGAATTGGTTGCTAAATGAAGTATTGTATATAGTATGTACATTACAATATTCATATAATCTGCAAGTTCATAATTATGCCTCACATGAAACAACTAGAATGTACAACCAGAAACCCAATAATCTCTTCTCCAAAGTTTCAAAAGTTTTAGCATTTTTCAAAAGTCCAAGTCCAAGCCCTTTCTGAGACTCAAGACAGAATCTTAGCTCTGTAACGCTCTGTAAAGATAAAAATCAAGTTATGTAATCTGCAGGTACAATAGCACAGTGTAAACATTTCCATTCCAAACGTAAGGAATAGGAGGATAGAAAGGAAATAGAACAAAAAGCAAGACTAAAACCCAGCAGGGCAAACATTAAATTCTGTTCCTCCCTATCTTGCATCTGGGGCATATGGTGGTAAAATGTGAATTACGAAGAGCTCAGGCAGACCCAATCCTATGGTCCTGCTGTTTTGAAACCCACAAAGCTTCTTTCTTGGGCTGGCTGCACTTAGAACTTGCAGTTTTCCCAGCTGATATTCTAAGTCCTGGCACCTCCAGCTTCATGGGTTCTCCAAAGCACCTTTGGCTTCATTATCACAGCATCATGTACTACCCACTCAGGTTCTCAGGGCCAGGGGTTCGCAGGCCCTCCTCTGAAGTCTGGGTGGAGCCTCCCTGACTTCACAACTCTTGAATTCTACATGCCACTAAAACCAGCATCACGTGGATGACACCAAGGTCTACTGTTAATGTGAGCAGTAGACAGGCCTATTTGGATGATGGCTGCAGTAAACTGAGACGAAGATGATTCAGCACAGTGAAATGAATCCCAGGAATTAATTCCCTAGGAGGGCCTTCTTGAGCAGGCATTCCAGGAACTTTCTTATCCAATGAAAAGTTTACTGTTTTGTACCTTGAAAAACCTTCAGTGGGTGAGAGCTTGCTGACTCCTGAGTTGCCCTCGAGGCATCTTTCTTCTTGTTCCCATACAAAATATTTGGTTTCCTTTTAATGGTGCTGATCTGTTCAGCAGCCACACCTCTTTTTGACCTGAAATTTATGAGTGGTTTCTTTTAGGCCAAATGTAAGTTTCTCAAATTTTCTGTTGTCTTCTGTCCCTGATTCTTGCAATAAGTATGGCTAGCATCAACCAGGAGTACCCATGTCACATTCTGCATTTTGGACTACTTTGAAATTTCTTCCACCAGATAAATTAATCCACTGCTGTTTGTCTCTACCAAAGTCTCAAGAAATGGACAAAATACAGACAGTTTTTTGCCAGAGCATACCCACATAACCTCTAGTCCAAGTAATTGTTCCCAAGTGAAATTTCCTGAATGTGGCTTTTACTTTCTGTATTTCCTTCCAGCATTCTGTTCTTCTGGGCTTTGACTAGAATCACCTATCAGGTTTCACTTCCTAAAGCTTCACTGGCCTACCTCTCCAAATGTTTCCCAACTCATCCACAAACCAGCTCCAAAGGCTCCTAAACCACATGGTCAGGTAGAGTCATTAGCATCAACCCCACTCCCAGTAGCAAGTTTCAGTATTAGTCATCTTTCTACTTGCTGGGCACAATACCTGACACCCACAACTTCAAGGAGAAGTTTAACGTAGCTCATGGTTTGGGAAATTCAGTCCTAAATCATCTGGCTTCAAGGCAGGAACATTATGGTGAAGGGCCTGGCGGAGCAGATCCACTTAGTTTATGTAGGCAGCGGGGGAGCAGAGGTGAGAAATAGTGGCATACAGTTGCATTTTGATTTCTCTGTCTGTTTCTCCCACCTTTCCCCCGTATTTTTGTATTGAGGGAGACCCTTAATCTCTTACTACATTGCAGAGTAAATGCAAATTTTATATAAGTAAGGAAATCTGCATGAGGTAACTACCATATGGTGACCTCACTTCCTTTTTGGGTCTCTGAAGACAAATAGTACTTTAGCAAAGTAGAATCATTTTCAAATATCTGAATCAGAGAAAAAAGTGGAAAATCATCTTAATGTTTCCTAATATTGAGCTATTATGCTTCATGTAATCTAAATATTCAGATATTCATCTACTTGATATTAGAGACATCTTGATGAAGGACTGATTTTTTTCACTTTCCACACAGATATTATAATGGTGTAAAAAAAAGATTTAGATGCATGACTTCCTTTCAATTTAAAATTCTTTCATGTAAATACCCTTTTCCTTCTGTTCTTCCTTTTGAGCTTTTACCAGAGATCTTATTTTTCCAGGCTTCCTGGATCCTTTTACCTGTTTTGGATTAGAAAAATATGAGGTCTTTCCCTTACTGTATTCTTTGAAGAGAAGTAAAACTAAGGAAAATCCCATCCCCTGACACTCTATACCCATATCTCCAGTGGTGTTTAGGGAATGTATAACAACAGATTATCAAAAAGGTAAGATCTCATTTGTAGTGTTTGCCTCTTTCCATAGTATAAATATTCCTCTTGTGGCTCACTTTCAGCTACTAACATAATTTTGTTGAATATGGAGTTTGGAAGAAATCCATAGTCCATGCCGATATATAACATTTCCACCAAACAATTGCAAATTTAACTCCCAAAACATAGATATCAGTAGACAATTAGGAGGTGATGAGTTCTTAATTATTTATTATCTCTGTTAATACATATAATTTCTTTCATTCAGAATTTCTCAACCTTGTCACTGTTGAGTTGACATTGTAAGCTGGATAATCCTTTGTTGTGAGGGTCTGCTTTATGACTAGGATGTTTAGCTGCATCTCTGGCCTCTACCCCGTTATACCTCTGACAACCACAAAACCTCTGTGAGCATTGACAAATGTCCCCCAGGTTACAGCCTCCCTAGAGTGAGAAACACTGATTTAATTGTAAGCTTGTAAATATTTTAACAATAGTTAAATAGTTAATAGTGGCTGAGTTGATAGTTGTGTGCATAATTATACGGTGTATCAGAGGAAGTTTCCGTTATACTTTCTGAATTTTTTCGTCCTACATTTTGCCATAGGACTCATCCCATCCTTATATGCACAGCACCATCTTTCTTTCATTCTGTTTTTTGTTTTTGTTTTTTTTTTGTCTTGTTTTTTTTAGAGTATCTTGACTGATTGCCTAATTTTCTTCCAAAGTGTATGACCCTGGAGTTCCCTCTGAAGCAAATGTGATTTTCTGCTGTCAAAGTAAGAACCTCCCATTGATCCTTATGTGCTTTCTGAAGAGCCACCTTTGAGTGGGTATTAGGGGGAAGTAAATGAAAGGGGAAGGAAGGACCTCTAAGGCAATTCAGGCAATGATCTGGATGAATGGCCAACTCCTCCATTTTTTGGAAAATTGTGTCCTTGGACAAGAAATCTTAGTCTGTCCCAATTTTGCATTTCCTGTTTCATCTCTAGGCAGTGGCTTAGCCTTTGCAGATATTTAAGCCATCTGCTGCAGATATCTTCAGCCATCTCTCTTTCTGGGCCTGCTCTGACTCCCTAATGCCTTCATCCTTTTTTCCTTCCATGTACCCAATGCCCTTTCACAGACTACAGCTGTCATTGGCTTCATCCAAAGCTCCCATTCCACATTCCCAGCAGTTTACTAAGGTAAGAGAGCCCATGAACTAATTTGTCCAAATTTGTGAGAATCATTTCATAGCCCTTTGTCCTATATGTGTCAACAGAAAATATTCTATTATCAGTAGTATTTGGCTCGGGGTATATACTAGTTTCCTAAGGTTGCCACAAGTAGTTATCACAAAGTGGATGAGTTAAAACAATACAAATGTATCCTCTCACAGTTCTGGAGGCTGGAATTCCAAGTTTAGGGGGACCATGCACTACCAAGACTCTAGGGTAGAATTCATTCATGCTTTTTCGAATTACTGGTGGTTCCTGGAATTCCTTGGTTTGTGGTAGTGGGACTCCATTCTCTGCTACCTTGTTCACATGCCTTTTCTTTCCTGTGTCTGTGTCTTTAATTTCCTGTCCTGTCTCTTGTAAGGATACTAGCTTTGGATTTAGGTCTATCTAAACTTGGTAGAATTACATTAAGATTACCCTCACAGAGCCAGTGATGAAGGCTCTTTTCAGCTCACAGTGAGGTGATCAAGAGTGAGGATTCCCTTGCTCCATAAATTACTCAGCTTGTGTGGCCACCCAGCACTAAAACAGGCCAGGAAATGAGGAGAAGGAAACCTCGTGGCTTCCATCTGTCCTGCTGCAGTTATAACAGGGAATAAACATTCTTATACTCCTTTCCACCAGCTCCTTACTGGGGAGAAGAGACCTCAGTGAAAAGGGATGTTTTCCAACCCATGCAGCCAGTTCATTCCAGGGAAGGGTAAGCAACAGAGGGCTCAGGGGAATGGCTCAGGCCTGATCAAAGAGGAGTGGAAAACTGGAACACGGTGTGCATAGGGCTGTACAACCAAGTGCATAGAGCAGCCAAGAGGCAGTGGGGAGAGGGCTGAGGCTGTGCTGTGGGGATCCTGGGGTGCTATAGGGATTAAGAGGCATATGCAGGTCTGGAAGAGACGCAAAGGGAGGGGAAAAGGGTAAGGGACCTTCTGAGCAGCCAAGGAGCTGTTAGCAACTCAGGGATCCTGGGCCCTTCCCCAACTCCCTCAGGTGCCTCCCTGAGGTTTCACCTTCTGAGTTTTCAGGGAGGGGCTTCTCCAGGGACAATATTCCCAGCTTTCTGTGTTGGTAGCCTTGACTTTGTACCTGTGATAGCGTGCAATCTTAAGAAAATTGGCAAAAAGGATGAACTTCAAGGGATAAAGGTGAGCCTATGAGAACGACAGCAGAATGAGTAAAACCCGAAATGAATTTATGTACTGAAAAATATTATAGATATCCCAAAAGCTTTATTTTAGCTCTGAGAACAGTGAGAAAGAGCCAGCCACTCAGGGAAGACAACATAATACACGTAACTAGGTCCTATAAATTGATTATTTTTGGAAAAAGGCATGTTTTATCTTCCATTTCTTACCAGCCACCCTTTCCCCAACCCCTCCTTTCTCCCCCACTTCCATTCCTTGTCTCCCTCTTCCCCTGACCCTTAGTGAGAAAATTCCAAGACACAGTTTCCTAGGTGTTGCTTTGGAACTCTGCATTTATTTCCATCTCTTTAAATTCCAGCAAAGCCTGGCCTTCACCAGGTGCCTCTGGTGTTTTATTTTCTTCCTCCTCTCTAGCCATCGACATTAATGTTTCATAGCTCTGAGGTGTAATTGAGGAGGCAGCCGTCCTCGCTTGCCTCCCTGTAGCCCTCCTACCTGTTTCTCCTTGTTGCTTTCTGTGCTCCCATTGGTGTCAGCATTCTACCCGTGGCTGCCCAGATGCCTTGGTAAGCCAGTGTTTAAGTTCCCGCATTTAAGAACCTTTGAGCTTCTTTCCAGTGACGAAAAGGAAAGAGTGACGAATTTGTTTATCAGAATGAGGAACTCTGAAGGAACTCATAAGTGAAATTAATTTAGATGGCGTTGGTGTTTTGTTTCACTTGGTGTTTGCTTTGAACATTACTGTGTAAAGGAAATAATTAATCAGTGACTTTTGCTTAAGCATAATAAGGCAGACTTTATTCAGGACCATTGCAATTGATATAGGGACCCTGGCGATGGGATTTTACACGAGGAAGAGAGCTTGGCTCAGTTCCCAATATGTTGTGGATAAGTGAGAACTTAGGGTCAAGGAGCTGGGTGGGGTCAGTAGATGGAAATTTACAAAGGACTCATTAGGACGAAAGGGATTTCAGCTAAACCAACTAAACAGGAGTCTGGCTGAAGAGAGGCCATGGTGACCAGACATCCTACCTGTGGGATAGAGGAGGATAAGGAACACAATCAAAAATGTCATCAAATCAAAGGTGGTCAGACATTGTGATTAGAGGGGCTTTGCTGAACTAATTATCAAGGTTCTTGCTAAAACTGGATTTTATTAAAGAGTACACAGATGGGTCTAATAAAGAGATTCAGGAGCTTAAGCAATTTGGCCAAGTATAGAAATGTTGTTAACTGAACATGAATATGAGTCTTATGTAAAGAAATAAAAAATAACCTTTAAAACTAACTAACTGAAAACAGACCCAAGAAATATGAGTGACTCAGGCCCAGTGGTGTAGATAAATTAGTACAGTACAAATTGCTAATCAGTTCGTAAGGAATTAAAATATAATAAAACTATCTGTAACATTATGTTGAGAATCATTTGTTTGATTATTAAGAATGCACTTGTTCTCCTTAGAGTGCCTCCAGGCCGTAATTCCATGCATCAGTTAGCATTGTCCTGTAGATTCTGAGATTGCTGGCCGATACAGAAGCTCTTCTGATGTCAAGCCAGACAAACTGGCTCTCACTGTGGGCAGATCATGTTCCAGGGGTGACTGCTGTAATGTGCTCAGTGCTGCCTTACGCCCTGACACTTAGAGAGTTTGACAGAGTGACCCCCCCACCCCCAAAGCCTTTCTACATTGGCAGCTTAACAGCTAACCAGAGGGCCCCTTGCCCTTCATTTTCTACTGTGCCCGTGTCCTGGCACAGGAATCCCCACTCCCTGGCAGTTCACTCTGATGTGCAGAAGTACTTAAAGCCCATTCTGTGAATACTGACCAGACCTATTTATCATAGGTAATAATAATAGCCTGAAATACAGCCTACTCATCTAAAACATGGCAAAAGTACAATTGCCTGGGTCGCGAATGAGGAGGGCCTGTCTTTGTGCAGTAATGGTTCAGGCAGCCAGTGCTTCAGGACATCGTTGTTATAGTCACAACCTGAAGATGAGCTTTCCTGAGGCCTGCGGTCCTAAAAGCCATGTGTCCTAGCGTGAGCCACAAATTTCTGGCCTCTAAAGACCTGCATTGAGGTTCTAGCTCGGCTGTTCATTAGTGGTACAACCCTGAGCTGGCCGCTCCATATCCCTGTTCCTGATGCCCTCGTTTTGCCAGTTTAGTACCACTGCATCGTTGCTGAAACTTTTCCTGTTGGGAAGATGCTTCCCCACCTGAAGAAGGCGGAGTGATGTAGGGCTCGGGGAGAGAGGTTCTCTGCCTCCTCCCAGCAGGCAGCTCTGGGACATCGTGGCAGCTTGCCCTGCCTGTGACCCTCACTTGTCAGTCATCTTGCAGCAGACTTGCGTGGAGAAAGCACATCAGAGTACAAGTGAGGGAGCACAGCATCATTACAGTAAGAGCTACAAACCCACTTTACTGTATAAGCAGGCATAAATCACTCTCAAGGTTTGATAGTTTATTATCGGTAGCAAATTAGTTATGGTACATCTCACCTATCACCACTCCAGCCACGGTTGGACACTGCAGAAGTGATGAGGTTTCCTCCACTCCCAAAGCTCTCACGTTTGTGCTCAAGCTCCATAAATGTAAATCAACACGATGATGATGAGGCCCAGTGTGTGCCAAGTGAGATGCCACCAGTCAGCACCCAGGGTGTTCGTGAGAGTTACACTGCCACAGGGGCAGCTACAACCTGCGGCCTCATCTGCAAGCCCAGGACTTGAGTGACTTGCAGACTTCAAATGACTGAAGGAAAATCAGACCAGAAAACTATTTTGTGACAAGTGGAAATCACATGGAGCATAAGTGTCTGTGTCTGTGGAGCTCCGTTGGAGCACAGCCATGCTTGTTCGTTTACACATCCTGTCCAGCCCCTCTCTGCAGAAGCAGCAGAGACCCTCTGGCTCACAAAGCCTAAAATATTTACTGTCTGGTCCTTTACAGAAAAGACAAAATTGCCAACCTCTGGGGTAGCCTGTGACTCGCCTTACCTTCACCCTCAAATCTAGAGAGAAAAGGCAGTGCTTTTCTTTCCCTTCTCATCTCCTTCTCTGTGAATAACTAGGACAACCACAGAATTTAGTGTCACAGTAAAACATTTCTGAGAGTAAAAGAGGACACTCTCTGGGAAAGCTGGGATCCTGGATCACTGTATTTAAAATCCTCGGTGTGAACAAGCTCTGATGGATTCATTCTCTGGTTTTCTGGCCCGGAAGAGGCATCTCTGAGGCCAGGAACGGAGAGCAGAGCTGAGCCCAGGGACAGTTGCCTGTGTTCTCTGGAGTTCTGTTCTGCCTTCCTGCCCTGTGTTTAAGCAGTGTCTTGATATTGCTACTCATTCTTGCTTTGGGAAAGAAAGATAAACTACTTTAAAATTTTTTTTTTATTTTCAGTACATAAAAGAATGTTGAATACAACAGTCCTAGTCTCTCACCTTTATTTTTGAAGTTCACCAAAACTGTGCCCATCATTCGTGGAGTAGTTATTTGTATGGAAGATCAAGAGTGAAAGATGTCAGAAAGGAGTGAAGCTGCTGACAGTCCGTGTTTTCAGGAAATCAAGAGCAAAATGTGAAGTATTTGCCTCAGACTAGAGAATTGACACATTAGCATGTGGCTGAACTGAAAAGAAAATGCTTTCCAAAGGCGGGGACCTTTGGATCCCCCAACTAGTTTATCTCAGGAAAAAACAAACAACAAACAAACTTGATTCACTGTTTTAGGGTCAGCAGGAAAAGGGATCTCTTGGAAAAGCTAAGTCTACACCGTCTTGGGCTTTATACTTCACTGCAAAATCAATGCTTGGAGATGTGCTGAAAAAGAAGCTCACAAACTACACCAGTTATGAAAGACACAAGTAATATACGTTAAGCAACATCCTGGAATCATAAACTGCTCCCTGGGTCGGGAGACCCAGGGTCAGCCTGCGCCTCCTCCACGTACAGGGAACACGTACTGCTGTCGGTCCAGGTGACCTGAGGTAGGTGCTACCAGGAGCCCTAGAGAAAGGCTGCTTTGTGGGAGCGAGGCTTGCTAACACGGGTTCGGAGGGCCAGAAGCGGGGAGACAGACTGAAAGCAGTGATCCAGGCTCCGTCTCACGGGGAGGTGAGGCTGCACCTTCCTCATCCTCATCGATTCTCCCGTTTCAGTGCTCTTCTCTCTGGGCTTTGCACCGTCCTCAGCCATCTGGGACTCAGCTAAAAGTTCTGCAGCATTGACATCCTGAACTCTGGGAACCAAATAAGGATTTTACTTCCCCAGCTTTCATCTTTTATTCTTTTGTCATAATCTGGTATAAGAAAAGGGACACTTGTTGAATGGTAAAATGTGGGCATTGTTCCTGGATTTTGTAAAAATGCTGCACAGTTTTGGTGGGTGACAGTTTGGGTATAGGTCTTCCTGAGTCACTTACAATCTCAATGCAAGATTGTTACCCACTTGACTTTCTTCATCAGGCCAGTATAATGAATGTTAAAAGTGCTCTTATTCTCCATATTAAAGACAGAACCACTGACAGGTGTGGGAGCATGGTAATCTATCCCTGTAATACTAGCACTCCTGGGAGGCTGAGGCAGGAGGATCACTCAGAGTTTGCCTTCAGTCTGGGCTACATAGTGAGTTCAAGGGCAGCCTGAACTACACGAACCTGTCTCAAAAAGCAAAACAAAACAAACCAACTAGACCAAACCACTGGCCCAAAGGACAGTAGGCCCAGGTTTTGAGCCTTCTCCAAAAGCCAGAATATACCAAGATTAATTCTGAGTTTTAACGAAATGTAGCTAAAATCTAAAAGATGAAAGCATTTTTAAAACTTAAAATGAAGTACACATGGATAATTATTTTATCCCCAAATGTACATAAGAGCTAAATTGAACAGATCTGTTCATAGGATTATGTAAGCATTAATATCCTATAATCAAAAAATTATAAGAAAATGCAAGAGTATAAGTACATAGCTCCCTAAAAGAATAGAAAGTAGATGACATATTTAAATACACATAAAAAGTTTCACATAAACGAAAAAGCATGACTACTTGGGGTTGGGTAAACTCGATTGGCGTGGGAGTCACCCAGGGGATTAGCGAAGCACAGTTTTGCACGTGTCTGGCGGGTCGTGGAAGTGTGATGTTAGGTACTATGTTTGGTTCTTTCCCCTTCTTCTCTACTGTGTCCCCCTGCTCTGCTTCCTGGCTACCATGGACTAAGCCCCCTTCCTCTGCCATTCCCTCCCCCTATGACGTGCCTGTCTTGGACCAGCCAAGAACTAAATTAAACCCCTCCTTCAGGTTGTGGATGACAGGTATTGTGTCCCAGCCGTGGGAAAGCTGACTAATACATATCCCCACCACCAACAAACAAACAAACAAACAGCTTATGTGAAGTAAGAAAAAATACATAAAATGATTAGAATTTGGATAAAAATGATTGAGATGGTGAGTAATCAAAAATACAAATTAGAAAACAAACCACTCTACTGCAAAATTAGCAAAGTTTTTCAGTGGTCTTAACCCAATAATTCCAGTGAGGAGGCAATGAAATAAGCATGCATGCTTTGTTTATGCACACAGCAAGAATTTAGACTGAAATAAGCTAGACTCAGAAAGTTAAATACTACATGCTTTCTCTTATATGAGAAGCCTAAAATATAAATAAACGAATGGATAAAATAAAGTAGTGATGATAGGAAACGAGAAGGTAGATTCTTAGAGAAAAAGACTAGGGGAGTAAGGAGGAGTAGGGAGAAAAAGGTTGCCATAGTTACTTTTGGTTGCTAGGACAAAATACCCAACACACACAAATTAAAGGATAGTTTTCCTTTGGCTCCAAAACTGAAAGAAACGGTATGGTGGAAAGGAATGGTGGACAAAAGCATGGTGGCCAGGAGGAGAAAGATGAGGGGAGACAGACAGAGAGAGAGACACACACAGATAGAGATAGATAGAGGTAAAGAGGAGGAGGAAGAAAAAGAAGGGAAAGGAGGAAGAAAGGGAGGAGGAGGCCGAGCTGGGGACAGGAATGCATCCCTATAGGTCACGCCTGCAGTGACCCAGCCCACCAGTCAGACCCACTTCCTAATAGAGCATTTACTTTTCAAGGACACCACCTCTAGATACGTGAGAGTTTTGGAGGACATTTATATCTAAACCGTAAAGGGGCAAGGGGGTTGAAAATGAATAAAATATGTTATATACATGTACGGATTCCCCCAAACAAACATCACTATTCTGTAATACAAACAAGCTCGCTCTCTCTCTCTCTCTCTCTCTCTCTCACACACACACACACACACACACACACACACACAGAATGAAGACTGATGGAATACTTTACAATACTTCTGAAAAGCCTTTGGCAATATTTATCAAAAGCATTAAAAATGTTGTATGTTTTTCAACTAATTCTCTTAGAGATTTATCCTAAGAAATAGTGAGAAGACTTGAAAAAAACATATTGCAAAAAAATTTTAGTACAACATTACAATAGGAAAAACCCTTGAAAACATGCTAAATGTCCCCAAATAAATGTTAACATTTATTTATCATCATAGAATATTTAATATCAAAGGAAAATGCTCATGCATCTCTGGAAAATATAAGCAATAAACATGTAAAATTTGATTCCAGTTTTGCAAAAATGATTGTCAGACAATACTCAAATTATTAACAATACATAACTTCTTTTGAGTGTCAGGATTACAGTTCATTTTTCCTGTCTTTGCATCATCACTTAAAATGAACATTTACAAATTTGTAATTATTCATACCAACTAAAAAGAATTTAGGGTTTAAAAAATTTGAATAATTAAGGAGAATTAAATAAAGATGATTATGAATGATGGAGAGAGAAAGTATGGATAAGAAGTTGGATACCAATGTTCTTGATACACAAAACCACGCTATATAGTATGATATCCCTGACAGGAAGCTCCTATAAGTTTCCTAGCAGTGTGCATAAAATATCAAATGCTTTCAGGTACAAAATTCACAGTGTCTCTAAAGTAAAGTCAAATCAGTCGTTTAACAAAAACGAGTGGTCTGAGCTCTGATGAGAGAGAAAGGTTTTACATCAATCTTTAAAAAGAGACAAAAAAAAAAAGCCAGGCATGGTGGCACAGGCCTGTAATCCCATCACTTGGGAGGCTGAGGCAGAAGGATCGCTGTGAGTCTGAGACCAGCCTGGGTTACATAGTGAGTTCCAGGTCAGTCTCAACTACACAGGGAGACCCTGTCTCAAAAAACAAAACAAAACAAAAAAACAGAGGGAGGCTGACCCTAAACAGCATCTGAATGCTGATCGAGGCAAGACATTTTAGGTGGTATAGCTTACAGTTACCTTAAATATAGGTTACTGTTCCCATACCAAGGTGCAAATCAGAAAAGCATGCTAATCATCTGGCTAAACCCAAGAGCAGACTCTAGGACCTTTAAACCATATGTTCTAGAATGAGCTCGGCCAACCTTTGTCTATGGAGTCTTTTCTGTGGACACAGAAGGATGCTTCCTTACTCCGAACACCTCTGAAATAGTTACAGCACGTGTTACCAACTCAAACTGTTTCATCCAGGTTTGTTTGGTTGTTTTCAGATTTACTTGGCTCACTTCTTCAGAGTCCTTGTTAACACCCTGTGAACAAGACATTAGCTTTTCTCAGTTTTTTCTTTGATAAAAGTTTCCAGGGAACATCGATAGCCCTTAAAACTAGGGGAAACGTCACTGAACAAAAAATAAAAGAGGAAGCCTCTTTGCATGGAATGACGGTACTGGGCCAGGTTTGGCACTGGTGTGGTTCCTAGGGACTCCTCATGGAAGCCAGATTTAGATTGGGTGGGACTTTTTTTTATAGCATACTAAATTTGGGGAGGGCACTTTTTTTTTTTAACTTCCACCCCTCTTGCCACACCCTGTTTGGCCTTTGTCTTTCTACCCACCTAATGCTCCAAGAGAGACAGAAACTGGTTTGTTTGTTTTTCTGTGCTGTAACTAGAGTGTCCAGGATCCAGGGCTGGTAAAGGTGGTAACTGTTGATAGAAAAAATAAATCGTGCCTCTAATTACATTTACACATAAATAAATAGGTGGTCACTTGTTTAGTAAACAAATGTAAGCAGACAATGAGATTTCAGCATCAGGCTATAGAATGCCCCGAAGGCTTATGCTAACTACATACTGTACCCTGTTGTCCTATTAGTATTTTCTCTGGTGGTTCCTGTGGTTGTGCTTACAAGCAGTAGAGCTATTGGGAAGCAGCAAGAAAGCACAGGGGATTGTCTTTTCATTGTGGCCACCAAAAAATATCAGAACAACACCCAAGAAAGGGTTTTTTAGAGAGTAAGAAAGATAAATTTTTTTTTTTTAATGATAATTGGAAGAGAAACAGGAAAAGGAAGAGGGAAGTTGGAGTATGCTGGTGGCCTTGGTGTTAAAAATCAGGAAGATGAGGTCGGTGAAGGTTGGAGTTAGAATTAGGAAAGGTCTGGCTGACTCTTGATGTTTGCAGAGAAGACTTTGCTTAGCCCCTGGTCTAGAAGAGGGCAAGGAAGTATGGAAAGGGTTTTTGAGAGTAAGAAAGATAAATTTTTTTTTTTAATGATAATTGGAAGAGAAACAGGAAAAGGAAGAGGGAAGTTGGAGTATGCTGGTGGCCTTGGTGTTAAAAATCAGGAAGATGAGGTCGGTGAAGGTTGGAGTTAGAATTAGGAAAGGTCTGGCTGACTCTTGATGTTTGCAGAGAAGACTTTGCTTAGCCCCTGGTCTAGAAGAGGGCAAGGAAGTATGGCGTCATCAAGGAAGTTTTCTTGAAGTAACAGAGAGGCAGGCTTGGACAAATCATCCCCTGTCTGTGTAACTTGGCTACTTTATCTCTAACGACAGCCTAATATAGTAAAAGGGGCTGCTTTGCAAATTACCAAGCATGTTGCAAATATTTAGTTTTATTACTGTGTATAAATTACAGTAGGAAGCAAAATGTGGTAGACAGAAAAGGGAGAATTGAAGAAAAAAATGGGAATAGAGTTTTTCTAATGGAAAAGGGATCAAGCATTGGAAGGAGCAAGGAGGTGTGGGAGGGGAAGGGAACAAAAACAATTAAAATGTGTCATGTACACGTACAAACACCCCACAATAAATGTGATCATTATACACTACAAACATGTACTGATGAAAATACATAATTAAAAGCAACCACAAAAAGAATGCTGGGTTTGAATTCTGGCTTTTGTTCTTCATATGAAGTGGACATTGGAAAAAATTCTTCTCGTCTCTGCTTCAGTACCCACATCTGCCTTTCTCTGTGTCTGCGCCTTGTACTCTCTCTTCACCACACTCTCTCCATTTCTTCCTATGAAACAAGTGTGACCACATCTTGGAAGGTAATTTTGGTGCCAGGTTTCAGAAAATCCTGTTCCTCAGAATTATTGGGAGGGTGAAAGTTCTTTAGAACACGAACACAGAAACTAACAAAATGAGATGGCACCACAGAGCCCCTTTCATTTGCTAAAGCCCTGAAGAAACCTAGCACTGACAGCAGGGAATGATGGGAAGTGGCCACAGAAGAGGGGTCCTCGGGAGCCACAGAAGAGGGGTCCTCAGGAGCCACAAAAGAGGAGTCCTCGGAGCCACGGAAGAGGGGTCCTCGGGAGTGCTTCCTTCATTCTGGGCTGCAGGTGAATTCCACCAGGTAAAGCCCTTCCTTTGAGCTGTTGCTCTGCACGGCCTCTGTGCTGTGTAATTCTTAGCAGAACCACACGGTATGGCCTTAGAAACATGTAGAAGACCTTGAACTTTGGAAAAGAGACACCATGTGTTTAACTGTGCTAATTTATCCCTTCATCCTGGCCCTTCACATTTTTTTCTTTCTACCGTAAAAGGAAGAGCATTGAAGTCATCACTCAGCAAAACACCTCGGAACTGGCCACCCCCGAGGCCATGACACTCACTTCCTGTTCGGCTTCTTTGATTCCCCATTACTGGGCAGCATAAATAGCCCTAAACTACATCAGGGCCTGTCTTTGTTCAAGCTGAACTAAACTGTCATATGGACAGCAACTTTCCCTTCCACATCTGTTTAGTGTAATTTAAAAATCACAGCCTTTGCACCTACATGATCTGTACCACATGTCTTCCTTATTATCCTAAATTAAAGCGTTGTCTGCTATCTGGGTTTTCTGTGCTTGCTGTAATAATGGAGCTCTAATCTGACTCCTAGGCAGACTTTGGGAGAAAGCATATTGAATCAGAGAGGGTTATGCAAACTCGATTTCTAGGCAGCCGTAGCACGAAAAAGGGCCTTCACCATGTCTGGCCCTGAAATCCTAGGCTTTGGTAATGATGACATTCAGATGCCAGCACTGGCCTCGTGGTTTGGCTTCTGTGCGTGACAGAGAGAAGGAGAGCAAGAGAGGGTGCTGAAGCGAGTGCATCTGGGCTTCATTAGTTGCAATGTAATTTACAAAAGGCAGCTTTTCAGATGTTGAGATAATCAGCAGGCTGTTATCGAGGTAGCGCACGGTAATCACGGGTTGACATGAGCAATCCATGCTCAGTGAGATAAATGGGTCTGACTGGCAGGGCAGCGGTTGGACTTTAATAAAAAGTAAATTGAATATTTTTCCTGTGGCTTAATATAAGAATCATCTGGACTTACGCATAAAACCAGCACAGTAGCAAAAAGCCCTGGCAGAAAGAAAATGCCATGGTTCTGAGTCTCGGAGCCAATTTCTGTGTTATAAATTCTGGGGATGTTTGGGCAGTGGTTGAAACTGGGGTGGGTGGGGTGAGGAGGGGAAAGCTATGCAGGGACCTCTCAACCCAATCTCGGCATAAATCATATAATAATGGACAAGTAATTTAATACCATTCTGAAGCCTCCAAGTGAATCATTGCTTTTTCCTACAATGAGTCTGGGGCTGTGGTGAATGAAGAACTTGAAGCTGTTGACTCCTAGAATTATGACCTCTCTGGGAGCAATCTGTCCATGTGCCTAGTGTGGTCAAAACCAAAGTGTTTGCTGAGGGAGGGAGGGTCTCCCAACCTTCCCTCTATGTGTCTAGTCTCCAAAGCACACGGAACTGTCTTCATCTGCTGCACGCCGAGGCTCCACACCCATATGGGTCCTGCCTTCTCTCCAAGCCCCCGTTTCTTAGTCTGATGAGTTGGCTGTATGTCGCTTTTCTAGCCTGGCATCTATTAGGTGCTCTTGGAAAAACCTCACAATGGCTCACATATGCTATTAGTTTGCAGGGCATAGAGAGAAAGAACAAAATATCCGCAAAATATGCATCCCAGAGGATGTGCGGGCAGTTCGTTAGGGGATATCTTTTTATGTAACAAAACACACGGTCTTCAGAGCCTGGTTGAACATCCTTTTATCATGCCAGTCCTATGTGCACAAGAATTTTATCTTGGTGAAGGTCAAATTAAATAAGCCACGGGGATCTTTAAGGTACCTGAGGCTTGGGGGATAGAAAAGAAAAGCTGATACCTGTACTGCAAGGCAGGTTGATATAAAATATAGCCATTGGTGTAAGGATAAGGTCATCTTTAAAGGTCAGAGAATTCTAAGACTGGAAAGCATCTTAGAAATAATCCATCCATGCTTAAGGTAATTCAAAGACAAAATCACTTGCCCAAGGTCACATGGCAGATTGGTTCAGAGTTGGTCTAGTATCTGGGGCTTTGGGCTCTTTGTCTGGTATTATCTAATACCCTGTAGATTCTCAGCCTAGGCAGCAGGGCTGCTTAGAGGTACTGAAGGAAAGGTCTGTCAAACTAACAACTACCAGAACACCCCAGAGCAGATGGCTGCTACTTCTTCAAGATGATGCTTTCTCCTGTCAACATTGTTTGGACTCCCATCTCCTGTTCAGCAGCCTTTGAATGCATTTCGTGACACCACTGGCCAAGAAAGCACAGACATAGACAGCACTAGACTGCCTGAAGGTAGGCTGGGTGGAAAGGTCTGGATTGGAAGGACAGGTGGTGCCAGGCCAGAACTGCACTAACCAGCTGGATGACCTTGGGCAAGTCTGTTCCTGGAGTTCCTCTGGCTATGAAACACAGACATAGAACCAACCATCCCTGTGGCTTTCGTGACAGTGATTGCTTTCCTGCAGCAGTAGAACCCTTTGTTCCAAGTGAGCCCGGCACTGACCACATACCCCAGCAGAAAAAGTAACAGCAGCTAGTTCTGGTTACACTAGAGGAAGCACCAGGCCCTGCAGCCCTCCTCAAGTCAGGACTTCAAAGAGCATGGTTAGAAAACTACTGGAAAAAAAATTAAAAATTAGGGCCGGGGATTTAGCTCAGTGGTTCTGCCACCTGCCTCACAAGCGCAAGGTCCTGAGTTTGATCTCTGGCACGAAAAAAATTAGAAAACTACTGGAAAAAAAATTAAAAATTAGGGCCGGGGATTTAGCTCAGGGGTTCTGCCACCTGCCTCACAAGCGCAAGGACCTGAGTTTGATCTCTGGCACGAAAAAAATTAGAAAACTACTGGAAAAAAAATTAAAAATTAGGGCCGGGGATTTAGCTCAGTGGTTCTGCCACCTGCCTCACAAGCGCAAGGTCCTGAGTTTGATCTCTGGCACGAAAAAAATTAGAAAACTACTGGAATAAGATGTCCCCAAGTCCCTTTCAGCTTCAGCAGTTTATGGGTCTGTGAATAGTCTAGACTCAGGTATCTAAGCAGAGACCCTGTAAATATAAGAAATGATACCCTACAAGCCTCCCTGAGCTGTTACACATCAAGATTCTGTCCTGCTTTTTGCCCTGTGGAAAGACCATGGTGTAGCCAGCAGTTTCCACCCTGGGCCTGCCAGGTGCCTTTCTCCCAACCCATCTCTGACTCGAGAGTTGAAGATCCTCTCCTAGAAAAAGAGAGGTTGTGGGGGTCTTGAGCATCGGGTTAGCCTGTCTGGATTGCTGGAAAAGACTAGTCACCTGACAGTTTACATGAAGACTGGCACAGAGACTCACCGAGCACATGATTTGCTCCCAAATGAATGTTTTAGGCCATCTGGGAAATGAGCATGTAGGGAAAGAGCTGCTCCTTTATTTTCAGAGCCAAGAACAATTTCATACCAGAAGGATGGTCCTGTGATGCACAGTACTGCATGGAGCAGTGGTATTTCTCACACTGAGCCCTTACTTCCCTTCCCTGCCTTCACCAACCTTTCACCACTGCTCTGGCCCTGAGACTCTGCCCCTCCTTGCACCCTCATCATAATTGTCTATGTTACTTAAGGCCCTTAGAAACGTTCCTAACACTGGCCTGTGAGGGTAGATCCTCCTTGCTTTTTTTTACAGCTGAGGAAAGGAAGAAAGTATGGCTAGGTGCCAGTGTAAGGCATACAAGGTCTATTGTAAATGTCATCTGCTTTAAGATCATCTGAAAAGGGTGTTTTAATTTTCAGATGAAGCAACAGAAGCTCAGAGAGGGTAAAAAGTACCCACAGAGAATCTCTACACAAGAGAACCCAAATACACTGTACTTTATTTTACAGACCTCCAGGGCTACTTCCTACAAGAGCATAGATAAAGGCTTGGACTCCCTAAGGTGGGTGACACACACAGGCTGACAGTCAACTAAAAGTCCTCTCAAAGACCTGCCATGGGAGCACACTGGGGTGTCTGCAGTCAACGAGGGCTTCCCTGAGGGCACTGGGTGGGCAGCAAAGCAATCTGAACAGGGGGAGCCACATGTCAGTGGAGCGCTAGCTGACGGTGCAGCCTCTGCCCTTGCCAGGTTGGCACTGACAGCAGAAGAGGTGCTGGCAGGCTACCGGAAGTTGGGGTGTGTGTGGTGCTAGGGAGGAAGCTGAGGGAGGGAACTGTAGGGCACTGCCTAGACTAGCGCCTGCAGGATGGCCGGAGGAGGCAGGAAAGGGGTTTTGCCGCTGTCAGTTGGGCTGCTTCTTTAATGTCTTGCGTTTATTGAGGGATGCACTTTTCAGTATATTTCTTTTTCATTTAGTCATTAGCCTCTAAAATGTATCACTATTTGAATTCATACAACTTTGAACAGCTAATCAGTACAGCTCAGTCCCTGGCTGTACACCCCCAGGTACCCACAATCTCATAATAAAATGAGATAATTCCAGGTTTTGCTCTGGAGCTCTTCCTCATTCTATCTTAGCAGCAAGGCAGGTAGGAGTAGATCAAGAGGTCTGGACTGGGAAGGCTCAGGAGGCTCACAGTGGGATCTCACAAACAAACACTTTCCCCTCCTCACTCTGGATTTCAGAGCCTGTCTTTCATGAACACATCCAGCCCCTCATACAAAGCCCCCTGGATTCTCTTCTGTGGTATATTCTGTGGCCCTGGCAGGCTTGGTCAACAGAAACACTATTCCAGGGCCACTGCACTACATGAAAACAATCTTCTGCCCAGAAAGTTTCCAGAGGGCTGGGAACTTACTTATCTGCCAGCAAAATTGCCAACTTGGGGATTTGGTGCTGCTTCTCTGCAAAAACAGGCTCTGAATTACCCTGCACTTAACAAATGGTTGCCCTGCTCTCCTAAAGCTGCCAACACAAATTGAATTGTATTTTTTCATTGGTGTATGTATACAGAGGGTGTGCTCTGGAGCCAGCACTAATTTCCCCCAAGCAAGATAAATGCACAGACCTGAGCCTGCCTGCTTACATTCTGTCTCATTCTAGCAAATTAAAATGTCACAGAGCTACAGAGATCCTTTAGGAGACACGGTCAGATGAGGGGCTGCAGTGGAGGGAGGGAACGTATCATTTGCTCTCATGCCTCTGTGCAGCTCAGATGACTAAAGAGAACAAAAACTGAGAAACCCGGTTAAAACCTTCACAGCTTGCAGTAAAAGTCTGTAGACGGTGGTGTGGATGGAATCTTCCAAGAAGCAAAGAGCTGTTTATTGGCAGTTTTCTTAAGAGGTTTTTGGGTTTTTGTTTTGTTTTATTTTATTTTTTGTACCGGGGATCGAACTCAGGTCCTTGTGCTTGCAAGGCAGGCACCAGAACCACTGAGCTAAATCCCTGGCCCGTTAAGAGTTATTTTTACATGACTGGTGTCCCTTCATGGATTTCTACCTCCCTCCTGTTCACCCTCATAACTGACTGCAATCATTTTGCTTTAATTGAGTTCCATGAAAATTTCCGCCCAGAGTAGGCACTTCATGAATCAGAGTTCATCAGCAAACAAAGTTCAGGTGATCTGAAATGCAATTTGATTTAGAGGCTCTCAAAGGGGAATTGTGGTAGGAAACAGAATTGTATTTGCAGCTGGGACACCACTGCCACAGAATGAAGCCACCACAGAATGGTTATTAATGATGGAACAACAGGTGTTCACGTGTACTTTTCTAGTAGGCTTCTCCGAGGCGTCAAAGCTCCAGCAGCTCACCTTCATCCTGGAGACGTCCTTTTCAGATAGTAGGTGCAGGTTTGTGCCCCATGCTGTTTTCCAGAGCAGAAAAGGCAGATGCCAGTACCTCCCCAATACATGAGCATTAGCTGAGAGAAGAGTCCGGGGCCACCTCCCCTCCTTCACAGCACTGACCTGCAAGAGGCCCCTGCCTCGGGAAATTCTAGGTACTTTTACCCAGTCCTGCCTACATTCCAAGAGGTCAGGCTTTTCTCACCAGATCTTCATTAACAAAGACCTGCCAAGAGGCCCTTCAAATGGGAAAGAGATGTAGTTTAGAAGCTGAAATATGAGACTTTCTGGGACATTCCAATGGTTTATAGGGCCACCAGGACCAAACATATGAAACCAAGGCTGTCCCAGAAAATTCATGATAAACGATAGCCAACCCATGGGGGCTTAAAATCAAAAGCACAGAACACCAACGCAGACAGGCAGGGCGAGGCCCATTGTATCAATACTTAACCCCCTCATGTGTGGATTGTTTTAGTGGAGTGACGGGGATTGAACCCAAGGCCTTCCAACGGCACTACATTCCCCAGCCCCTTACCCACTTTTTATTTGAAACAGGGTCTTGCTCAGTTGGCCAGGCTAGGCTTGTACTTGCGATCCTCCTACTTCAGCCTCCCAGACTACTGGGGTAACAGGATGTGCCACTAAGCCTGGCTAATGAGTTAACTGAAAGAGCCTTCATACTCGTGATCTCTCTCATATACTGGAGGTAGAATGGGAAGACATGGCATGTCCTGCTTTCTATGTTAGGAGGCCAATGCTCAGGGCCATGAAGTGACTTCTTGTATCGCTTGAACCCAGACACAGGTCTTCTGAGTCCAGAGCCATGATCTAAGCACTGTACAACATTGCCTCTGCAGGAAAATATGTGCTGGCTCCATTCTGACATGGATGGGAGCTGCGAGGAAATTTTTCAGTTGAAATATTCTGACCAAGGACTCTCCTCCTTTGGAGACTTTGCAGTTGAGGTTTTTACTGTCTGAAATTCTTCACTCCCAGGTCCCTGTCTCCCACCCTTGCAACCTTCAGGTTTCTGCCCAGAGACTAGCTCGGCAGTGAGGTCTTTTCTTACTCCTCACATATACCCATCAATCGAGGCTTCTCTTCTTTTCCTCTTTCCCCATAGCCTTTATTGTTTTTTATTTGTGCAATGGACCCTCAAGTTATAACCAGCCTGACATATGAACAGCTTGGTTTCATTAGGTTAATGGAAGATTCGTTTCCCCTTATTATCTATAGTGTGTACCCAGGTAAACATCCAACTGTATTGACTTACAACCAATTTGAGTTACAACCAGCCCTTGGGAACCAATGGAGTTCGTAAGTAAAGGGTCCACTGTATATTGTCTGTTCCTTCTTCTAAGTTCAGTCATGAAAGCCAGGACTTTGTCATGCTTGTTGTTGTAATCCCTGTGTCCAAAACAGGAGTCAGCTTGTTCTGTAAATGGCCAGGTAGTGTGTATTTTAGGTTTTCGGTCACACTTTCTGTTGCAGTTACTCAGTTCTGTCATGGCGGTCTGAAAACAGCCTGCATATGAATGGACATGACCTGACTGTGTTCCAGTAACATTTTATTGACAATGAAATTCAAATTCATATATCTTCTATATCATGAAGCACTGTTTTGGTTTTCTATTTCAACCACTTAAAAACATAAAAAAAAAATCTTACATGTAGGGCATACCAAAATAGGTGTTCCACTGAATTTGGCCTTGGGACCATGGTTTACTGACTCCTGGTCTAAATCAGCAAATAAGCAAGTACATAGCTCAACCATATTCTCATGGTTTGTGGTGCTTAGCTATGCCCAGAGGGTATTCTAGAAGTCCCACAGGACCCTGTCCTCCAGGAGCCACTGTCTGGTGTTACCTATAAGGGAAAGAGGCCAGGAAGGTGGGTTTAAAAGTTCATTATCAGGAAAGGAGAAGCCAGAGAGTTACACATCTTCTCTGAAGCTTAGCCAGAAATAAAAACTGCTTTGGAACTAAAGAGAGACAAGATGATAAGTTCAGAAGTCAGAGTCTGAGGGGAAGAGTGCTGTCTTGGGGGCCTGGTGCTCCAGAGAGACGAAGGATACCACCCTCCTGCTGTCTAGGGCTGTGTGAAAGAATGTACTGGGCCAATCAGGAAGGTGGTGCCTCCATTCTACAGTCCAGAGTAGATCAGAGGTATTTTCTCAAGAGGTAATGCTTAGTTTGGTGTCCTGGCACTTGGAAGGATGAGGTATGAAGATCTCAAGTTCAAGGCTATAACAAATTCAAGGCTAGTATGGACTGTATAACAAGATCCTGTCTCCAAAAACAAACACAGAAAAAGGAAATGCTTGAGAGGTCTTCATTCATATATCCCTCCACCATGTTTTGAGAGGCACTAGGATAGAGAAAAGACAGGCATGGCTCATGTTCCTAAGGAACTTACATCGGAGAAGACTCATAGACAATAAACACTATTCCACTAAATTTGTGGCAGGTGCTATAGAAAAGAAATAGGAGTGCCATGAGAATATAATAGTCATCCACATTAGGGGCCAAGGGGGTATGTGTTTGTCCGGCAAACAAGGAAGGGAGGGTGTGCCAGGCACACAGGTTTGTTTAATATCCCAGCAGCATAAAAAGCCAGGTGTGCTCAGGGACCAAGCCATCCATGGAGCCCGACTTTGAGCACACCTGGCTTTTTATGCCAATAAGGCTCCTTGACAGAGTGTCCAGCTCCCTCGGACCCTGGGTGTTTGCCAGGTCAAGATTCAGTTTTGAGGTCTAAAATTTTTCATTGTAGGCCAACCAACTCTGTGGCCTATAATCTTTGAATTCTTCATGAAGGTCTCAAGATCTCTCAGCTACTCTGCCTCATAGGGTAATTTCTAAGAAACTCCCTTAGACTCAGGTCTAGCAAACCCACTGCAACTTTAAGAGACTGATATTTAATGATATTTAAAATATTGACTGCAATATCTAAACAAAGCATCACCATTTGGAAATGATGCTCTGGACACTGGCCTTCTTCTTTTTAAAATGTAATGAGACTCCATCCATTTTTTTTTAAGATAAAAACTTAAGTCCTCTCTAGTGAAACTGAGGAAGAGATGATTTCTGTACTAGGTCAGTCTGGCAGGGGCAGCACATTGTCCAGCTGGAATTTCCTTGCATTTGCAGGCTTTCTTGATTATAAGTTGCCTTGGTGTGTGGGGCTGAGTCCCTCTCTGTGGGTTTTGGGGTGTCTCTGAGTATCTCTGTGTGGTTGTTTGGGTCCCCTTGGGTCCTTCTGGACAGCTGATCATTTTTCACAGAGAGGGTGAGGAACATGTGGTAAGCTGTCCCCCACTCCCTCTGGGCCTGTGAGCTCTTCTGATGTTTCCTTATTTCTGTTTTTCTGTCCTCCAGTTACCTCTTCCCCCTCCTCTTTCTTCTTCCCCTCTCCCTGAATCTCAGATATGTGATTATCTATAGTATAAACAGAAGACTTTATTTTGTTTTATTTATTTGAAAAGAGTTTGTTTCTTGTTTCTAGTTCAAAAGGCTGCTAAGGGAACAGTATTATGTTCTCTCTCAGAAGCAGGTAAATAGCAGTGTTTCTTTGCGCATGATCCTGCACAGATAAAATGTTTGCCATATGTATTCTGCCCGAGGATGCACTCTGCCAGCTATTCTGTTCCCATCCAGATCACTCCAGATCATTCAGCTTTTCTGGTGAGAGAGTAAAGAGTCTAAAAGAGATAAGCCCTGCCTGCCAGGGCCTCTGAGGACCCTTTCCCTGGAGTTGCATTTTACCAAGTGCTGGGAAAGATATTTCTCCAAGAACTTAGCCTTGGAACTGGCTCCCACAGCAACTTGTTTCCATCTCAGTGAGTAACCTATGGTTTGGACTGGTTGAGTTATGACCTCTATGGTCCCTTGCAACCCAGGGGGCCTATGAACACATTCTGTTCTGGGGATTCCCTCTTCACACACACACACCTTCTGAATTTTTGCCTTTCTGAACACTGTCAGTTCTGCCTGGACAAAGTCACAAAGCTCTTTCAGAAAAGAGGTCCTAAAAATTAAGCCAATTCATTATGCATAGATGCCTGTGTATGCATATCATCAACTTTTAGCTTAAAACTTTGTTTTCCGGGCTTAGTGCCTCTGTACAGTCTTGAGAATTAATCACTCCTAGTTTTTTTCTTCTTTGTCTGTAGAAATCTGTTAGAATCCCACATCTTAATCGTTCTTTCTTTGGTGCAAGGAGTTTAATTGAGCAGTTATTAGCATGCACTAGAGAGTCTAATGAGAAATAAACAATCCCAAGTAGCCTCCCCTAGGAATGAAGGATAAACTCTACCCAGAGGCTCCATCATTAAGGAGATCTGCTAATTGTTTCAATAGTGTTAGGCTACTCCCAAGTTAAGCAGGAGATTTCTCTCAGTCTTGAGTCATTTCTTATCCTTGGAGGCTATTCCCTGAAGCCCCTAGACAGGCTGGGTGAGGAAGAACTCAGTCACCACTTGCTGAGTTAGTATTTGGTGGTTGTGATGGTTAAAGTGAACTGTCAACTTGATTGGCTTTGGGAATCACCTGGGGAATTGGTGGAGCACCCTTTTGGGTAGGTCATGAAGTTGTGAATGTGATCTTGGAGTCTGTATCTGATCCCTCACCCTTTTTTGTCTGGCACTGTTTCCCTGCTTTGCTTCCTGTACACCAGGAACTAAGCAGCCATGTTCTCTCTTGCCTTTCCGCCATGATATTCCTGGCTTGGAGGCAGCCAACCATGGACTGAATCCTCTGAAACCATGACTCAAATTAAATTTCTCCCCCTTGTGACTGTCTCAGAATATTGTGCCTCAGTGATAGGAAAGCTGACTAATTTAGAAAATGGGTTCTAGAGAAATTATGTGACTACCCCTGACCATATGATTAAGAAGCTTTTAGAATTGGTTTGTGGGAGGAGTTTGGAAAGGTTTGGAAATGTGATCTAAAGAAGCCCTAAAGTTCCAAAAGCAGGGCCTGATGTGTTATTCTCATGAGAGCTTAGAAGATCAGAATGTTAATATAAAATAAGACAGTAAGAACCAGGCTCAGGAAGTTTCCATTAGGAATAACTCTATTCAAAATTGTACTAGAAGCCATTTTATGCATTTTACATGCTGACAAATACTTCTCTCCATTTTGCCCATGTTCTGAGACTTTGCAGGAGTCTGAGATTAAGGGCAGTGAACTAATTTATCTGATGGAAGAAATTTCAAGGCAGCCCAACATTAAGTCTGTAGCATGGGTACTGCTTTTAGCCATATTTATAATGAGAATTTGTAACAAAAAGCAGAGCAGAAAAATTTGAAAAACTTAAATTTTGGCACAAAGGAACCACATATAAACTTGAGACTGAAAAGATTAATACCATTAAACAAGAAACAAGTACTTTGTAGAGGAACAAGAAGAAAGATTCCTTTTGGGCAACTCATGAATCAGCAAGACTCCACCCACTCCAGGCTCAAAGTTGCAAAAGTATAAACCTTTCATTTGAGAATAGATTCCTTGGGTCCCTTGATTGAGAAAGGCCATCCTAGGGAATTGAATACCTGGAATTTATTTCACCATACTCTGCTCTCCAAGCACACAGAAGCTGGTATAACTATAGTCTAAGGAGGCCTTGCTATTACTCTGGCTGGTAAAAGATTTTGGCACCTACCCTGTAATTCTGGTTTTATGAGCATACAGAATACAATGGTTTTGGAGTCAGGGAGGCTTACACCCAGATTTCTGAGAAAGGCCTGGGAAGTCAGGCAAAGAGCTCCTGAGAGGGGAGTGCTTGAAGCTGTAGGAATTCATCCAAAGGTACAGTGGAGACCCCAGGAAATTAGAGATGCCAAGAACTTGAAATATCAGCTGAGGAGAACTGCAGGGTGTGAGTTGAGGCAACCCAAAAGAGAGGCCTTGTGGACTACAACCAGGAAGACCATAGGGATGGGGCCTTTGGAATTCACAGCTCACCACTGTGTGCCCAGGATGGTGAATATGGAGCTGCAGAACTCTTGTCCTACCAGATTTCAATCCTGCTTTTGCCCATTTCTTTTCTAGCTACCCATTCCTTCCTTTTGGAATGGGAATGCTCACTCTGTGCCGTTGCACCTCTCATATAACTTGTTTTTGACTCTTATAGAGGTTCATAACTACGAGTCTGCCTTGAATATTGGAAGAGACTTGGACTTGAATTGTTGAAAGATTATGGAAATCTTGAGACTTTGAGGAAGGGATTATTGTGTCTCAGAGTACATGAGATTGAGTGGAATTATAACCTTGTGTTTATTTGAAAGTGAAGTATGGTTTAAGGAGATGTATCTGGGTATCAAGTTAGCAAGGAGTGGTATGTGAGAGTTAAGGCAGAGGGTCAACTTGATCAGCTTTGGAATCTGTCTGCAGGATTGGTAGAGCATACTTCTGGGCATATCTGGGTAAGTCATGGAGGCATGACCGTGGTGTCTGTAACTGGTCCCTCAGCCATTCCTCTCTGAAATTATTCCCCTGCTCTGCTTCCTAGCCACCATATACTCAGCAGTTTTGCTCTTCCATGCCCTTCTGTCATGGTATTTTTGTTTGGGTGCTTGCTGACATCGGCTGAAATTGAGAACCAATTTAAACCTCTCTTCCTTTAGATGTGAATATGTCCCGCAGTAGGAAAGCTGCCTAATACAGTGGTGGAACTGGTACTGCTCCTTGGAGCACTTTTATGTCCCTTCATTGTTGTGGTGACAGCAAAGGAACCCAGTCTGCTTTCTTACACCTCTATGACCTCACCTATAAAAGAAGATACTTACTCTCACCTCATTTGGGGAAAGAAAGTCACATTTATTGAGCACATTCTATGTGCCACATCCTGTTCCTGGTACTTTCCCCTTTATTATTATGGCTAACTTAAAAGTGCCCAGTTCATTATGCACATAAGGAAACTAAGGCTGTGAGGCTAGGTACTTTACCAAAGTAATGCAATTCTTAACTTATAGAGATAGGACTAAGTGACTTAATCTATGTAAGGACTTAAAATGGCAATGGAAAGGCTCAGTAGGGGTTGCTGCTGCTGCTGCTGTAGTTCTAAAAGGCCTGGCTCTTTGATTTTCAAGTTCCTGATTTAAGGCTGAATGAAGGTAGCCATCATTGAGATACTATGAGGAGTTTACATGTTGAATGAAATTCAAGTTACTTAAGCCAAATGCAAGTTTAATTTAACAATCTGTGTCCAAAGGGCTTGCCGATGGTGACATGGTTGGAGGTCCTGTAGGTTCTTTGTCTCTGCCTTTCCTCCATGGATGTTAGAAGGGTACTGCTGAGAGGCCAGGCTAGGGTCTAAAATCCATGGTAAGAAGTAGAGGGACCTAGCATAACTTGGGAGAGTAAGCAGAGCTGGTCCCCACTGCAAACCATACAGAAGGGTTGGTTTAAAGAGTTGCCATTGTCCATGGCCACATCACACCACCAAGCAATTGCTCTTTCCACCCTACCCTGCTGGGAAAATTAGGAACACGTGCCAATTTTACAAATGAAGAAAAGAAAAAAACAGGACCCAGAAAGGAAGAGGAATGTCCCTCAGATTCAAGTTGGTTCTTTCCCTCTTTCTAGCCATCCCTCCTAACTAGCAGCCCCACCCATCCCCATTTTCTGTCTTTCCTTTACTGGAGACTGTGCACTCAGAGAGGGACACAGCCTGTAGCCAGCACCACCCCTGCAAGTGCTGTGTGGTGTCCAGGAACCACCGAGAAACCCACCATTTGAAAAACCCTTCCTATTTACACTTTGAGTCGCCCTCCTGAAAACATTTGGAAATCCCACCTGAAAACAGTCCTCAGTTAAATTTCCTTTGCTCCTTCTCATTTCTCTGGCCAGACATAGGCAGTGACACTTGTAGCAGCCACAAAATGTGGCAATAGAAAAAAAATAATGTCTCTATGCTGTTGACAAAGGAGGAAAGGCACTCTGTTCAATCAACTGTGCGACAGGCTGAATTATTTATACCGCCTTTGTCAGTCACTGCAAAAGGTAATTTTATTGCTGAATTTTAAATTTTTCATTAATTAATCACTTTTTCAGTTCAGTGCTCCACAGCTAAGCATCGGCCACTGCACAGCCATTTCTGAGGAGGTCCAGGGGATGAGGGGAGGACTTGGCTTTAGTCCTGCTTCTCCCAGTGACACATAGAGGCTTCTGTGTTTTTGTTTTTCTGTGTTACTTTGGCAGTGTGCTGTGCAGATACTGAATGTTTCCTTTAAGACTCAGTCTCACTCAAACTGTCTGCAATTTAATATGTCATAACATATACATCGGTAAATCATCTCTGTGTCATCTTTCTCAGCATTCTGTTATTAAAGCCCATTTTTCATGATAAAATATTCCTCCAAGAGATGGCATGAGGGGCACACATTCCCAAGCCCAGGATTTAACACTAATAGGCTGAACCTTCTCTGAAAGTAAACCAAGAATTGAGAAAATACAGCAGAATGAATCAAGAAAATGCTTTCTTCAAAATGGGATGGGATTTAGACTAAAAGGGAAATTCGGAAGAAAGCTGACATTTTGCCTGAATGCGCCAGATAATTGCTTCATGTTTTCTATTTCTCTTGGAAAGTAAAAACCAGGCCAGACTTGTCCTAGGGACGGCTTCAGTGAGTCTACGCAGTAATGCCCCATAAGGAAGAAGCATGCAGGTTTCAAAACTTTTCCTCATTTAACAATAGATTCATGATGTTGTGTAATTGTGAAACCTGCCTGCAGACATCTCTTTGGATAAGAATCTTCCAAATACCAATCCTGCTAGAAACAGTAGACAAATGCTGTGTCGATTCAAGGAGATACCTGAGGACCTACTGTGTGCTAACCACAGCGCAAGTACTGGGTATGTAGAGAAGAAAATAAACTTGGTCCTGGCCCATTTGTGAGGAAATATATAATCTCATAAATATGTAATCTAATAAATATCTCATGAGGAATGAGATATAAAATGTCAGCATCGTGGGTTGTCAAAAAAGTTCATCTTTCCGGGGCTTGATCATGTGATCTCACTGGCCAGATTTTTTACTTGGTTCCTTGGACTCTCAACAGTTCACTTCTTAACAACATGTCAGGTGCATTTAGGGTATCTTGCACCCATCTGCTATCACAGTTTCATGCAGGCCTGAGTCAGTACACCCGAAGCATCTTGTTTTTTATGTGGTGATGCAGCAAGTTTATTTTGCTACTGTTGTTCATGTGTTAGATAGAATGAAACGAACCAGGAACTCTTCCTTGAAGCCCTAGCACACTCTGTATGTAAACCTAAGATGTGAAGACTATACATGAGGTGGCCAGTCAAATCATTTGTATTTTTTTGGCTTCTTAGGATTCAGCCATACTGAGTAACCATCATCAATGCACAAAAATAAATGGGGCACTTACAATGTGATTCAGGCAGGATGGTCACAGAGGCTCCAGCCTTTGTCTGATTTTCAGGCCTGGCTTTCCTCTCTGTAGGTTTGCAGCTTCACCACATTTAACTTGCCATCAAGAGCAGCCCCGGGTGACCCTCTATAACTAGCCCACCTGGAAAAATCACGCAAGCAGTAAAAACTGGTTGAGTTCTGATGCACAAAGTTCTGAGCGTTAGCAGTGGGACCCCCCCAACACACACACACACACACACACACACACACACACCTGCTAATAGATTTTCTTTTCTCTTTGTTTTCTCCCCTTTTTAAATTTGCTCTAATTTGATTTCACCAATATTGAACTCATTCAAGAGATAATAAAATCCTTTTAGAAATAAAACAGTTTACATTGAGAATAACAATCTATGTTTTGCAAGGTACAGTTAAATCGCTGCTGTGCCAAGTGGCTGGGAGAGGTGTGGCTGAGTGCCCAGGGAAACAATGCTGCTGGTGATTAGGAGAGTGGAGACACCACCTTGGGACCATGGCCACCAAATAATCTGACTAAGAAGTGGGTCCCAAGAGTACTTTCATTTGTTTAGGTTTTGTTCTGTGGCCATCAATTATTACTTTTCCACAATCTACCTGCCTGCTACCTGGTTTCCAGCACTCCATTGTTTTCCTTTACCTTCTCCTCTCTCAGCACCTTCACAGACTGTGCTCTTGCCTTAAGCTTGCTAAGTAGCTAAACATGGTCTTAGAATAGGACCTGTCTTCCTGCCCCTCAACAGACTGTCACCTTGCCTTAAGCTTGCTAAGTAGCTAAACATGGTCTTAGAATAGGACCTGTCTTCCTGCCCCTCTGTCCTCTCATGGTCACTAGCAGAAAACTGGGAGCTAATAAGACCCAGGTTCAAATCTCACTCAGTTCCACCATTGGGAGTTTTCATGTCCTCCGGTCTTCGCCTCCATCTTGTCATCTGCAAAACTAGTATACACCTTGCCTTAAGCTTGCTAAGTAGCTAAACATGGTCTTAGAATAGGACCTGTCTTCCTGCCCCTCTGTCCTCTCATGGTCACTAGCAGAAAACTGGGAGCTAATAAGACCCAGGTTCAAATCTCACTCAGTTCCACCATTGGGAGTTTTCATGTCCTCCGGTCTTCGCCTCCATCTTGTCATCTGCAAAACTAGTATAATATTTTCTCTCTACAATTTATATGAGGATGAAATGAGAATATATTAGAATGTATCATTTGCCACAATAGTACATTACTCCTGTTCACCTTGTCCTCTAGAATTGTCATGCAGCAGTCCCGTATCCAGATCTTTGCCTGGTGCAGGGTGGCTGGCCAGTAAATGGAAGCTGTGGTTAGTGCTGCTGTTATGATTATAATGTTCTACTTTTTGGAAATAGCCTCGAGTCACTGACTTTACTCTTATTGCTATTATCCCCCAAGGGTATTCTGGCAAATGCTTGCAACTAGCCCGCTTAAGCTTGGAGTCATCTCTTGCTTCCCCAGAAAGATCCATGAAGGGCTGTCCTGAAGGCAGACATAGTCTTCCCCTTGAAGTAAGAACATATGTGGTGTTCTGAGAGCTCCTCACATACCTATTATTTAGGTGGCAGAGTCTCGCAGAAATGTTCTGCCCTCAAGAATTAAAACATGTTTCCTTGCTTAAGACCCTGCCACCAAGTCACTGAGTTTCACCTGGAGCTCTTTGGTCAGCTGCTATGGTCAGAGTTCTGGAATCAACAATGTGTAGTTCCTGGATCTTCTCAAACCGTGCTGCTTTCCAACAGTTCATCCCAGTGGTTCTCACATTTGTCTGTGCATTAGAATTTCCTGGAGATGTTTTAAAATATTAAAACCCTGGTCCCATCCAGGCAAGTTAATTACATTCTTGAGGGTAGAGCACATCAGTTATTTTTAAGCTCACAAGTGGTTCCCAGGGAAAATTAATGTGGGAAACACTGCTTTTTGCCTAGGCTGGAAAGGAAGTCAAGAAAAATATGTAGCATCTTGGTGTCCAGTAAGGTCCCTGCTGGCCATTACCTAGTCTGCCATAGCTTCCCCTCTTCTGTCTGTTTGCTGGGAAATTTGCTATGGGATTTGGGGTCTTTTAGTTGTGAGGCTGTTATGTCTTTTGCACCAAGGTGACCTTACCACCACACACACACAGTACCTACCCTTCATATTCCTGAGAAGAACTCAAACAATGTTTTGCAAATACCATAGTGAGAGCCTTGAGAGAAAGTAAACCAGAGTTAGTCATTCTGTCTTCAGCAGGCAGGGCTTCCTCCTCTGATCTCTGTAATAAAGCAAAACACAGGGGTCCTCTTAGATCAAACCTTGGAAAACAGCCATGGAAAAACCAAGTAATAGCCATATAAACAGGTGAAAAAATGAAGCGACAGCTCCACAGTCATGAGTTGATTTGACCTGTTCTGCCCCTCAGATGGGAGCCTGAGATGCTGACTGCCTCCTTGACGCCTGTGCATCCTCCTCGCTGATGATAATCTCAGTGATTTGTCATCAGTTCTACCCTTGGAAGACTGAAAATATGCATTTTAAAGTCAGTTGCACTTGATTCCCAAGAGGAAAAGTGAAGAAAGAATGAAGGTAGATAGAGGACAGGCTGACTAACCTGGTGTGAGCATTTCCTCAGTGACCACAGCAGTGACAAGAAATCTGGGTGATGAATACTTGGCCAGAAGGTCCAGTGGAGTAGGAGGTGGAATCTCTTCCCTGTAACAGTCCTCTGTGCCAGACACCAGAGTCAAAGATCCTGGGCTCATGCAAGACCCATTTGGCAATGTCTGTTCTTCTCTTCATTTGATTTTGTTTCAATTTTGATAGTTAAAGTAGGCAAGATAGTTAAAGAAAGTGCTTGTCATGCCTTGAGGCAACTTGCAAGAGTCCCAGTTGGAATGGCCCGCTCAGAGGGTGCAGAGAATTATCCCAGAGAGATGGAAAGCAGAAGCTCCCCACGTTAGAAAGAAGCTATTTGTAGGTTACAAAATTATAACCCCCATTCCCTAATATCGTTCTCAACCTTTGCCATGTCTGTCTATAGAATTTTGTAGTTTCAACTATAGGCAGGATCCACACAAGCAGTCACTGGAACAGGATGCATTAAGTTTCAGAAATGCTCCTTGTTAATGACTGTCTTCAAGACCAGGCAGAAAGATGATTGTTGAGTTTTTCTGACACTCCCTTGATACGCTTCCAGTCCCTACATCAACCCTCCATCTCTCTGAAATCCAGTGACCTTTTCCAAATAAACAGATATTTCCTTTCCAGTCTGCAACCCGATTTACTCCATTTCAACAAGCTGAAGACACTTATGTAATAAATCATATGTAGAGGCACCCTACCTAAGTTCCTAGCATGGATAAATATATATATGTATGTATTTGCCAAAGGGCCAGTACATTCTGCGACATTATGGCCACCGTGCCAGCAGAGAAGGGCCCACATGGCCACTGCACTTTGGAAGACCGTGTTTTGTGATCAAAGCTGTGGAAGATCCAGCCTCAGTTCATAGCCTGGAATTTAAATGGCTTCTGCAGATGGAGGATGTGACTTGCATTTGGTCATAGCTTATCTTTGAGAACCAAGTTATTTCCAAAATAGAGTGCCCAACCCAGGATGGACCAAACTCTTTTTAGATCTGTTGAGCTCTTTGTTGAGTATTGTCTTCTTCCTCTTGTCCCCAGACTTCTGACACAGGAACACTGGTTGAAGACTAACAGTTAAGCAATAAGGTGGAACAAAGAGAATTCCTTTCTTTGCTGACAATCTCTCCACTCTAGGAAATTGGGTTCACATTCACTTGGATAACTATTTTGTGAAGCACTATACTCAAACACTTAAAGTTTATAGATGAGAAATTTCAGGAATCTAACTTGCCATTTTTTCCCCCTCCTCTTTCCTTTTTCCAATAGTTCTGCTTTGAGCCAGTGCAGTGTGGTAGTTACATTACTTGGACTGTAATAGCCTTATCAAGGAATGTAATTGTCCTGCTGCACTGGCCCTGGGCAGACACCATCTGGAGGATGAGCATTTGGAGTCTTCACATTTTAAAGGGGAAATTGTCAAACTAGTACTAAGAGATGGTTACAGGCCTGGGAAGGGTGCCAGGTGGCACACATATCCAGGAATGAGGGATATGTAGCATAGAAAAAAGTCAAGAGGTTCTGATAATTATTTTCAAATAGTGAAAAAAAACTTATGTGGGGACAGGATAGATTTGGTCTTGTCCAGATGGAAAGACCTACAGGTAGACATTGAGAGAGTGGGAGATTTAAACTTGGACTGGGAAAGACACATCTAATACTTACAGCTTGTCTGACATTGAAGCAGCGGTCTCATAAGCCACAGAGCCCATCTACCCATGCTTGTCCAGCAGAACCTGGACGACTGCAGGGAGAGCTAGGAATGTCCTGAACTGGGTGTGTGTGTGTGTGTGTGTGTGCGTGTGTGTGCGTGCGTGTGCGTGTGTGTGTGTGTGTGTGTGTGTGTTTAGCCTATGGGATTCTGCAGCTCCTCCTTACCTATCACCTCTGCCTTCTCTTTCTATTAACCTAAAGTCCATTAAGTACCTGCTGAGCAAGGCCCCTGGATTGGTAATGACCATTTGAGTCTGTATAAAAGCCTTTCAAAATAGCACTATCCAGAGCCCTCTCCAGACTAGTGAAACCAAAATGTATGAGAATAAGACCTCAGGCAGGCACCCACGTTAAAGGCCCTCCCCATCCTTACCCCTGTAGACTTCATGGGAAGGTAGAGTTGAGAAGCCTGATCCAGACAAGGAAAGGATAGGATTCTGACCTTTCTCCTCCTCTTCAGGTAGCTAACTGGGCACTGAGCATAGTGTGCGATATTATTTTTAAAATTAAAGTTTAGTTTTGTCTCGGCTAAAAGCATTTAAACTTAGTCCCCCTAGACACTTTCAGTAGCTTACATTCTCTCATTATTTTAGCAGATAAGCTGATACTGAGAGATAGTGTACAGACATTAGGATTTAAAATGAGCATGAGCCATTTTCAGAGATGATGAATGCTTCGCTAACACGAGACTTAGGGTCCCCCTTATGCTCCTGTGCCAACTGGCAAAGGGACAGCACCTGTCTTCCAAGCACCAGGGTAATGTTGTATGCTGTGGGGAAAAACAGTGGCAATTTGGGGGCAATGGCTCCCTTTTAGACTTTTTTGGAAGAGTCCACTTCCTGTTCCCGCAGGAGGCTGCTGTGAGCCAGGGAGGAAGGACATTCTTTAAGATTGAGTGGAGGAATGATGGTGTTTAGTGGACAGCATGGGATCTTCTTAAGTTATGCGGTCCATTAGGAAATAATGAACTGCACACACAATGTGAAATTCCATAGTAGTCACATTCCAAAGTAAAAGTTAAAGCTGAAATTGATTTCAATAATGTATTTTATTGTATATCCAAAATAGTATCATTTCAACATGTAAACAATGTAAAATCATTTTACTAAAGTTATATTAAGAATTATTTTATAGTAATGAGACTACGAACTTTTGAAGTTCATTAAATTTATTGCATATTGATGACATTGATTATAATTTGTAAGCCCACAAAAATGTATTCACTGTAATTATCAAATTCAATGATTTTTTTTTAGTAAATTTACAGAGTTATGTGCAATCTCATTTTAAACAGCTCTATTACCCCAAAAAGAAGACTTCAGTCCCCTGGCTGTTATTGTCAGTTTCTGTCCTCAGCCTGATGCAAACACTAAGCTACTTTTTGTCTATAAATGTATCATAAAATATGTGGTATTTAATATATTGCATCTGTCATTTATCATAATGTTTTAAATACTTATTCATGTTGTAGCACATCAGTCCTTTGGTCTTTTGTGCTGCTGAATAATGTTGCATTGCCTGAATGTGTCACTGTTTACTCATCCTCCAGTTAGTGCACCTTTGAGTTGTGTCCATTCTTTGACTGTGATACAGATGAAACTACTTGTGAGCATTCACATGCGAATATTCGTGCGGACGTACGTTTTCATTTCTCTCCTGTAGCTACCTAGGAGTGGAGTTGCAAAGTGTACAAACATTTTTAAGAAACCTCAAAACCGTTTCCCAAGTAATAATGTATTTGTCATTAAAAAAACAAAACAAAACAAAACCAAGTCTAGTGTGACTACTGCACTTAAGATGCATCTGCATGTGGACCTGCCACACTGCAAACACTCAGTAGTCACATGGAGGCCTAAGGACCACTGTGTTGGACGGCACAGGTCAAGTGTCTTTGCCCGGATATCCCACCTGGAGTCCCCAGCCAGATCATGACGGTGTGTCTTCAAGGCCAAGATACACACATACACATGGGGACGTGCATTTCCCTGCCCCTCTCCACATCCACCCTATATACATGTGCAGAATTGTACCCTTACTACGCTTCATTGATGATTTATTCATTTTCCTTTACTGAATATTGCAATAATTAGATTGTGCTAAATAAATATGCTTTACAATAATTTATCCATGTCTTGCTGAGGCACATTTCTCATGGGACTGGGGGTGATAAATTAACAGAAATATACCCTACAAAATGAAGATATAGAACCTCATTAAGGGTTGATGGCAAATATTAAGAATGTGGAGAGACAACGAAGATTAGAAAGCTGAACATATTAAAAATCATGTCATAATTCTGAGATCTTTATTACTCGTCAGTGATTCAGCCTTCAGCCAGTGAGCAGGGATTCGAGACTGATTCTCTTCCCTATTTGATCACTCTTGTCCAGCCCCAGGATCTCGAGATGCTTGGTCTCTTGGCTCTCTGAATTCCTAACTAACAGCCTTGATATAATTCTGCATCTCTAAAACCAACTCTGGGGTGAACTTCCAAGGCCATCATACCAGTCCTGCTTTACTCAGATTCCTGGAAATGCAGTTTAGCTTATGGTTTTTATGCTTTCTCAAGCAGTTAAGCTAAAGACCATCCAACTTTTCAGAAGCTTTCTTTGCCCTCAAATACTCATCATGCCCTCTGAATGCTTCAAAGTGTGTTGGGTGCCTATGGACTAGACATCTTCTTAAAAGTTAGAGAAATTCACAAGTGATTTTACGTTTCTAAACCCAGATTCCCTTTTAGTTCAATTAAGAAATCATTGATGGGTATTACTATGTGCCAAGACTGAAATAAATGCTCATGTGAATGAATTAATGAATGCTGAATGAGTGGATTGTGACTCATATCTGTGGGAAGAACATACAGTGACTGGAATTATGGGTACAAAATCATAATAATGTACTCAGTTTTATATTGTGAGCAAAGTTATGGCTGTAGGAAAGGAGAGTGACACCAACTATGCTTGAGGAAATTGGAAAAGTCATTCCAGAATAGGCCTTTAGAGTGAGTAAAAGACTTATAGGTTGAGTCATGGAGGGAAGGCAGAGGGAATGATGTACGCAAAGGCTTGGTGGCCTTGAGCAGAGCGACACTGCTTTTCACAGTAGCTGTTCTTGCTGTTGGAAGGTGGGTCTCAGAGTAAACTGAAACCCCTGAAGGAAGGGAGATGGTAGACAATGTTGGGCCACTATAAAGAATCTCTGCATCATTCTGAAGGAAAAACAGTCAAAAGAAGCTCCTTTGAAAAGAAATAAAGTAATTTAGCAAAGAATTAACCATGAAATGAATAGGACTTGGTAGCCTGAAATCAGAAATTTTCAATTCTAAGAGTCTTCTCCAGGCCTGCAGTTCACCGATTCCATGAATGATCTCAAGTGTTATTGTACATGCCATGAACAAATGTCTGAAGATGGAGAAGAGACAGCGTCTTGATTAAGGAGAATCACGCATGTTCAGAGATGTCAGAAAGAAGAATTGTCACACATAGATATGATTGGCATCAGTCTTTTTTGACAACCAGAAGAGTATTTGAAACAGAAGAAGTGAAAAATGGAACATAGTGTTGTAAACAGTGGGCAGACAGGGAAAAAGAAAGAGACAGCCTTTCATCTCTTAAAGAAGCTAAAAGCTCTTGGCCCTTTTTGTAACAGGGCTTCAAATGAGCCCTGGGTACAAGTTCAGATTCCACAGGGTCAGCTTGGAGGAAAGGGGGCAGAAGACTGGACATATGCAGATGAATACTCTTAACCCTCAGCCTAAAATCCTAAGCTCCATCAGAATTTGGGTACCTATGACCTGGGTTTTTTGTTCCATTCTTGCTTGCTTTCTAGTATTTGTTCCCTGAGCACAAACAGGGTACCTGTTTTAAACCCTTTGTAAATACCCTCCACCCTGTCATTATCTAGCTACACGTAGGAGGTACTTCGAATCTAGGTCTTGACTTACCAGCAGGTGTTTCAAATGAAGGACGGTGTCTCATTTGGAGCCCTTGGTTTCAAGTTTTTTCTAACGCCTTGCTGTTAGTTAAGGGGTGACGATCTACCTTTGCTACCTGTTCTCAAACTAGCGGCCTTCACATCTGCCTTGCCAAAAGCTCCAAGATCTATGAGTGGTTTCTGAACCCTAAGGGTCTGACTTGAATGATTTCAGTGGTAGTTCTCTCAGAGTGTCAGCATCCTCGGCTATGTAGGAAGTGCCTGCATCCTGCATTTCTTGTGTCCATTTGCTTTTTTGAGAATCAAGCACTGTCGATCTGCCTTAGTGTTTCTAAATGTGCTATTTAATGATCTGCTTGAGGCTACTTCTGATCAGAATTTAGAGGATAGGTCTGAATTTCAGGGTAATACTTCATTTTCTTTCTATTAAAGAATTGTTGCATTTGCTTTGTCAGCCATCAATCAGGCAGTGAACATCTACCTGTTTAGGTCCTACACAGTACTCAGGGAACACAATATATGTCATTTTATTACACATTCTGTGTGACAAATGTTCCTAACTGCAGAATAGACCACATGTTTTATGAAACATTGTAGAAAAGAGTCAGATAATAAAACTGAAGCATTCATAGGTTCAACTAGTTAGTATGAAAGAAGAACTAAAAATATGAAACCGTAATTTACTACAAATTGTCTGAAGGAGAGAAATTTACAACTTATAATGTCGACTAAACAGTGTGAGCTTATAAATTCCAAATGGAGGCTACCTCATGTCCCTCAAGGCCCAGCTTAACAAGCCTTGAGAAACCCAGGAAATGTCATCAGTATAAACCTATGTAGGTAGAATATTGATCAGAAAACCCTAAGCTGAATATCACTCCCTCATTTATATGACACAGAGATAGTTCTCAAAGGTACCACTGAAATTCTTAGCAAAATCCAAGACCTCTTGATAACTTTTTAAGTTTAAAGAAGAGTGAATCTGTGAAATCACAATGGCTGCTTTTCTAGTTCTGCTTCCATACCTGCCACCATTTAGGTCTCTCTCACGTCTAGGTTCCTGAGAATTTCTTCTTGCTTCATTTCTTTTATTCTTTGCTATTGAAAGTTGTTTTGACAGCAACGTGGTTACTCGGGACAGTCTTGCTTGTGATAATAATGATTGTGGTGACAGTAGTAATGAGAGTGAATAGTTATGAGCCCTTGCTGAATGCCAGACTATGCACTAAGCACTTTTATATGTGCCTTCTCTATGAATCTCCAAATTCTGCAAGAGGGCCCTATCAGAGCTCCTATTTTATCAGTGCTTTCAGAAACTGCATGCCTGTCCTATGTGAAGATCGCAGCAAATAATGGCAGACCCAGGAATTGGCAAGGAGCCAACACCCCTCATAGCAGTGAAAAGAACTTTCCTTTAGCTAACTCTGAAGGTCTGGTAGTGGAGTTTACTGAAGTAAATGGACAATAAACAGACTGATAGCAGGAAAAAAAAAAAAGACATACATCTTTATTATGTAGGTGAGACCATCGCAGGAAAATGAGTTCCCAATAATCCAAAGTGGTTTAGAAACCCATATACTCTTTTTCATGGGAGAGAAGTAAGAAGGGGGATCTAAAGGTGGAGTGTATGGCTTTTAGGGGAAATGAATGGGCCTAAAGAGTGGGCAGTAGCCTAAGGCAGAGTTCATCTGCGTTCAAGGTATGGCTTCATCTCTGCATTCATTCCTGTAATCTTTTGAAGGATATGACCTTTAGGTGGACAGGAAAAGTTCAGAAAAGGTCCCATTTCTGCGCTTCAGGAAGGAAAGAGGGACGAGGGACAGAGGGAGGTGAAGATCAGAGAGGTGTTGGTTCTCCTTCAGTTCAAAGCACTCAGCAAGTCAAAGCTGTAATCTTTGGGATATTGTTTGCTGAGCCCCAGAACTACCTGTGCTGTAGCATCTCCAAGGTAGCCATTGCAGTACCAGTTGAGTACAAAGCGAAATTTTCCTTAGGGTGCAGTTTGGCTATTTCCTCTTTCACCAAATCCAGCCTCTCCTCAGTCAAGATCCTTTAGCCTGGCATTTCAAGTGGTGTCTTCTTACTCAAAGTTAACCCATTAAGCATTTTTCCCTTTCATAACCATTTTTTCTAAATTATATTTCTAAACACTTAACAGTTATTTTTGTCTACAGTACCAAACAATCGACCAATCTTTGGTCCTTTTTCTTTCTCACTGTTGAAACACAAAGCATTCTTAGTATCCAAAGAAACAGAGATTCTGCTCCTATTTATTTATTGTTATTACCTGTGGCTATTACGACATAAGATAAAAGATACCAGCTGCCTCTTTAAGCTCATTTCTCTATCCACTTCTGTAGCTGAGCTTTGATTACAGAATTTCTGAATTGAAGTCAATATAAATCATTTTTATTAGATCCAAACCAAGAGGAAAAGGGAAGGAGAGAGGGGTGATGAGTAGGGGTGGGGAGCACACAGCAGTTTCCCTTACAGAAATGGAAAGATTAAATTCTCACAGACTGTTGCCAGTTCAGAAGAACTGGATTTGGACTTAGACCCCATAGCTCCGTTCTAGGTGAGATTCCCCAGCACTTTTCAGCACCATGGTGCAGTATTCCCAAACCAAAACTTCAATGCCCACAGAAGCCTGTCAGATAAACTAGATGAGTGAAGTGGACCAACGGTAAGATAATAAATAAGCAGTACTGTCAGCCTCTGCAGTGGATTCTGTGGGGAATGGTGAGAACTGTGGGGAACTGGAGGGACGTGGCCATTCAAGACCGTGGTAGAAACTCACAAGCAGCCAGTGATGGCCACCAGAAAACCAGGCCCAGTGAGGCCAGATTTTCCTTTAGCTTCTCCCACCAGGTGCTGCTTGCTGGGGACTGAACCCATTACCTTGTGGATGCGAGGCAAGCACTTGACCACTAAGCCACATGCTCAGCCCAGATTTCTATTTTTTAAAAGTTGATGATTGTGCCAGATTTAAAAGCCACTGCTGACCCAGACTTAGGTCAGTGAAAACTCATCTCCGGGCAATGTGCTCTGAGAATTAGTAATTTTCAAGTATCCTCCAGGCCTGACTGTTGTTTTGAAATCTATATCTTACCTGAAATTTAGGGCTTTTTTTTTTCTCACCCTAGCTCTACAAGCTAAAGAAGTTTCAACTTGCATTATAAATTTAGTGACTCCTCACTTAGGTTTTTCTTTTTAATTTTTTTACTTAATGATTTCCATGAATATAATTATGCTTAAAATTTCCAGCCCAAACTCATAAGCAGTTGGTTTCCATTTAACGTGATTATTCTCATTAAATACCGTTGAAAGTAATACTTTGGAAAGTCATTATAGAATACTCAAGTTCATAAATACAAAAAGGCAAATTGGTAAGCTCTATAAATAGTATAAAATTCTTCAAATTTCTTACATTAAAATAAATGGCAAAGAACAAGTGGGGTTTTCTTATTATAGGAAATACAATAGTTAAAGGGTTAACAGCCTAGTTTCAAGAAGTTCTTACAAATCAGTGAGGAAAACACTGTGCCTTCAATAGACAACTGAACAAAAGAGCTGAACAGATGACTCACAAAACAAGAGAAACAACCAGTTAAAGAACATATGGGAAATGACTCAACCTCACTGGTAATTAAAGGCATGCACAGAGAAACAACAAATATTATAATTCCCAGTTTGGACAAAGGTTCAGTGAAACAGGTATTACCATGCATTACTGATAGACAAAACACATAGTCTCATGAGTAAATGTTTCAGCAGTTAGAATAAAGGAAGAATTGGTTCTGCTGAGTGATACTGCACTCTTTCTGTGGGCTCTGCCTTCAGTGTATGCAAATGAGAAAGACCTACTCCTACTCTTGGGGTGTGAGCATGTCCCTTGTGGGAGATAGACACAGGGGCCTCCATTATTTATGCACATAAATCTCAGAGGTATCCATAGCATGTGGTAACAGCATGACTAAAACCATAGCTCAGCCCAAACAGTTTAGAATGTGTCTGAGTCTGTTTGTGTTACTATAACAAAATACCTGAGGTTGGGTAATTGATAAATGGTAGAATGAATTTCTCACAGTTATGGCAAACGGGAAGTCCAAGGTGCTAATAGGGTCAGTGTCTGAAGAGGGCTGCTCTCCGTTTTAAGATGGCTCCTTGCTGCATCCCCCATGACAGGAAGGTTGAGAGGGCAAAAGGACCCTAAGCTTGTTCATCTATCCCTTTTATGAGGCACTAATTTTATAAAGGGCTAAATCACTTCCTAAAAGGCTTCATTTCTTAAAACCACTAAAATGGAGATTAAACTTCAACATGAATTTGGAATCAGGTGCCCTCAGACAGTAGCGGGTTTATTTGAAGACGTGACCCGAAGCTGAATTTAAAGGGTGATTGAAATTTAGGTGGCTAGAGAAGGGCAGAGAGAGGGAGATGAAGAAAGTAGGGCATTCTTAGCACGAGGTATAACCTGGGTGACAGCAGGGTGTCCATGAAAAGCGCGGAATGGCTAAGTTTGGAAACGTCAAGAAGAATAGTTGCAGCATCAGATAAGAGGCGAAGAGGAAAATCGGAGTCTGGAGAGGGAACCCAGGGCCAGTCTATGCCCTGGTAGAATGAACTTCATGCCGGAGACAGTTTGGGATACAAGAGTGGGGCGTGGACACAATCACATATGCATTTTTAAAATACCATGATGCATTAAAAATTGATTTATTTTTCCGATTTAAAAAGTAATGTAAAGCTGTGCATGGTAGCATACACATATAATCTCGGCACTCTGAGAAGCTGAGGCAGGAGAATCATAAATTCCAGACCAGTCTGGGCAACTTAGTGAGATCCTGTCTCAAAATATAAAAATGGCTGAGGACATAGCTCAGTGCAAAGGCCCTCGTTTAAAACCAGAACTTAAAAAATTAAAAAGTAACAGATACATGAACAACTCAGTTTAAAACTGGGCAAAGGATATAAACAGACAATTCAGCAATGAACATATACAAAGGCCACCAAGCACATGAAAAGATGACCAACGGACTAGTCATTAGGAAAATGCATGTCACACCACAGTGGGTGCAATTTCTCACCCATACAGATGACTTTCATTAAAAAAAAAAAAAAGTAAGCTGACCAGTGGTGGTGGGGGATGTACATAGAGAAACTGAGATTCCTATACTTTGCTGGTGGGAAAGTCAAACGAAAAAGCTGCTAAGGAAAACAGTCTGGCAGCTCGTCTTTAAACACAGGATTGCCATGTGACCCAGCAATTCCACACCTAGGTATATGTTCAGAAGGGTTGTGAGGATGACTCAAACGCACACATATCCAATGTTAATGGCAACATTACTCTCAGTCCTCAGAAGGTTAAAAACGACCCGGATGTCCACCAACACATGCAAGGATAAACAAGGGTAAATATGGTACATACATACCATGGAATAGTATTTGGCTTTAAAAAGAAATGACATTTGGATACGTGCTCCAAAATGAATGAATCTTGAAAGTACATTAAGTGAAATAAGCCAGACGTGAAAGAACAAATGTTATAAGATTCCACCTATACAAGATACATGGAGTAGGCAAACTCATAAAACAGAAAGTACAATAGATATCGCCAGAAGCTGGGGAAAGGATTAAAAGGAGGTATCGCCTAATGGATATAGGAACTTTTTTGATGATGAAAAAGTTTTACCATGGGATTGTTATAGTTATGGCACCATTGTGATTATAACTGCCACTAGATTGTGCACTTACAATACCTAAAAATGGCAAATTTATGTTTATCTTATCACAACGAAAGATTTTTTTCCCATTAAGTTTATTGGTACATGTAAAGCAAACAGTACAGTTACATCCATCATTGAGATCTTGGACCTCTACATGATGTATCTTGGTTCTCGTTTTTTCCCCATACTCCTGCCCTCCCTTCACCCCCTTCACCCTTCCCTATTTACAAAGACTCTGTTTCCACTTTTTCCTTTTTTCACATTTTTTCTTTTCCCTTATTTCCTTTCCCCTCTCTGCCCCACTTCCCCGTTAGCCATTTTCTTCCTATTTCACACCATCAGTTGTACCATTTGAACCTTATTTGCGCATTAGTTTTTCAGTTTTTCAAAAAAAAAAAGGGTTTTAAAGTAACACATATCTGGGAAACTTCAAAAAATATTTTTTAAAAATTCTACCACCTAGAGTTTGGCACTCTGGTGAACGCTTCAAGTGTTTTCTTTTCCATAGGCATATTGGTCTGTTTATTTTATTTTATTAAACTGAGGCCACGTCATCCATGCTGTGCTGCCTTTTCTAGTGGTAGACTAGGAAGAGCATAGGCATCTACAGAGCCCAGTGGGCCTGAAAACAGACCCCCAGGCCTGTGCCTTCAGTTCCTTGCTTACTTGGCCACCTGCAAGAAGTCACCTAACACTGAGTCATGTTTCATCGGTACAAAGGTGGTGATAATTGTATCAACTCTGCAGACTATTAAGAGTTAAATTAGACTGTAAATATAAACACAATACCTCATAGTTCTTCATGTTGGTGGACTAAAGCCTTCAGAATTAATAAAATATTCACAGACACAGGAGAGCAACTTTACCAACTGTAGCAAAAAATTGGAAATAATGTAATTAAACTAAATAGCTTAAATGTGACTTCTACTTATTGGACTATTAGGAGTATTTATGAATATATTTGCAAATCAGGCATAAAAACAGGAAATGCTTATGATATAATGTTAAAGCTGAAAGAGCAAGAGAAAGTATGTTAAGTAGAATTATAAATTTTAAATGTCTTAGGTATAGGGAGGAAAAGACCAAATAAAATAGAAAATTTGAGTATTAGTACCATAAATACCTTTATTCTTTTACCTTTTTTCTAAATTTCTATATTTTGTGAGTATAAACAATGTTTATAACTAAAATCAATCATTTTTCTGTGAAAGTGTGATCTGTCCCTATATTGTAAGACTGTTATGGAAATTTGGTTTCACATTACAAGAAGATATTTAAATAAGTACTGATAATAATGAAGCCCACATTTTCCTGTTCTGGTTGAAAAGTTTTCTCAGCTACAAAGTCATCTTCTTGAGTTTTATTTATATATCCGAAGACAGTGGAGCTTCGATTTCTGCCAAACTGTGTAGGGATCAGCAGCAAGATTGCGCAGCTGTTATTTTCCAAGGAAACCAGCCCTGCAGGGCTCTGGAGACACAGCTACATGCTGTTTCTGCAGTCCAGCTGCTCTCGGAGGGGCCGGGGCTAGGCAGAGCCTGAGCTGCCCCTCATCTGCAGGTTCTACCTTGAACTGACAGGCAGTTTCATTACTTTTGAGCTTCAGTGATTTTCATCTAAAAAGTGGGCATGATAACCAAATACCTTAAACTTGTGATATGCTAGCAGCGTCCTGGACATGGTTGGTATTTGGTGAATGTGAGCCATCATTAACACTATCTTCCTATGGCTCGCTTATTATTTTTGTTTCTTTGTGGGGGGGGTGAGACAGGTTCTTGCTGTGTAGAGCAGGCTGGCTTTGAACTTACTGTGTAGCCCAGGCTGCTCTCAAACTTTTGGGGATCATCCTGCCTCAGCCTCCTGAGTGTTAGGATCATTGTTTTAGAGATAAAATGAGGCCTAGGGAGATGTGAATTATTGTAGTGTAGTGGAAAGAGACATGGATCTGGAGTCAGGTGACCTGGATTATAATAATGTCCCCACTACTTGCTTTTCTAATGGCCTAGAGCAAGATACTTAATCCTTAAAGCAATTCTGTCTAATAGAAATATAACTTGAGCCACAATTTCATTTTTAATTTTCTAGAAATCACATTACAGAACAAAAAGAAACAGGTGAACTTAATTTTAATGATATTTTTGTTTAATATATCTAATATCATTTTGACATATAATCAGTATAAAAATTGGTAATGAGATACTGCATATTCTTTTTTGCCCTACATATTTGAAATCCAATATTCATTTTATACAGATGATACATTTCAGTTTGGAATCTTACTTTTCCATCAAAATACTTGATCGGTATTTCATAAAATTTATATTTGAAAAATCGGATTCACATACCAAGTTCCAAACGATGTTTTTTTCAATAATCGAATCAGGTATCCATTTTTAAATATAAATTGCTTAAAATTAAATAAAATGAAAAATTCAGGGGCTGGGGATTTAGCTCAGTGGTTCTGCTGCCTGCCTTGTAAGCACAAGGTCCCTAGTTCAGTCCCTGGTACCAAAAAAAAAAAAAAGAATTCAGTTCGTTGTTTACATCAGCTGAGTTTCAGGTACTAAACGAGCTCATGTGAGCAGTCCCTGCCGCAGCCACAACTTGGGGTGTGTGCTTCACTGGGTTGCCGTCTGATTGTATGAGACAGTTTTGTAAATCATGAAATCCTATCCAAGTACATCACTTCTCCTCCCACAGTTGCCCAGCTACTGAGTGGTAAAGTTTAGGGACAGCACTGGGCCAGTGTAATTTCCACATGCGGGCCTTGGAAATTTGGACAACACTCATCTTGAGCCTGGCTTTCAATTTTTCTTTTAAGTGACCCACAGTAAGGAATATATTTTATAGAATAACACAGAAGGCATAAACCTCTGTGTGTGTTTGTGTGTGTGTGCTCATACACGTCAGAAGCCAGTATTTCCCAAAGGAGAGTTGCGATAAATATACCTTAAAATTTCATCTTATTTCTTCTCCTGCTAGTTGCCTCCTCCTCCTCCCCCGCTCTCCTCCTTTTTATTTAATGCCAATCATGACCCACTAAATTGATTTCATGCACCACTAATGGGTTACAAACTACCACTGAAAAACACTGATCTTAAAAGTCCAGACTTCCAGGAATTTAAAAAATGAATTTGTTTTGTGTTACAAATAATATCCCTTCTGTAGCCAACAGTCAGTTCAAAGGGGAGAGTATCAACCTCCCCAATATAAACAAGAAGTTCGGCACTATATTAGATACAGTTCAGGGAATAAGTGAATTACCCGTTTCTGTTGTTGTTGTTGTTGTTGTTAAATGTGACTTCTTTGTCCATGCATATCCCTGGTATTATACTAGGCACTGGTCAGCTAGCCCAAGACAAGAAGATACCTGCACTGAGTAGCAGCTAAGGAAACAGTAGAAGCTGTCTCCACATTGTCTCAGCTGCATAAGTATCACAGACGTTTGTTTTTCCACAGCAAGAACAGCAGAGAGAGAGAGTTCATTGCTGATGTAAATATCCCGCAACACCATCAGTGATTCAGCTGTCGCTGTGTTTCTGTTCCATGTGCTTATTACCATCACTTCATGGTCCTAAGGTAGCTGCCATACCTCCAGGCATTACATCCATGTTCCAGGCATGAAGAAGAGAAAGAAGAAAACAATTTTCCCAAAAATCTCTAGCACACAAGGTTACCACATAAAACATAGGATGCCCAGTTAAATGTGAGTTTCACATAAGCACTAATTTTCTCATTTGAAGGAACACTACACTATGCAATATTAGACATATTTTTACTAAAAATTATTTATCTGAAATTCACACTGAACAGATGCACTTTTATTGGACGAATGGGACTATACTATAAGTAAAATTCTGCTTGTATTTGACTGTCCTGATCTGTGTCACATGGCGACCTGTGAGGAAAGCTGGTTACATCAAGTCCTTTAAAATAAAAACAAAAGCAAAAACTTTAATGTCAGTAAAAGAGGAAGATGAGCCAAACTGTGGAATCTGCTGCTGGCCGGTTGCCCTCTAGCCTTTCTGGTAGACATAGTAAGCATTTCAATTTTAACCTGTGGTCAGTGGGAAGCCATTGAAGAGTTTAAAACCAAGGAGTGAAAAACTCAATTGTGTTTAATAAGAAGTTGTAACTGCTATGTACAGATTTTATGCGGGTTGGGCAAACTACGAGATGTGATTGAAATATATGTTTAAACTTTAAAAAATTTATTACAGTGAAAGCCACATTGCCATTAATCCCCTCAAAATACTACCCCTCACTTTGTTGTTGTTGTTTTGGGGGAGTACCAGGGATCGAACTCGGGTCCTTGCGCTTGCAAGGCAGGCAGCAGGAACCACTGAGCTAAATCCCCAGCCCACCCCTCGCTCTGAACGCATTTATCCCACTGTTCTTGCCTCTGGCTGAAGCAGTTCTGGAAGTCCTCTTTCATGAGTGTCTTTATGAGGTGAGCCCAAACAGTATACTAAATGTTGCTGCCATCAACAGAAAAGCAGCTCGTAAAAACATCACGTGTGTCCTCCTCCGGCTTACTTCCTGCGTCTGGTATCATGCAACATCTCGTTCTTACACATAGTCAAAATGACCATGAAGTGTAACCGCTCTCTGTTCAGGACATCCAGGCAACTGTGGCAGGTCCTTGCTCCGTCTTGAGCAGTGGGGTATCTAAGAGCCATAGCACACGGAACCCTACATCTTGCTGTTGTGGGTCTGGGATTCTGAGAGACTCCTGCACCCAAGTGAGTGAGAAATTGCTTTTTAACTTTGTTCATTAAGAAAAATCAGTGAATTGCACAGAAGAAGTAGTAAAGCCTTCTACACCTTGGCAACATTTTAACAGCTAACGTGGAAGATTTTTGTGCTCTGACATCAGGGACCTAAGCAAAAATTGAACAATGTGACTTCAGAGCAGAGAATCTCGGGGGGAAAAGGAAGACTTGACTTTATGTTTCTTGCTCTCCAAAGTGGGTTTTGTTCCACTGAAGGCACTCTGTTCCCTAACTCCCTCCCTTCCTTACTTCTCCTATAGCAGATTCTTTTATCCGTCCTTCCTCCTGTTCCTCATTGAATTAAGTCAGTTGTTTCGTTTTCATTTGGCTCCCTTTTCTCCCTCTCATCGGATCAGGTGCTTTTTCATTTTCCTTGAGGATTACCAGAATGATCAGTTAGGAGGAAAAAGGTTTCTCCGCACTTTAGTTTTTGTTTCCTTCTATTTATCTGCTTTGCTTTTATTATTTTTTTTTCTGACACCTCAGGACATATATTCAGTGTGTAGAGATTGTTGGCTTTCCCCTTATTTCCTAAATGAAAATCTTTTGCTTAAAAATAAAAAACAAATCTATGTGCCTCCACTAAAAAATGGTTTATCCTTTATGACAGGGTCAGAGATATAAAAGGAGATAAGTAGGGCCGGGAATTCAGCTCAGTGCCACACCTGCTTCGTAAGTGCAAGGTCTGAATTCAATCCCTGGTTCAAAAGGGCAGAGGGGGGGGAGACTATACTTTTATATATAGATATATATCCATCCATCTTTGTGTATAGAAACATAGAAAAATACATATATGACTATACACACAAGTATAAATATATCTTACAGTTTCTAGGGAACTTTTGCCATAGTTAACTTGAACCTAAGAAGTTACATTTCATTTTGGATTTATAGAAGTCCACTAAATGTGCAAATGTATCAATACTTCTATGCCACAACAGAACTCACTGTGTTAAGATTAATATTACTGTCACGGAAACTCCCTCTACTTCCCTTCCCTCCTTCAGTGAACACCCTTGGTTTTTCTAATGGTTTGATCTCAGAAACTGATGTTGTTTCTCTTCGGACTGCTTTCAAATGAAAATGAGACAAGCGTTACATTTACATCCTGGAGGTAGAAGGTAGCAGAGCTAATTCCAAACATTTCCCATGAAGACTGAGGCAGTAGAAGTGTGCAGAGGCCCAGCCCTGGTAGGGCTCAGCTGCTCACTGTGGAAATTAGCAATTCCTTCACCACCACCACCACCACCACCACCCTGGCTGAGTTTCCTCAGTGCAAGGTGAAAGGCTGGACCTAACGGATTTCCCAGGGCCTCTAGGTGGTGTACATTCTGTATTTCTCTTATCCTACTATTAGTCCAAGCATACCAGTGAGGACAATCTCACTTACTCCTTCTAAATTTCAAACTTCTCAAAAAACTAAAACTAGAGGTTTCATTTGACCCCACTATTCCCCTTCTTGGCATCTTCCCAAAAGAATTAAAGGCATCAGACCACAGCGATATATGCACACCCATGTTTATAGCAGCACAATTTGTAATAGGTAAATCTTGGAAACAGCCCAAATGTCCATCAACCAATGAATGTATAATGAAGATGTGGATTTTAAAAAATATATGCAATGGAGTACTACTCAGTCATAAAGAAGGATAAACCTGAGACATTTCTAGGTAAATGGATGCACCTTGGGACCATACTCTTAAGTGAAATAAATCAGACACACTTTTAAATATTGCATTGTTTCTCTGGTGTGAGAAACTGAAAGTGTAAATAAGGACTGAAATGTATACTAGATATTATGAAATGGGAAGAAAATGCTCAAATGGGAAGGAGAACTAAAGAGGGGGGAAGAGGAAAGGAAGCAAAGGAAAGAGGAAAAAAAGAAAAGGAAACATGGAAACAGCTTTTGTTAATAAGGAGGGGAAGAGGAGTTGATGGGAGGGTAGGGGAATGGGAAAAAGAGGAATTAAAACAATGAATGTGATCATTGTGTATATCTAAAATGTACTAATAAACTTAATTTGAAAAAATAATTTTCAAAATTTGCTCTAAAACCTAAAGCTTGAGTTTCAACTGCACAGGGTAGTAGAATTTGAATTTGAAAAGTTAACAATAAGGGGACTCTTCTGTTTTTCTAACTTGGGTTGGTCAGTTCATAAGGCCACATGAACAGAGAAGAGCCTCAAATGCTGCATGGCTACTGTGGGGTCCTGAGAGTGGTTTCAAAAGAAAGACTCTGTGGATCCTGCCTGGCCAGGACTGCATCTGGGAACGGTCAGATAGAAGAGTTTGAGGTCAGCTGCCGGGCCTAATGTTAGTGCTAGAGAGTAGAGAGAAGGGAAAATGTTCTCTGAGGGCAAGTGGGCACCAAACTGCAGACATTTGAGGGAAAGCATCGCCTTCGGTTTCTGTCGTGGACAAGCAGATACAGGTGTTCTCCTGGATAGATCAGCCACAAGTATGCAGTGTGACAGCGGGCAAGTCCTGATCTTCGTGCATGTCTCCTTCTCCCCAGTAGAAAAAGTGATTCCGTTATGTGTCCACCATGTTCCCTTTTACAAAGGCATTCTCAAAGTCAGATACGGATTATAGCATTTTTAAGTCTCCTCGAGTAGACAGACCAGTGCAGTGATTCGAAGGAGGCTCCCCCAAAGCATGATTTTGCCACGAGGACCTTGGGTTTTAAGGAAAGAACAGATAGGCAGAGATGACAAACTAGGTGACATAGATCAGGATGTATCATAGAGAAAAGATAGACTTCTCCATGTAAATACAGCTACTTCATTCTACTCTGCTTGACCTCCTCACCCCCCCCCCATGATCATCTTTTCCTTTCTACTTTTTAACAAATACTGTCTGGAGCAAAAGTAGATCCTAGGAGGATTTGCAAAGCATGTTCCAGAGTACCTTATATACAGCAGCGAAAAGGTTCTGTGCTCAGAAGGGTTTGGGCAATGACCCATTTCATATTTTCACCCTGAAGAGTCACAACCCTTAACTGACATTTTAAGGCTCCAAGAGTCCTTCGGCAAACTGCCTGTTCAGTTGAACCGAAGGAGCCTCAGATGCATTTGATCACAGAGCTTTCTTGTAACCCTGATTAACACCTCATGGGGCTGGCGTTCTGTGGGAGACGCCCTGGGGACTGGCACCAGTTGTTCCCTGTTGCCGGCACAGAATTAGTCCCCGATGCAGCACCTAGGGCATGTGTCAGCGTGCCATGCTGGGCAGAACACCGCATTCCAAGCCATCGGGCCTCCGCTGTTTGTTGGTTTCTATCTAGCACGAATGACATGGTGATCAACCGAATGAGTAATAACGTATAATAATGATTTAATGGTTTGTTGCACTAAGGACAATTAGCCAGTGATGCCAGAATCATGTTTGATTGATTGAGATGGAAATTCCTCCATAAATAACATTTGTTTATTTATGTTCTCACTCAAAGAATATGATTAAGCGGCTTCTGGCTCAGAAAGGTAGATTGAGCACACGTTTGTCTCATTCTCTCCCGAGATCCTACTAAAGTTACATTAAAGAATTCTGTGGAGGAAGGAATTCTGAACAGCAAACAGAACAGGAGAGAAGGCATGAAGGATTGCTTGAGCACAAAAGATGACAGAATAGAAGCTGTTAATGGAGGGTATAAAGTACTCATAGCCCGAGAGTGCAGAGCGGGTGTGGAGCAGAAGAGGGAGGCCATTGCTGGAGCTCAGGAGGAGGGTCACCTGGGAGGAAGGATGTGGGGTAAAAAGAAGGGTGAAAATTCCTCTGGGGTTGACCCATATGGCCTCCAACCCCTTTTGGTTTAAATTTTTCCAGAGCAAGAGGTAGCAGAATGCGTCGCCATAGAAGGAATAAAAAGGAGCACTTACCTTAAAAATTCAAATGCAGTGGAAGAGTTCATGCTCAGAGTGATATATCCTTCATTAGGAAGCAGACAGGGTAGCCCATCCCTGACCCTGGCCATCAGAACAAGAACATGTCCACTTAGTTCCTATCAGCCTTACTGTTTAAATATAACGGGATAAAAGGTACAAGATCCCAATGATAAATGTAACTGTATTGTTTTCTTTAAATATACCAATAAACTTAATGGGGAAAAAATAAATATAAAGGGCTGATCCCGAATCACCCAACATGTGAATTACACAGCAACATGAGAAAGCAAGGTGAATGTAAAAAAGAAAAATAAATCAGTCAACAGAAGTTAGCCTGAAAAGTACATCTCTTCAGAAAGACCAGAGACTGAGAATATGAGGGAAACAAATTATCAGAGAAACAATAGAATTAAGATTTGCCAGAGATAAAGAGATGTGTTTTCTGATTAAGAGAGCCCATTAGATAACATCAATGAGTTCCTACATAGATCTGTACTTGGATACTTTGTATGGACATTTCAGAACTTCAGAGTTAAAGATTCTGACATCTCCCAATGACAAAAAAGAGATCCACTGCAAAGAAATCACAACTAAAACCAGCATCAGACTTTTCCTCAGTAACACTGATACTACAAAACACTGAAGCTAGGCCTTCACATTTCTGAGACACGTTTTCCAAAATAAAAATCATAACCAGAAAAGCTACTAATGAAGTGTGAAGGTGAGATAAAAATACGTCAGTTATCCAAAGAGTCACAAAGAAATTTTCCTCTGAGGAAGTTTCCCAAGGATGGCGGGGTTAACATGAGTCTCAGTGAAAAGAAATTCAGATTAATAGCCATGCTAGGGGCCTAGAAAGTAATTGGTACAAATTAGAAGAAGAAATCAGTATCTTCAAGAAGAATGACTTTCAAGGAGTATGTAGAACTGTTAGTGATATGGTAAAGAAGACAGGCATAAAATAAATGAAAAAGCAATTAAAAATTCTGAGGAGGGGAGTGCTGCATAAAAAAATCCAGATTCAAATATAAGGTGAATTAAAATGCACCACAACTTTGACAGGTAGGCGGGGGAGTGAGGGGGGGTTTATTTGATCCCACTGATGCTGGAAACCTCCTTGGAGTGGGGTATGTTATTGGACCCATAGAGAAGATTATAAATATAACCCTTATTCACTGCAGTGAGAAAATGTATAGTCATCAGTATAAAAGATCTGTTTATTGATTTTCAGTGTTTAGCGTCAACCTGTAAAGAGAACACAAAAGCCTTAATCATTCTTTTACAACCTTGACAAAGTTAACAAAAGTACAGCCTCCTCGGGAGGTCAGATGTGGCACAGGACAAATCCAAGGAAGGACAGGACAACTAATGGCACATCTTATAGTGAGGGCTCAAGCAGCACTGGCTGAAGCTTATAGGATAAGCAATAAATGTCTCTTGTAAGTTTGAAAAGGTAAGCAATAAAAAGTAAAAGGTGATTTAAAACTCATGAAGGGTTTAGAATCAGAATTACAGGGCCAGGGATTTAGCTCAGCAGTTCGGTGGCCTGCCTTGCAAGTGCGAGGACCAGAGTTCAATCCCTGATACAAAAAAAAAAAAAAGAATTACAGGGGTAGTGTTATTTTTCTTACTGTACTGTCAGTATAAAAAGTCTCCAGTTGTACCCATAAATAATACTGTGCCCATAATATTTAGACTTATGAAGGTTATCACTTAAGAAATTAGAAGTCCTTAAAAATGTTCTTTTGGGGGTATAGGATCTGATTGGAAAGGGTAGGGTTTGGAAACAGTTTTCTAAGAATTGATATTCGAAGCTGTTCTGCACTATTTGGTTTCTTGCCGTATATATGCATTACTTTGGTTTTTAAGATCATTGAGTACTTGGCATGTAGCAAATACAGTTAGAAGAGTTAGAGGTGGGGCCACAAATCTTGTAGGAGAAGCATCTGTAGAAGCAAATGATGCCAGGATTGGAGCCCTTCCTGGGGTCGTGTTTGTGTCAACTGTGAGAGAGGAAGGCAGGGCAGGGAACCACAGCTTACAACTCAGCAGGTAGAGTTCATGGTATGTTTGGCCAATTGATTGAAACTGTTGAGTCATAGCCCTCAGAGAGGTGAATTAGGAGAAGAAGTGTTTAGGACTTGGGGGCTCGGGGACTTAACTCTGCTCCCTTAGATTAATAATAATTCTAGCCAGCCAGATAGGATTACTGACAGTGCAGAGCTAGAAGAATCCTTAGGGAGGCTCTGTCCAGCCTTTCATTTTATAAACAAAGGAAGCTTGGTAGTGGCAGAGGTAGGGCTGAAATTCAGCTATTCTAACTCCGAGTTTCGTGTTAGATCAGACGAGTTCCAAACTAAGACACTCCTCCAACCAGGCACTGATAATCTGTTATGTATCTACTGTGGGCACTGACTTGACCACTTGGTTCATGTTATCTAATGTAAGTTTCACAGCAGCTATGTGTTATACAATTCCCATGTTAAATTTGAGCAAATGAAGAGAATTTAAGTAATGTGTTAATTTGTTTAAGGCCTGTAGCTGGGCAGAGGCAGGGCCTGGACAAAAAAAGAACATCTCTAAGTTCATAATCCTTGGTTTCTGGCTCATAGTTTGCTCCTTACTCTTTGAGGTGAGAACAGGGCATCTCTGTATTGGTGACCAGAGTAAAAATCATAACCATTTCATACTTAATCAGTGAACATGTCAACACAGCCCTGTACGGAGGGAAACATGATCCATACACTGGCACTGTGTGAGCAGGGCTCTTTGATCTGCTTCTCCATTCTCCCATGGCCACACTGGGTGAAGGTCTGTGTGCCACTAGTCCATCCTTCTTAATTAGAAGGAACCCCAGGAGACTCTGCATAGCTCCAAGCTATTCTGAGAAAAATAAACAGGAGCCAGAAAAGAGGGAGAGGAGAAATCCTCACAGACTTTAAAAGATTTATACTGAAAATATCCTAAGGAGTTTATGAAATGTATTTTTTTTTCCTTTTTTGTGTGTGTGGAGGAAAAACTGATGATGAAAAGATAGCTCGCAACTATAGTATTTCATTGACTTTAAGCTCAGCCTCTTATTGATAGTCCAGTTGCACAAAATAAAATTCATATAAACATCATCTCACATATTAGAACTGGAAATACAATCCATCTTCCATTCAGCTTTGAAAGCATCCCATTATTGAGGTACTGTATTACTGAGTCACAGGGACAGAATTTACACCTAGAAAAGAGGACCAGAGATGCAGGATGAGCTCTCAGATCTGACACCCCAACACCTTCAGCTTGGTTTTTGAGTTTCTGGTGTGTGTACCATACAGATGCATAGAAGAAATGGGACAGTGTCTTGATTTTTCCTGTGTTCTTTCAGTAGCTAGAAAAATCACAGCTTTCAGCCCAACTTTCTACCAACTTGGAAACATCAGCAGAAAGTCTCAGACCAGGGCATGGTTATTGTTCCTTTATTTGTAAATTCATCCTAACTTCAGATTCTACTCTCAAAGAGTCTAGGACAAGAGCATATCACCAGGAGATACTTCTGTTCTGGATAGATACATGCTAATTTAGGATTGGAAACCCCAACCATATTATGTTTTCTAACATAACACCTGTATTTGCAATAGAAACATATCGAAGACATCAGATTTGTATTTAGTCACACCCTTGTCCAAATGTAGTAGTATAGGATGAGATTGGGGCTCTCTTTCCCACCCCATCAGTCCTCTGGAAGTCCCAGTCTGATGGTGTCATGCAGCTGCTCAAAATGTCTAGCTTCCTATTATCCACAAAATAAAGTAAATCATCATCTAGGAATTATACGTTCTTTATATTCTGGTCTCACCATCTGCCAACCTAGCCTTTCTAATTTCCAAATCTCTCTACACATCCCACTCTGCAACCCAACATTTTCTACTTTTATGTCTTTGTCCCTCTTCCATCAACTTGTGTGGGGGGGGGCTTCTGCCAATATCTTTGTTTCTCTCCCTTTGCAAGAGCTAGCTTAAGAGCCTTTTTCTTTGAGTCTTCCCACCTGGACTCAAAGTCACCTTCCTGGAGTTTCCCAAAGGACTTTATGTGTGTTATGACTTTGTAACCTCTACTTATGAGTATAGTTCTTACAGGCATCTTTTCAGCCCTACCAGACCTGAAGTTCCTTGTAGGCTGGAGATGTGTGTAGTTCATGTCTGTGTCCCCAAGGCAGACCCTGTGCTTGAATATCTGCTCAAAATAGACATAGATTAATTTAATCAATATTCATCTGCTCCTGTTTCTCCTTAGCTGTCTGAGTTGCTGAACTATTCTGGACACCAGGTACCCTGATCATATTTTAGATTAAAAGACTGTTAATAATGAAGACGATACAAGAAAGAAAGCACTGCTTAAAATTCCAGAGCCTGGCATTTGCCTTAACTCTCAAATTAAGACTTGATAAATCACTGCCACATATATGTCTCCAGTCTGCTTCTCTAGAAAAGCAAGGGATTGTATTTGATGTTCTTTCCCATTCCGGGTCTATGGTTCTAACTCCATTCCTTTTTGTCTGTCCCCATGGTAAGCACACCCCCCCACTATAAGTTGGGGATAAAATATAGATACTTCACTGAGAGTTACAGAGCATTTTCAAATGTCCATGTGCCACGTTAAAACTGCAGCACAGAGGGTTCCGTTCCTAGTATTGACCCCTACTGTGCCCATCCAGCTTAGAAGCAGTCTTGTGTTCACTTCATCCTAATTTTAACCAGAAATCGCTTTTACATATTTTCAGAATATCACATGTCTCTTCTTCATGGAAACATGTTTTTCTGGTAGGAATCCCTACCTTTAACCTGCTTCATTCTTTATCACAGTCTGCCGAGTCATTTGCATCACTGGCAAAGTGGGCTCTCTATTGCCCAAGACTGCGACTCAACCTGCTTCATTCTTTATCACAGTCTGCCGAGTCATTTGCATCACTGGCAAAGTGGGCTCTCTGAAGATCGAATGGCTGGTTTAATTAAGTGTGGGAATGGGAGGCTGGTTAAGAAGGCTGAGCACTTATTAGCTGGTTCTCACTGGGGAAGTTGAGGATCATGTTGCAGTAGGTTTTCGTGAAAAAAGTAGCATCTATTGGTCCAAAACCTCAATGAGAAGTGCAGCAAATAAAATTAATTCATCAGAGGGATGCCTGGAACAGTAAAATGGTGCTGTGCTTTTATGCTGACAGTAAACTCCTTGGGTGTAGGATTCTTGTAGGTCATTTGGCTTGCGCCATTGGAATCAGGGTTGGCTTGTCCCAGAGGGAAACTTGGCTGCAAGCATGGCACCAGGAGGGATTTGTAGGGCTTTCTTTGTGGAGACCAGTTGCAAATTCACATGACTCATGAACCCAAGAACTGAAATGGATCTTGAGAGATTATTGAATTCAGCTAACCCTTTTCATCCCACTTTATAAAGAAGGAAACTGAAACCTAAGAAAGTTAATGCTGTGCCTAAGATCACTTAGCTAATAAGAAAATGGAAGTTCTTTGGAATAGATGTTTTTATTGTTTTATAGATGGAAAACTTGAGGCTCAAGGCCAATGCTAGAAAGTAGGGAAGCTTAAGAGAGACCCTTGATCTGACTGGTTAGAATGTACGTGTCCCCAGCCACCATCTATATGCCTCGGCCGTACTGTTTGCAATGGAAATCTAAGAGGGGGAGGGTTGGGTGTGTGGAGAGAAGGGAAAAAGGCCTCCAGCATCTCCCACTTTGATGCTTTGGTCCTGCCACAGGACTGCTGGTGGTCATCTTGCCTCTACACATCTGCAGCTTAATTTTTCCTGTTTCTTTCCAGGCTCCTTCCTCCTCCTCAACACCTCAGCAGACTCCAAACATACCATTCTCAGCCCATGGATGAGGAGTAGCAGTGAGCTCTGTACGCTAGCTGTCTCTGTGCACAGGCATCTGCAACCCTCTGGGAGGTACATTGCCCAGCTGCTGCCCCACAATGAGGCCGCGAGAGAGATTCTCCTGGTACCCACGCCAGGGAAGCACGGGTAAGTCTTTGTGTCCAAGATTGACTTCGTAAAAGTGATTTGGCTTCTGCCTGCCAATTTCCAGACTCTGTGACATCTACTTAAAACTTAAAGTTGTCAAGCGGCAAGGGCCCAGCCTGAACATTACTGCTAATACTCCCTTGCAGTATCTCAGGCATTGATCTGTGGGTCTCCCTCTCCACCTTGGCATGGTCCTTCCAGAGGCCAGAGGACCAGCTGGCAGAGTGGTATGTAATGTGTGGGTATTAAAAAATACTCATTTCCCAAATTCAAGATGGAGCCCAGGAGAAACTGGCTAAAAAGAATGTTAAATGGCTGGAATTAAAATAATTTAATATGCTGGAAACTGGGTTTTACCAGCAGAGCTTGGGCAGGAAGGAAAAAGAAAAAATATTGTGGCCACCCTAGCAGGTCTTATGAGAATGTGGAACTTCAGAACACACCAATATCATCTTAGTGGAGATTGAAAGAGAGCCTTGTCCTGGAACTCTGAAAGCATCACAACCTTGAAGTCATACCCACCTATGACAGCCAAATCCTCTGAGCTTTGAAAGGATCTCACTTACTCAGCAGTCTGTCAGGCCTCTAAAGAGAAGTGACATTGGAACTCAGACTTGAGTAGAGGTCTCTCTTTGCCTGTCTTTTTTCTCCACTAATTTCATAATTATAAGTACCATCCTAAGTTCCCAGTTTTGAGGACCCATAGATCTCATTACTTTATAATCAACAAGGATGAGGGACCCTTTTTGCGGCATATTTACAAGAAAAAATTATCTGGATTTCAGCTATGCTTGGATTTGGCTTCTTTGTAACAAAATACCTTTTCAGAGGTTCCCCTCTACACAACGACCCATCTCTCATCCTCACGGTATGCAGTGGGGAATCCTGCCTATTGCTTTTCCGATAAGACTGTATGACCTCCTTAGTGATTTCTTGGAAGTCTCCTCCCCACTGTTCCCTATTGACATTTCTGTATTCAGTTGTGCTTAGAAGAAATGCAACCTACTGCAATTCTAGTAGGAATGACATTTTGACATCAGGAAGAGTGCTGTCTCCATACCTCAGCTCACATCCACTTGTTGCCTCAGAAGTGTCTCTGTGGGCTCGATAGGAGGGTGCCAGTCTCCAGTGCCTCTTGTTCTAGTCTCCAAAGATCAAGACTATCAGGTGTCTGGGTACGCACTCTTTTGGAAGAGCTGTCTTCTGAGGTACAGCCTTCAGCCGCATGACTTCCCCTTTCCAGGGACAATCTCAAATGGTTGGGCCTCCCATCCATGGGCAGGGCTGGTGACGGCCTTGGCTGTGGTGCCATCTTACAGGCATTAGCCTAGCCTCATGATTAACGCACTCAACATTCCCTCCCCACCCAATCTGACTGATCAGGGAGGCTGATCCCCTGTGGGGATGAGTGGGGGTAGTGAGGAATCACTGAAGTCCTGGCAGGGAGCAGAGTTAAAGATCACTCTGAAAGCCAGGCTGAGAATATCCATGAATACAAGAGAGAAGGTGCCAGAGGGATTTTGATACATCCTGCACAGCAGTGTTCATTTCCCTGTGAGTAGGCAGGAAGACGGTGACAGTCATAAGGGCTTACAAAAGGTTTTCTCCTCTTTATCTTCCTGTGCTCCTAACTACCAAGTGAATTCCCAGTTAGCAGATGAGAAAACTGAAGCAGAGAGAGAGGAAACAGAAAGTGATGTAGTCTAAACTGGACCCTAGATTTCTTCTCTCTTGTCTGTGCTCTTTCCAAGAAACCCAAAGCTTCTCAGCAGGTATATGGGGCTCGGGATGGGAAAGCAAAAAGTTAAGGTAAAAGACTCTTGCAAGAGAAAGAGGATTTAGGTTGTTTGATGCCTCAAGCAGATGAGCCCAGGGCATGTAATGCTAGTACCTTCAGAATCAGTCTTCCTTCTACAGGTGGTGAAAACAGGACCATGGCCTCGGGATGTGAGCAGGCTGGAACTTCCCCCAGACTAGAGGCTGCCATGGTCTACCTGGCTGACCAGTGCATGCTCTCCCCAGCCCAATTTCTCCATCATCAGAGGGGGTTGGGCTGCCCTATTCAGGGTGTGCGTTGAGGCAGGAGAGAGGGATCAGGATTGTGCTAGGGTAAATCCAATGATTTAAGGTAAAGATGCCTAGCCCAGACAACCCACTTCCAACAAGATCATCGTGGCAAGGGTGGAAGGTGGCAGCTGAAGGGGCAATCGATAACCCGCTCTACTGCATGGAGGAACTCTGCTCCCCTGCCCATCTCAGTAAGCTACAAGACACAAGGCACTTACCCGAGAAATCAAGGAGGGAGCTCTAGATATTTGTATAGAGTTAGATCAGTATGCTTGACATTTTGGTAGAGCAGTTCTTTTTGGGGGAGGAAAGGGTGTCCTGTATATTTTCTCCCAACACACCAGATATCTGTGCAAATAGATGCCAGTAGCACCTCCCTAAATTGTGACAATCAGAAACCTCTCCTCCAGATACCGTAAAGTGTCCCCCAAGCATGGAGGGGCACAACCCCACCACCACCACTGAAAGCCATTGATAGAATAGTTTAGATCTGGGACAAACTGTGGGACTTACCTGGTTCAAGCTTTTCAATTTACAAGAGTAAGAATCAAGGGCCAGGAGAAGTTGTTCCCAGTCACATCCTGAGTCTCTTTTTTGGTAGACAAATGTCTAGAGTCCTACACTTGTGTGTATGTGCCGATCACTATACTGGGCCTGGATTACGAAGATATAGGGTCCAGTCCCTTTCTTTGAGTAGTAACAACTATTGCTACCATCTGTTTAACACTATCTGGATACACCGACCAGGTACTCTGTGGACTTTACAATGCGCTGTGTTATTAAGGCATTAAATTATTGTTATCAGTGTCCATTCTACAAATGAGGAAATTTAATGAGGCTGAGTAACCTATCCAAGGTTACAGGCTAGACAGGTGAGGTGTTCTGAACCTAGCCAGCCAGATTTCAGATCATTTTTATCCACTGCTGTCAGAGCTAAGCCATGGTAGTGCAGCAGAACAATTCACAGTACAAGGCTGTGAAGGATAAGCCTTGAATTTGAATCTTCGCTCACCAGTTCACTGGTCGATGACCTCAGTTTCTTGAGTACTTTCTATTTATTAGGACCATAGAGGCGCAGAGAATACAAAAGGTCAGATCCACTACCAAGAATGTTCAGTGCATGAGCTGTGTGGCTTCAAGCACATCCCAGTCCTTCTGAAATCTCAGTTTCTCCATCTGTAAAGGGAGGATGCTGGTGCTGGCCCAGCCCACATGCTGTTGTGGGTCAGTGTAATGAAGGGTAGAATGATCTTGCACACTCTGGGTAATGCAAATGGAAGGCACCATTGTCTAATATCCTAGCCTGTTTTGCTCTGCTCAGAGCCTAGGATCAAAAGAGACTGAAATAGGTCTGCTTATGGGGGTCACAGCCCATCTCAGAAATCCAGTGGTTCGCCTCACTGAAAGCTCATTCCATTTAATGTCGGTGATGACCTCAGTAGTATGACGCTCGGAGCAGCGAAGGGAACGCAGTGATATCCTGGTGATGTTGACTGTGATGATTACAAACAGGGCTGACTTCCTCTCATAATAGGAGATGAGGGTTTGGGGACTCGTGATGGAAAATAACATTCAGTGTTGCCACAGGGGAGAAAGTTGTAATAATAAAGTCCGCTGGGGAGAGCCTGACTCACAAGAGTGGGTTGAAGAATGACAAGTCTTACGCCACCAAGTCCCCAGAAATCCTTGCGTCGTGAGTGCAGTGGCAGCTCTGGAAGCAGGAGCCTGCCTGGAAGCACTCAGGGCAGGGCAGAGACAGTGGGGAATGCATAGCAGCTGTTCTTTCCTAGTCTCTTGGAAAGCAGCAGAGTGTCTGAGGTCCAGTGACTCACAGGGCATGAGCAGTCATGTCTGCCAGGGTGGCCTGGCTTTAGTAGGGGTCTCCTACGGGACAGCCAGATGGGTGCCAAGTCTGCTCATCTGCCCGGCCAAAATGACCGCAGAAGAAAGGAGACAGAGAAACCAGGGCTGCCAAGCAGCCCAGGCCAGCTGGCCACAGAATGAAGCAGGCACTGGACATCTTAGCGCAAAACGAGTGACCACAGAGTCCCCATAAATTGAATGACTATGATAATACCTACTTAATATGGCAAGGTGTGGATGGCATAAGGAAAGTGCCCAACTAGAGCAGGCATTTAATAAGCGCTCGGTCCTTTGCAGTTTATATGTTGTTTCCACAACCATGGGCTGAGTGCTTCTCGTGTAATAGGTGTCAAAGATGGCACAGCTGAAGACAATGAGGTCACGGCTTTCAAGGAATGTCCAGTCCATTAAGGAAGACACGAGTGAAATAGCAACGGCAAGTGCTTACGGAACCGTGTTGAAACTGAGGCCCAGAGAAATTAGGATGCTGAGCTAAGTTCAGTGGCCAGGAGAGACAGCATGGGCAGCCAGCCCCTGCTTCTGCCTAGCAAGCGGCCCACTGTACTGCACTGCTGATCTCAGGTGTCTTTGATCAACCTGGCAGCAACTGGCTATGTGCACTCAGTGCCGTGCTGGACGGAGGAGCATAAGCTTAAGGGCCGCTGGTTTTCCGGCCTTGGGCGTGATGCTCCAGAGCTGCTTCCCACACATCCGGCTCAGACATTCCTGCCCCTCCAAGCACACAGCTCTGTCCTGAATCCGTGAGTGTGTGACCAGGACTACACAGTGTGTGGGGAGAAGAACTGGGTCTTGAGGGGATAGGAGCTCTGATCGCTTGAGTTAATGATGCTTGAATGATGTTTTAAATCAAAAGGATTCGGTGATGCTCTGGCTTGTGCCTGGCAATGCTGTCAGGGGACATTTCACAGCAGGAAGCCCCGCCGCAGAGGTGAGAGAGAGCTAGGCTTCTCCTCAATGCAAAGCCTCGCCTCTCTGCAGGACCTTAGCTCTAGACCCAGAAGATGCTGGAGCTCAGTGTCCTCCCATGGGTTTCCGTATACCTGAGGCCTCAGGTGTGATGTGAGAGGGGTCAAACTGCATGCTCTGGCCAAACCAGGGTGCACCTCTACACTGGCACTGTATACCTTTCGGTCTCCTGGTGGAAGGCCTACCACGGGAAACCCTCAAACTCACTGTCCCTGGAGGAAAATTTCCAGCCATCTGCCCCAGTGAAGAAAAACGCAGGTCTGGGCTGGGTACGTGCACAGCTGTCACTATTTATTTTTTTTCTCATTGAGTTTATTGGTACATTTTAGGGATACAGTACAGTTACTTTCATCATTGGGATCTTGTACCTTTACATGACAGGTCTTGGTTCTCATTTTTTCCCCTTGTCCCTGCCCTCCCTTCACCCCCTCCTCCCTTCCCCATTTGCAAACACTTTATTTCCATTTTTTTCATTTTCTCATGTTTTTTTTCCTTTCCCCCTTATTTTCTTTCCCCTACCCCTTCCGTTTCCCCTATGCCTTTAGTCCTTTTCTTCCTATTTCATATTGTCAATTATATCATTAGGATCTTATGTACCATTATAGTTTTTCACACTATAGAGAAACTATTCAGTATTTACATATGTGTGACTTATTTATTTCTCTTAGGAGTATATCCTCAATATGTATAATATTATTAGTCTTATGTACCATTATAGTTTTTCACACTATAGAGAAACTATTCAGTATTTACATATGTGTGACTTATTTATTTCTCTTAGGAGTATATCCTCAATATGTATCCATCTTCCTATGAATGACTCTAATTTCTCATTCTTTATGGCTGAGTAGTATTCCATTTTATAGAAAAAAACACATCTTCTTTATTCAATCTCCAACTGATGGGCAAATGAGCTGTTTGCACAGCTATCACAATCGATCTATTTATGCAGCACTGGGGATGGAGCCCAGGGCCTTCACTCTGAACTGATTCTCCAGATATCTTTTATTATTATTTTTTTAAGATAGGGTCTCAGTAAGTCACAAAGTTGCCCAGGCTGGACTCAAACTTGCAGTCCTCTTGCCTCAGCCTCTCAGGGTTCTGGGGTTACAGGTGTGTGCCACCACTCTTAGTTAAGGTGGGAAATTGGGACCCAAGATCCCAGCCATAACTAATGTCAACCACATGCACTGTCTTCACAATACAGTTGTAAAGAAGGACACCAATCATTAAATAAAGAACAGCAAAGATGCTAACAGGAGCTATAAAGTGTGCCCCCGACAGAGGTTGCTCCGTGGGTGTCAGGAGGTGAGGTTTTGAAAGATCCTTACTCCGCTGCTGACTTGCAGCGTTGTTAAAAACAGCCATAGCCCTTTCGTATCTCATCTTCTCAAGTGGGGATTGTGACTGGACTCTGCCCCCCTCTGTCCCTGCAATGCCAGTGACTCTTTGTCAAGATGCCACCTACAACCAGGGTAGCAGTGAATGATTCTCTCTTCTTCTCTGCCTTTGGGCCCCTCCAGTTTGTTAGCAGGGCGGTTACTGGGTTGGATTACAGCTCAGCAGTAGTGTTTGGCTGGCATGCACAAGGCCTTTGGTTTGATCCCCGGCACAGCTCCCCACCCTGAGAATCCTTTAAACAAGAGGGCAGTAACTCTCTGTTGACCCCTAGAGACCTCCCACCCTCAGGTGGAGAACTCTGGTTTTTTCTGTCGACAGCCAGGCTGAGTGAGGTGGGGTCTCACGGGAGGACAGAGGTGCCACAGGCATTTGCTTCTGAAACGATACCTGATTGCTTTGGCCAGGGTAGGCTGAGTTAACTTCGGACCTCTCAGGGCAGTGTGTAAGTCAGGCCACCCTGGGAAATTAGAGCCCATGGAACTCAGCATCCCACCAAAGTTCTCCTCCAGTCTTGCCTGCATGATAAACAGGACCAGGAATAAAAGAGGTGATCGTTTATTGAAATTGATGCCCTCGAGTGGCAGTGTCACAATGATTTAATTTCAGGCCCAGCTTCTTCTCACTTTCAAAGTCATTCATGGTGTCAGCTTCTCTCTTTTTCTCCTTGGTCTGAATGACACACTAATAAATATACAATAAGGGCTTTAATGTCTGGGTGATTTACACTAAAAAGAGAAAGCTATTCAAAGGCTTTAAAGATAATTTTTACAAGCCTTAAAGCTCACACCCAGGCTTGTCAGGGGCATCTTTTCCAGAGACCCTGGCTTAGAAATAATTGTGCTACTCAGAGTTCTATGAGCACAGGTGGCCATGAGAGTTGGGGTCCCTGTGGTTTTGGAGGCAGTACCCCCACATTCTGTGAGCTGGGAAAGTTACTGAATCTCTGTGAGCCTTGGCTTCCTTATCTGTAAAATGGTAATAATTGTGCCTCTCAATGGTCGCATTATGATGATTAAATTAGTTACCATGTCCAGCAGGTGCTAAAGGGTTCCTCCCACTTGCCTGACCATCCATCTCTGGGGTCCAGGGTTTCCCTTCTTCCAGGCCCAGATGTAGAAGCATAGATGCAAGGAGAGCTAAGGTTAGGGTTTCATGTCCTTCATCCTTGGAGCGACCACTTGTATTCACTAACCTGGACCCCAGAGCACCAGCCTCATTGACTGTGCCTGCATTTACCATATCTCTCCCCATTTCGAGTGATATTATTAAAGTAACTTCTGAAATGCTGATCCTCTGTTAAGGAACTGGAGCCTCAGCCATTATCATGGATGCTGTCAAGCTTTGGTGGTACAGATTAGAGCCACGTGTTTTTAAAAATTCACGACTGAGTCCCATCCTGAGCCATTCTGATTTTATTCATCTTGACATGGGGCATGAGCATATGTATTTTCAGAAAGCTCCATGGGATTCTGGAATGCATCAAAAATTAAGAATCATAGCTAAATTCAGTTTGAGGTGGTTGATCACATAAGCTGATAGCTTTATATAACCATTTATCAAGCACTAAAGATAAAAGTGAAAAGAAATCTTGAGATGTGGGATGAGTTGATGTGTGGCATGGAATCGCCCCACTCAGGGCCAAACAGGCAGTGACAAATCTCTCTGACCTTGTCTTGTGCAACCCGCAAGCTGAGGCAGCTGGGAAATATCCAGGGCTGCAGGTGATTGGTCTTCTTTCATGGATATACTCACAATGCCTCTGTAGTTCTGACTCCAGAAGGACTTTGAAAGCCACACAAGACTAAGGGAGAATGGAGCAGAGATGGAAGAAAGGTCAGAACTTTCAGAGTCAGAGGAAGTCTCCATCCATCTGTCCATCTGTTCATCAATCATCCATCCATCCACCCACCCACCTACCCACCCATTCATCTGCTTCATTCTCAAAGTGTCACATGTTGACTCTCATCTAGGTCTCAGGTGAACAGCAGAGCCACAGCCCTCGTTTTTGGAGACAGATAGTATACTGTTAATATTCTTGGCAAATACTTGAGTACATATTCGGTTTACCACGTATGTCAACATCCATCAGTGCGTTTTGTCTTCACTGGAATCTGTTTTACACATTATTTTCCTCATTTTACAGACGAATAAACAGAATCTCAGAGTTCAGTAGTTTATCTGTAGTCCTGAGCAACACGACCAACACAGATCTTCTGAGGTCATTTTCTTTTCTCATATTGTAATTTCCCCAAGAGGGCCTTAAAGTTAAACTCTGGTGTCCTGCCTGGTCCTGAGGAAACTGAGAGATGCTGTCATCATCCATTAGCAGACGCTCTTCTCTAGAAGACCCGTCTGATATGTGGCCATTTAATTCTAGGCCACAGCATTACGGGCTTGTACATCTTTTATTCTTCATAGTGGCTGGCATATTAGGCGTTCTGTATTAGGGTACTGGATTGGTTTAAGGTAGTTTTAGAATGCATTTCTTCTTAAAACTACTCTCTGGTTCTAAAAGTTACAACCTGACCTGAAATCATGTTATGGTCTTCTCTAATCCATAGAGAGATGAAACATCCCTCCCTGCTCTCCACTAGTACCCAGGGATAGATGAATAATCCTCTGGGGCTCAGGAAGTGGCTGTCAATGTGTACCTCAACTGTGAAGGTTGCTACTAAGTACAAAGGACAGTTCTTTTCCTGGCAGGTAGAACTTTTACTCACGATTGCTTTCACTGACGAGCATCAGAAAATAAATAAAAAGACCATCAGCTTCTGCCAGTTTTGACCTTCAAGATTTGACAGCCGAAGGCTTGTAGTGGGGTTCTTTTGAGCTGGTTGCTTTTGTTTCCTTACTCTGCCCTGGATATTTGATGAAATGAACACCAAGAGGATGAGAGAATTACAAATACCTGTAGCCCCATGCCTTGTCAGCATGCTATCCTGGCAAATCCCATAATGATAAATATATGTTGCATACAAAGAGAATTCAAATGGCTAGAAATAATCACTTCTCATCTCAGACGTGTTTATTGAGGCTCACCATTTTCCAGTGCGGGGGGTGTTCAAATAGAGGAAGTTAGGCATAGCCCAGTAATGTCAAGAAATACATTCATTTGTTCATTTACACATTTTGTCCACAAACATTTATGCATCTTGTTCAAGCCACTGCTGGGACTGGTGGCTCTCCCTGCTTTCAAAGAGCTCACTGTGAGGTTTGGAATTGGACAGCAACTGTCAGTCCAGTGCTCTGAGGAAAGGCTGTAATGAGTGCTTACATGGAGTGCTGGTGGCCATCAGGCATGGTGATCCCAACAAGAGAATTTGGGCTGGCTCTGGAGAAAGAGGGGTTTGCATGGAGAGAGCACATCTGTGCAAAGGTCAGAGAGCCCAAGAAAAGGAGTGATGAGCTGCAGATGTGAGACTCTTTGAGTTTGTCACTTGGAAACCATCCCTGTGCCACACCGTCCCCGATCCAGTCTTTCAGAGTTTTCTTCATATGTGTGTGCTGGTTGGTTTGTGTGATAATAATTCACCCCATGCCCACAGAGGCAGTTCCTAAACAGAAAAGTCTCTTCCTTGGTACTTACTCATTACCACCACCTCTGCTTGGACCAAACGTCCTGCAGCAAAAGCTCAGGACACCTCTGTTGGATCTGGGTACTTTCTTCCTCTCTGGTACCATCTTTCTCCTCAGTGAGGAGGCCAAGTGCCTATAGATGACTCAACCATGTTTTGCCATAGCACAGGGGGATTCACAATATGAGCTTTTATACTTTTTGGTTATAGTTAGGTCAAATTCCAGAAAGTTTCTATCCTGTTACCTTTGCAGGAAGAGTAGCTAAAGTGGGTCATCCCTCATGGATTGTTCTTTATTCCCTTTCTCACCACAAAGACTCTTATGCTCTGAAAAGCCCTTCCAGGGTTTCCCAGATAGTGCTGGATTCCAGGGAGACCATGTGGCCTTGTGACAATCACAATGCAGTGACTGGCCTGTCAGGCTTCTCCTGACAGTCTCCAGGGAATCAGTGTACATTTCCTGTTGGCTCCCAAGTGCCAGCGCATAAAGGATAAGGAAAGAATGAAGCCACTGAGTAGGGGAGAGCCAGGATTTGGAGTCTGAGGAGTTCTCCCCCTCCTGCTTTCCCTGTAATTTGCATAAAGGCAAGGAGGAGCAGGTGCTTTTTGTCTGGTGCCAGGGTTCCTTCTGAGTACTTTCCTTGCTCACCCCAACTCGGTAAGGGAGGGGCTCTCTGTACCTCTTTCAGTAAGACACCTGAAGCTCAGTGAGGTTAAATTCTCTGTCCAGAGTTGCACACACAGCTAGTTAGAAGAGTGAACTTGAACCTAGCAATCTAATGCCACAGTTCCTGCATCCAGTCAGTTTCCTACTATTGGTGGATAATTAAGAATGAATTATTTTTATTAGCCATCACTTATCTTTCATTAATGCCCAAATCCACATTTCCTGTGGTATAAATACAATCGTTCCCCTTGCCCTTTCAAACTGCACGGCAAAATTCTAGGGTCTTGTCCCACAGGAGAAGCCCATTCTGGAGAGCAGACAGTCCTGGCAGCAAGGACCATCAAGAATTATTCTCAGCCCTGCTGAAGGATGTCCACTAGGGAGCCGGACCTCAGCCCTCCTTTTTCCTGAAGTTCTGAGTCCCCTGCTTCTGGCCTTCAGGTGATAGAGACAGAGTCTCTTACACAGCATTTGTAATGGAAAACGTGCTCAAGCTCAAACTCAGCTCTGCTTACCATTTTCTCCCAGCTTTAAAGTGAACCGCTATGTTTCTTATTGCCTACCCTAGTTCTCAGTTTTCATTTTCCTTCTGTTTTGTTCACAGTACCATATGCACATGCCTAGCTAAACTTCTCGCGTTTATAGAAATTCATCCTCTTAGGGTTCAGAGCCTTAGTTAAGAGCTATAGCAGCCGTGGGATTTCAAATTTAAAAGTATTCACAAAATCTACATGCAGATTTGGTACAATGTCTGTTCTTGAGAGAATCCTACATCACTAAGCTCAATGAATGAGCATTCCTGCTGCTTGCAAATTACTGCTATTTTTTTTTCTCTGCTAGTAGGTAAGTTTTATGATAGTTGAGAAGGAGAAGGCACAAAGAAAGGCTACAACATGAGATCAGGCTGGACCCAAGACAGGAGATCTAGTAGCAGTGGCTTTGGATATTTCTTGAGGCCATTTACGAAAAGATCCAGGTTCCTAAGGATCCAGGGCCTTCCCACCCTGTGCATCTCAGATGCCTGCCGCATATGGGAGTCCAGGAGAAGAGTGGGGGCTGTGCCGCTTCATCCTCGGCCCATTTATTTATTTATTTATTTTGGTGGGGGGGGGTACCGGGGATTGAACTCGGGTCCTTGCTCTTGCAAGGCAGGCCACTGAACCGCTGAGCTAAATCCCCAGCCCATCAGCCCATTTCTTGACTCAAAGTTTAGTTCACTGGAAGGAGTGGGAGAGAGAAGGCACTCCATGTTGGCTACCATTCTACATGTCCTGCTAATCCTGTCGAACCTTCTTTGGAGTCCTTGAGACTACTTCAGTGACTCTTCCAGGCTTTAGCAAGTCCCCAAATGGAGCAAGTCAAGACTTTGAGGAGAGAGTTCACACGTAAATATTGCAGCCTGTGCATCTTCTGCTTCCAGCCCATCAGTGGATACCTGTCCTTCCTAGGAGCAGAAGGATGAGCATTATCATCATATCTCTTCAGCATGTGCTCAGAAAATGCTTATTAAAAGAAAAAAATCTCCTAGTTTAATTGGACCAGAAACACTTTGGAATCTAGAGATGTGATTTTAAGAAGAAAAAAAAAAGAGTATGGAGAAATCTCTTGGCCACAATTCCATTTCTATCCTGCGTAACAGCTCAGTTTCTTCTAGATAGATCAGACGGAATGATTTCCCTCAGCCAGTATCGTCTTCATTTGTAGCCCTGACCATTGCACATTGATAAGCAGACGTTGGAAGTAGGATCATTCCGATGCTGTCTGATAGCCCTCTCCGTGCTCTTTTTAGTGCTTCTAATTTTCTGGGTTATTTCCTGCATATTTCCTGTTCTTCGTCATAAGACCTCTATTTGGTATTTTTCCCCGATTCCTCCTTTTTCGTAGTTTACTAGTCTTTACCTCACCACTTACCCACACTGATTCCTGTTGAGTGTTTTATCTTTTCAGACAAGCTAGAATGAATTCCAATTGCTTTCTCTCCAACTGTTCCTTAAATATTTCCTCCATTCTTTTGTTTTTCACTCTCAGGACTACAATTCCTCCCTGACTGCATAAAATTCTAATCAGTATTCTATTGGATGTTTACCTGTAGACCTTGGCGCTACTCCCCTGATGAGTTTGCTAGCCCTCCTCTCACTGGCTTGGTCACCTTTCCCAGGGGAGTCTCCTGGTGCACACTGAATCGTCCTCTCAGTATATCCAGATTCTTTCCATGTCTGAAAAGCTTGGCTTGTCTATCAGTTTCCTTGATTAACCCTCTGCCACCTTGTCTAATTTAAGGATGGTCTCTGGGTTTTGGACAGCTGGTGGCAGCAGGTTCATTATATGTGGAATGAAAGCCAGGAAATTCAGTGATTGTTAGTGCCAGAGTTTAGATGACAGTAAAGCCCTTGTACCAGCTGTCTAGGGTCCTGGAGTCCTTGAACTTCTGTGGCTGTTTCTCCAATTGCACATTCTCACATGAGTGTTTATGGGTTAAAGGCATAGCCTAACTAGCAGAATTTGAGAAAATATTTCAATCACAGAATCATGGAACAGAAAATAATCTTAAGAGTCATTAAACCTCTTTACCTTCATTCCAAATCAGTGTAAGAACATCTTCCGGAGCTCATCCAGCTTTGACTTGTTTTGCTGTGACCAGTAGGAGGCTTGCAATGTTTTTGATTGTTTGTCTGTTTATTTGTTTGTTTGTTGGTACCAGGGATTGAACTCAGGACCTGTGTTTGCAAGGCAGGTATGGTACCACTGAGCTAAATCCCTGGACCCAGGATGCTTGCAATGTTACAAAACAGATCACCTCGTTTTAGCTCAGTTTTACCTCTTAAGTTTGATAATGTACTCTTGGCTTTATAACTGTGTTAATAAATGTCTCTAAAAAGTTACTAATATCTCTAAGCCTCCAGTGTTTCACCCATAAAATGGGAATAGTGGTGCTTGCCCTACAGAATCTTTGTGAGGACACTGTTTTAAACAATGATGACTAATGTGTGCTGTATATTTACCATGTTCTTGGTACTGAGACACGTGATTGCATTTGACATTACACTTTCCCTTTGAAGTAGTATTGTGATAATGTATATAAAGCACCTAGAATAATTTCAGCATTTGATATATGTGTGTTAATTCCTTTTCTATTTCATCACTGTACCCTTTATTTGTACCCTGAATTACATAGAACAAGCCTACTTCTCACAAAAAAGCAGTTTGTCATCCTGTTGAGGATAATTTTCATCTCACTTAACTCTTCTTTCCAGACTGGCTGATATCAGTTTCTTCTACAGCATGTTTTCCAGAGCTCTATTCTCCAGATGTGATCTCACCAACTGAGGGGCCAGGATCCTGCCCATCAGTGATTTGGAATCTCACCCACTGGTGGGGCATAAGCCTGGCTCATTCTTTCACCAGCAGCATCCCGACACTTGAACCGCAGCCACCCCAAAGTGGGTACCAGTAGGACTCAGAGAGGCTATGAGAGCATTTCACAAAAGCCATTCTTTGGATTGTTTGCATCGTCTCTCTTCCCAAGGGAGAATCCTCAAGTTTCTCTTGCAGACAAAGGAGGCTTTTCTTGTTTGCTATTGACATTCCCCAAAACGTCTGATTCACAGAGAAATTTAATTCTGGCCCCGGCTTTCATGTCACATAGCTTTGTTTGTCATCCCCGTAGCCTGCCAGCTTTGCCCCTTTGTTCCCCTAATTGCTAGAGACATTTTTATACTGAGTAAATTGCATCAGACTCGCTGCAAAATGAATCCATTTGGGAAGAGTATGAGCTGCACTGTTGTCTTAAGTGTGCATTAACATTTAGATGCGTTATTTAAAACTGGTCTGGGGTTAGTGCCAGAGAGACAGCCTCGTGGCTATTTCTGACTCACTTCCTACTGCTGGACTCCTCAGAAGGGAGTGGGGAACCCTGTCACCCATCGGCAGCTCTCTGTTAGTCTCCATCTCTAGGGAGAGCTTGAACTAGGTGCGATTTAAGAGATCAGAAGTAGGGGCTTGATTGACAAACTGAGCTTGACTTGGTGATCTCAGAGTGAAATAAAGGCAGGTGAAGGAGGAGACATAAAGGAGAAAAGATTCTCTTTCTCTCAAATCATATCACACACATTACACACACAGCACACACACAGAGAGAGACACACAATCCAGGTTGAAGTATAGGTCATACAGCTGAAGTCCTTGAAGGTAAAAAAGAAGGCATACACACAGAAGCAAAAGACATCAGCCAACCATTTAGTTTAAAAATTAAACTATTCTGGAACTGATGAAAAAAGCAAAGCTGCAATCCTGATGAGTGTGTGGTGTTGAGTGAGCTAATTCTTTTACCATCAGGAGAGTCAGATAATATCTCCATTAGTAGCAGAAGGTTTAAAAATTAGAGAGAGTTACAATACCAGGACAATTGCCTGATTTATTCATTTTTCAATCACCTGGGCTCATGGCCTAAACTGGTAATGGACTCCATCCATCAAAAAATTATTCTCTCTGGCGTCCTGGTTTCTGAAGAAATCTGGATGTCCTCATGGAGAACTGGTTAAATGATTTAATGTGTTTGAAAGCTCTTAGCACAGTACCTCAGTAAAAGCTGGTTGCCTGTTGGTTCTATTTTAATTCTATGCTCTAGCTATCACGATCCATTAGATGCACAAAAGAAATAAAATATCAGAGGTATAATGAAGATTCCGAAGCCCTGAGATGTGCAGCCATCTGCCGTGGAAGAGTGGCACCTTCTCAGGAAGATTAGCCTGAACACCCCACCCTCAAGTGTCCTTTCTCTCTCCGGGCCCCTAAGGCTCTCTGTCAGTAATAGCCCTGGGCTTGTGTAAGTGCACCAGCTACGTGCCTTTCTGTCCATTTCTCCCACTACTGCCTCAGCTTCACCAGGTCAAACACTGTACTTTCATTTTGGTGTCTACAAAGTGTAAAACAGTGCCTGTAACAGAACGAGGTATTCACTAAATGTTTGTTGCCTGAGCAATACTAGAAAATTAGAACTTAAAAGTAGTGCCATGCTAATTTGTGAGTTGGCATGGATGATGAGAGAGAGCATCTTAATCCATTTCTACCAGACAAGCCTAAAATGAGGCCCCACAGCCGAAGCAGAAAACAAGAATATTCCCTGCTAACCAAGCTTGTTACATTCAGATTACGACAGCTGCCAGTTTAGCTCTTACGATATATGTGAGGCATTGATGTGAATGCCTTTAACAGTTTTTACTCATTTAATCTTCACAATAGTCCTGGGAGGTAACACATTATTATTCCCACCTGATAGGTTAAGAGATTGAACTTAACACAGCTAGAAATGAAAAAAAATGGAATTTGAGCTCATAGGATCTTGCTCTAGGGCCCAATGCCCCCTGCACTATATGATACGACCTCTCCAAGAGATGTGAAAAGAGCTTCCCACCTCTAGCGGGACATGCGCCGTGGCCTATCGGGTGACATATGATATAGATGGGATTGGGTTATCAGCAAGAAGACATTGCCTCCTCTGTGTGTCCCACATCAGACAGCATCTCCACCACCCCTTATATAAATGGGCCCCATTAATTTAGCCACCACTAGGGCAGGAGAGAGACTACTATGTTAGCCGTTTGCGAAAACTGAGAGCAGAACCGTCATAGGCTTTCACTGAGAACGTGAGCCAGAGAAATGTTTCCTGCTCTCCCTCGATCCATGTGGGAACTGGGAGCCCAAATCTGTTCTGCATATCACAAAACCCCCAGGTGTGCACTAGTAGAGTTGCATTCTATGCCTAGGGGAAACTGAATAATAAGCCACTCATAGGAGAGATGAATACAAAATATAGAAGTGGATAAATTGAGGCAATATGGTAAGGACAGGTTACATGCGTTCTCCTGCTGTGCCACAGCTCAAGCTGAGCATGACCACAGTCTCCAGCTCTCTCTCAGTGCCTGAGCCCACACTCAAACCACAGGAGCCACATCTCTCCCCAGCTCTGTGAGTCAGGCGTGGCCTCGCCTTTCAAAGCTGTGTGAATAGGATTTCCAAAAGCTCTAGAGGAAAAGTGAAAAAATCTCTTTTCCAATGGCTTATGAAAATATTCTCCTGTAATTGAACTTTCCCCTCTTGCCTGTGCCTTTTGATTCCTGCATCTAATTGCTTTTTAACCAGTAGCTACTGTGTTCAGAGACTTCAAAGTCACATCTGTATCTTTTGTGCTGAAAGTGTTTTACCATGTGCTTCTAAAGCTGGTTATAGGTTGATTTTGATGAGAGCAATGTAAGTCCCCCCAGACTTGCTATAATTAATACTCTGCTTACATGATTGGAGAAAGAAAATTATTTATTGATTCCCAGTGCAAAAAGAAAATCAACAAATGTCTTTCCCACAACCTCATGATTCCATTTTGACTCCCTCATCTTGGCCAGATCTTACCACAAGGCCCACCTCCCCTCATTCCTAACTCATCCAAGATTGCTGTTATTTAGTCTTCATTTGTTCATTTACTGAGTTCTTATTTCAATAAGAATTCTCCTGGTTCTGGGGATTCAGCCCAGTTGTTTCACCGCCTGCCTTGCAAGTCCAAGGTCCCAAGTTCGATCCCCGATACAAAAAAAAAAAAAAAATTATCCTATATGTGCAGAGAAATGTAGAAATAGAGGTGAAGACAAGCAGAATTAGTCATTGTCTTCATGAAGTCTGTACTCCAGAGAGGAACATGAATATCACAGTATAAGTACGTGTATAATAATGCAAGTAATACGGCAATACATGATGGAACATTGACTCCCATGGGCTCTTATAAGAGGGGTCCCAACCCAGGCCAGAAGAAGTGGCATTCAATGACCAGTGGGAGGGACAAGTGGCAAGAATTGTTCTAGAAGCAAAAGAAGCATATGTAAGCCCAAGAAGGGAAAGAGGTGGGGTATTTTTAGGAAAATATGCACCTGGGCTTAAAAGAAGGGACTGTTTGGAAAGGCTGGGGATAAAGAAAAGCAGAGGACTGATTGTGAACATGTAGGATCACAGTCTTTGTCTTCAGAGCCAGCCAAACCGGAAGTTGTTTTAAGATTAGGACTTTGAGCAAGCTGGAAGGAGGGCAGGAGTGGGTGTGGAGATCTCAGGCCTCAGCAGAAGCCCAGGGTAGGGGAGGATGATTTTGACTAGAGAGTGGAGTACAGAGAAAAGTATAAAGGACAGAATTAGTGATGGATATGGGTGGGAGAGGGAGGAGATATTTTTGCTTGAGCAACTGTGTAAATGGAGCCATTCATTAAGCAAGCAAAAATAAAAGAGGCACAAAGAGGAAGGTACAAAGTTCAGTTTGGAGATGATCTTTCAGGAACAGGAAGGAGCCTCCAAGTGGATATGCCCGCAGACACGAGGTTCTGGAGTTTGGAGGAAAGATCTGGGTTGGAGGGAGAAACTAGGAGTTGCTGGTATGTGAAATAGCCTTGGAACCATAGGCCTATGTTTAAACAACCAAGAAATTAACCGGTAATGAATCATAGGCCCACACATAAAACTTGAAGCCACAAAATTTCTAAAAGAAAATCTTTGAAAACTTAAGAAGTTCAAAAATCATAAACTACACAAGAAAAGATTGATCAATGAAAATTGATCAATATTTAAAAGTTTCTGCTCCTTAAAGAATTCCATTTTTTAAAAAAAGCCACAAAAAGGAAGAAAATATCTGTTACATATGACAAATTACTCATGCCCACCCAACTGAGAAATAGGTAAGAGATTTTTATAGGCATCATATAGAAGATCTACAAATGGCCATTGGGCATAGGAACACAGAAAAAGATGCTGAAATTAAGAAGGCTGATCACACCATATACGGTCAAGGATATGAAGAACTAGAACCTTCTTGTACTGCTGGTTGGAATCTAAAATGTCATAACCACTTGGGAAAACAGTTTAGATGTTTTTGTAAATGCTAGACATGTGTCTATCATATAACCCAGCCATTCACTCTGATATTTACCCAAGAGAATTAAAATATGTCCCCAAAAAATATTTATAATATTTCATTCATATTTATAGTAGCTTTATTTACAGTCATTCAAAACTAGAAATGGCCCTACTGTCTGTCTACAGGTGATTGGATAGAGAAATTGTGATTCATCTGTACCATGAAGCACTGTCCAGTAATTAAAAGAAATGAACTACTGATGCGTACAACGTGTATGAATCTCACATCATCATGCTGAGAGAGAGACATCACATAGTCGTGCTTTTTATACATACAATTCCAGAAAATGTAAATTAGTCTCCTAATCCTTAATGGCAGAAAGGAGGTGATCTCCTGGAGAGTAGGGCTGAGTGCAAAGGGATGAGAGAACTTTTGTTTGCAGTAGGAGAAGGAGGGATGGAGATGATAGAAATGTTTTGTATTTTGAATGTGGTTGTGGTCTCCTGATAGAACAACTATTATAAATCATCAAATGTTATACTTTAAATGGACGCCATCTATTGTATACAAACAAAGCCTTAATAAAGTTGATTATATATAAATATAACAGAGTGGGGAGATAAAAGAACCAAGAGAAAATTAGTGAAAGTGGATCAGAAGTAGGGTGCTCATGTACAGACAAAGTGTTGAGAGTTTTAAGTGTGAAGGGTTAGTAAGAGATAAAGGGGTTAAAAAAAAATCAGGGCCAGGGATTTAGCTCAGTAGTTTGCAAGGTCCCGAGTTTGAGCCCTGGCACCAAAAAAAAAAAAAAAATAAAA
>NW_022900914.1:10429699-10451809 GCF_012274545.1 Fukomys damarensis | reverse complement strand
AAAAAAAAATAAGCCCACTTATCCTTGAGCCTGACTTCCCTGGCATAGATACAGCTGGACAAGCGGAGCTGGTGTTCCTCGGCCTGGATTCATGAATCCCTTCCCTCATGAAGCCATCTCAGTGGGGTTTAACCCACTCTCTTCTCTTCTCTTCTCCACTCTTTGAAAACTATCTAAACTACAAAATAGCACTCTGTGTGCCAGCAGGTCAGAGAATGTCTGGAAATTGCTATTCCTTACTCTGTCTCAACACCCAGTGCTAACTGTTGTTTACAGATTATGTTTTTCTGATGTCCCAAAGATATTGTTATTTACTACTAGTTATTGACATTTTACTCTTCTCTAAACTTGTTACAAATGTTGCACATATGGAATGCTTGTAAAACACTGTAAAGTAAATGTTAGCCTCCTTTTATGGGGAATAAGACTAAGGCTCAGGGAAAATTAAGCAATTCTCCAAAGCAGTCAAACTGAGATTTGAACTCTGGTTCTTCAGAGTTCTAAAGACTGTTCGTAACTGTTGTAGAAACAGCGTTAGGGCCATATTTTATGCTTACTTTTGCACATGTTGCAGCTGGTCTGGTGCTAAATACATTGTGGATGCTAAATAAATATTGATTTATTCATTGATTGATTCCCTCAACTGATATTTTTATGTTTCCAAAAAGATATTTTTATGTTTTAAGTACATCAATTCATAGGGACATTTCTTTGTTGCCGGGGCAGAAGGAATTAAGCCCCAGTCTTTTTGTCTCGGCCTGGGTGGGAGGAGAGCGAGCAAGCCTGCCTCCTCCCCACTGCTCACCCAGCTGGCTGTCCACTTCTTCAGGGTCTATTTCCCCTGCCCAGTGAGAGGTCGTGGGGAAGCCAGGGAATTCTGGCCATTTCCACTGCTCACCTCATTCTGAACCCACTGTAAGACCTTCCACTCCACCCATAATGCAGAGGGAGCCCTGGTGTGGGGAGTGGAAGCTGAGGCAGTCGCTTGGTCTTTCTCCTTTGGATCACAAAATGGCAAACCCCAAACCTGAGTCGCCAACAGGTCTCAATGGCCACATATAAATGCTGCCTCCCAGCTGCCTGGCAAATACAGCTTTTTCTTTTTAAATGTCTCGCCACACCTTTACCTGTGTTCTTCTAGCTCTCCCATAAGTCTGCATTATAATTATTTAAAGGTTTTTTTTTTTAAGTTGCTATAAAAGGTATTCTTATAAGTAAATTGGAGCAAAAGAAGAAAGACGTGTTAAGACATCTAGATTCTAATTTTTCAACACTTGATTTTATTTTTTCATGGTTTAGGGAGAATTGCTGTTTTGGTGAATCCGCAAGAGTATAGGATTCATTTATGACTAAGGCTTCCCAAGGATCCATGAGAACCTAGTATGAGGTATTTGCCTGCAAGGTAGAAATGCTCTTTTCTTCTGGATTTTAGACTTTATATTCATTGAAAATCATGAGAGAAGGAAGGACTGAAAGGGATTGTACAAGTAAGCACTGAAAGATTTCATGGATTCAATTTACTCTTAAAACAGCCTTTTCTATGGTTGAAGGAACCTTTGTTCTCCTTAAACCTTTCTCCCTCAGCTCCATTTTTTTTAAAGGAACTGGTAATGTACTGGGGAAAACTAGGGATGCGTCAAAGATACCTCCATGATAGATGAGACTGAAGTCCGTGATGCCGAACAAGGTCAAAGCTAGAATTGTTATTTAAATAAATATTGAATATTCAAAAATTCATTGCAAGTGGCTTAAAACACTCACAACAGCCAATACTGTCTTCCCCTAGAAGTTTTTATTGCAGGGAAGCCTCTCCCCTGTGACCACGGGTACTCGAGGTGTGTGTGTGTGTGTGTGTGTGTGTGTTCCAGAAGCATATGTCTTTATACCACAACTTGGACCTCCCTCCCTCCTGCCTGTCTGCCAAGGGAGATTCCTGCACACACTACTCACCTCTCACTTCTATTCTTTTTCCTTTTCCACAGAGTAAGAATACCCCTTAAATCAGAATCGCCAAGGGAACTTTGGGAACCTCTCTAAAAATGTGCCCCCAATGCTGCCTATGACTAGACATGCTTGGTAGGCACCTAAGCCGAGCCTCTCATTGTTGTGCCTGTGAATCACTTGGGAATCCAGTCAAAATACAGATTCCAACTCTGTAGGTCAGGGGTGGGGCTGGGGATCTAAATTTCCAACGAGCTCCCTCAGTTGCTGATGCTGCTGATGCTGGTGCTATTCTGACCAGACCACTTTGGGTAGTGTGGGTCTAAAAGGAAATGCATCTGAGTGTCCACACATAAGTGTTAATTGAAGCTAGCAGCCAGATCAATTTAAAAGGAACTGTGCGCCTTCTGTTCTCCATCAAGTGGAATTCTGGATCATACTCTATTTTTAATTCTATTTTAATTTTCAAGGAGCCACCATATTGTTTCCATAGTGGCTGGGCCATTTTACATTTCCATCAACCAAACACACAGATTCCAATATTTCCAGAGCCCCATCAGCCCTCCTGCCTCTAATTAGCTTCCTTAGCCAAAATCTAGGCCATTGCCCAATGTCCCACCCCAAACACGCCCTATCGTCTCTTCCAAATCCTCCCCCAAATGTCCTCTCCTCCAAATGCCCCCCAAAAGTTTCACATTTTCTAAAAGACCAATAAGTCAGCCCTGAGGAACTCTCTCTATCTGTGCCCGAGACCACCAATTTGTCCCTTAATGATGAATGTCTCATTTCCTATTAACCTCTTGTTATCCCATTAGAGGTTTATTATATACACTTAATCTTACCTAGCAGTGAAAGCAATTGGTATTTGTTATAACTTTTGGTGGAATAATATAAAGAAAAACAAGAGGCATGAAGAGTCAGAATAAAAGAATTAGATGTCTGATCTGAAAACTATGTCCATAGAGAAAATAAATTGAGTCCTGCTTTTTCCCAGAAAACTTTCTTTGGCAGATATTTACCAAGAGCCTCTGTACTGTGGACAGACCCCCTTCCCTGGGCCGCAGTCACCTCAGAAAGCACCGATCCTAGAGATCATCAGGTCAGGAGAGATCCTAAGTCATTCATCTGTAGCAAACCGGAATTCATTAATTCAGAGAATGGCTGTACAAGTCCATGTGGATTTTATTACAACCTCTCAAGTCACTTATATGACGGCTGAGCTTTCTTCCATATCTACTCATCCCATGGTGAATCCCAGTAAACAGCCCCATTGGGGCTACTGTTAGCTGCTGTACTAAAGCACAGATACTTTCCCTCCCCACCGTTACTCTGCCACATTTGTGTCTGAACTTTTCTCAACCTCACTGTCTTTAGGGATGTTATAGTACCCCTTGGCTGTCTTGTATTATAGAAATAACTAAACAGTTCTGGTGCTGACCTGTTGGAATGATGATTTCTCTGCTATTCCATCAATGCCCTGATGAGGCTGCAGTAGTCCCTGGGCTGTCCTGCACCCATTTATTGGTATGAAGTACTTTTCTGAAGCCTACAGCCACAAACAAGGCCTAGGACAGCTGGGGACCTCGGAACCTGAGGGGTACTAGAAGCTCTCGCAGGAAGGTGAATTTTAGTACACCTTGTACAACTACTGTCTGGTATTTGAAGCCCTGCAAGTACTTATCAGTCTACTTGAACTCCTGTTGTGACAGGGAACTCAAAGATCTTTTAATCATCTGTAGACAGCACATTCATTCTGGAGTTGCCAATGCCGCAAGAGTCTGCAGAGGAGCAGGTCCGTGAACCCCGTTCCTTCTTAGTCTTGGGGAAGACACACGAGTGGCGTGTGATGCCTAGGTGACTGGACAGTTAGGCAACTGCCTCCAGCATGTCCTACCCAGTAGGGAATTCCTCAGCCTTCCTGCCTGAGGATCCCAAAGGAGCCCCACTGCTCCTAGCTGTGCTCCATTGAGCAACCTGAAAGCTTTTGGGTTACTTTCAGCCCAGCTGGCTTCCCTTGTCAAATTGAATTACTAATACATCCTTGATAAAAACCAAATTTTCCTTCATTATCCTAACAGGGAAGAACACCTGCAGTATCAGCAAGTCATAGGCAGCCTGAGGTCTCTGCCCTATTTCAGGGCCTCAACACCCCTGTTGCTCTGGCTTGTATCTAGGTGTCCCTCCAAAGCCTCACGCGCTCATAGATGGAGCTTTTGGGAGATGGTTGGATGGTGGGATTGTGACGCTGGGTTAGGGTGTGTGACCCTGAGATTGAGGGTGTGTGGTGACTGAACTGCTTTAGTGTAGTACTGGCTGTGGATAATGGCAACTCCACCTTGGCTGTGGGTGGCACCAATCAATAGACTTGTAGCCTGGATGGAATATAAAGGACAGAAAGAAGGCAGGCTGTTACTGCTTCCTGCTCAACTTCCTGCTTGGCATGGCTCTGCTGTGCCACCCTGCCTAGGAGCCAGCCGACTACGAACTGAAATCTCTACAAACTGTGGGCTGAAAGAAATCTTTCCTCCTTTAACTTATGGGTGTCGGGATGTTCTGTCTCAGCAATGAGAAAAGTGACTGAGACACCTCTCCCCCATCAAGGACATACTGAACTCAGATCACTGTCTCCTTTTCATTCTCCATTCGCTCCAAAATGACCACCTAAAATGCCAACCTGAACATCTTATTCTTCTGCTCAACATCATTCATTGGCTCCCTATTTCCCAGGGAACTAAGCCCAGCCTTGCTAATAAGTCTCAAGACCTCTCCAGTTTCTCCCTGTTGTTTTACCCCTTGCTACCATCCTCATAATTTGAGCATTAGTCGAGGCTACGGTCTTCCTTTCTTCCTTTGCCCCCACCTCATGTTTCCTGTGAGTACAAATCCTGATAGCTCCTCTGCCAGAATACATATTTACCCACTTACCCACTTTGTTAAAGACACCATAATCGCTCACCTGTGGCAGCAAGAATGTCCTAACGAGGATTCACATTTCCACCCTTGCTTCCTTCTAATTCATTGTCCACATAGTAGCCATAGTAAACGTTAAAAATTTATATCAAAATATGCCAGTGTGCCATTTTACTTTGAAACCCTTGAATAGCTTTCCGTTGTTCTCAGAATAAAAATACTGGCTTAAAGCCCTGAGCGAGATGGCCTTGCCTTCCTCTCTGAACTATCTCGTAGCACCCTCCCACACTGACCTCCCTCCTGTCTCTTCAAGCACAGATCTCTTGCACGTGTTGCCCCTGCCCACAGAGCACCTTGCCTTAGTTCTGTGTTGTTATTTGTTGCTCATCATTTAAATTTCAGCTAAAAAAAGTGACCATCTCAGAAAGACTCACTTTGTCTCTTGTTCTACTTCAGCATTGTATTCAGTTCTTTTTAGTACTGCTAACAATTTGTAATGAATTAATGTATTTGGTTCTGTGCTTATTCTGTGAATCCCTCCACTACAAAGAAAGCTTCACAAGGGCAAGAATCTTATCTATCTCATTGTATCTGCAGGATTGCCAGGGTCAAATGCAGCTCGTGACACCTAGCAGGTGCTCCATGAATCGATTGATGACTAGGGAAATCTGGCCCCTGCTACCTCTCCCTTTCTGTGCTGCTACTCCTCACCCCTTAGAGCAGCGATGGTGAACCTCTTAGAGATGAGTGCCCAAACTGCAACCCAAAACCACTTATTTATTTCAAAGTGCCGACAGTAAAACAGGTTTTAGGGTTAGATAAAAACAACTCGTGCATTAACATTAACATGTTTTATCTTAAAAGAAAACCAGATAACACGTGTGCCATATGTTTACCACCATTGCCTGGACCTACAGTCCAGCTGTGTTGTCTGAACTTACCTGAAGGTGCGGGCTGTTTTAGGTTGCTCTGCCCTTGTACACACTCCTGCGCTGGAGTTCTTAAGCTTCTGTGCCTAGAAATCTCTTTTAGTAGAAACATCACCTCTTCTCCAGTCTTTCCAACTCCTGAGTTGCAGTTAGTCCCCAGACCTCCAGGTGCCACAGAACAGTGCCCGTGCCTCCACTCTCCTTGGATATTTGGTTGTACTGGTCAATTTCCTGTCTGTATCTTCTGTAAGCTCCAGCATCACTGAGGAAGGAGATCATGCTGTCTTCATTTCCACCAACCTTCAATCACACACAGTCAGTTACAAAACCTAGAGCATATTAGTTGCTCAACAATAGACGAGCAAGTCCTTGTTATAAATTTAATAGACCAGGTCACCAGCTGTCTGCTGACTCCACTGACTCCTCATGACATTTGTTCCTCAGTTTCTTCACCTGCAAACTGGAAATAATACTTTATTACCTTTCTACCTCATGAAGTTAGTTTAATAGTAAAATGAAATAGTAAATATAAAAATATTCTGAAAGTGTAAATTCATTCATTTAAAAAGTACATATTGAGTCTTTGCTCAGTAGTAAGACACTTAAGTTACAAATAGAAAGATGTGACTGCTTGGGGGATTCTACTTCAAGATTGCATTTTTGCTAATCGCTATCTATCTTTTGCTGCCTTGGTTCTTGGTCTACAGCATCTTTATATCAATCTTTGACTAGGAGATTTACTACATGCCTGCATATTCTAGTTTTACTGGAGCTATCTGCATGCTTTCTAGCTGTGAGCATGGCTGGATGGTTTCCTCAGCAATCCTAGTTCCACTTCAAGAAAACTGTCAGCAGTTCACGTAGCACCAGGCCCATCCATCTGTGTAAGAGATAATGTAATTCTAAGACAATATTTAACATTGTAGGATGAGGCATAAACTCAATATGTTTTCAGGCAGTGTATAAAAAAGTATGTGCCCCACCTCATTAATCACAATAAGAATGAGGGATGGGGCAGATACCCGGGCCGGTTCTGTTCCAAGTTAATCTGTCTTAATACTAGGCTCCTGATAAAAAGAATACCCATCTAGTTATTCTGCTTGTTCAATGGCAATCTTACATTGGGGGACCTCAAGATATATGGAGTAACAAGAACTCTCAGTAATAAAAACTTGAGTGATCCATGCTGTGTTTGGAGGCAACTTTCACTACACTCTCTGGGGATGAAATTTCAAGAGAAGGATTTCAAGTTATGTTTTTTATAAAATTGATCTATTCGCAAGTCCTTACTGGGTTCATTCATTTACTCATTCAACAAATCTCTACTGGGAATGAACTCTATGCCCAGAAGTTCAGTTTGGGGCTTGGGTACCACCAAAGGAGGCAGCCATGGTCTGCACCCTCACAGGACTCACATTAAGGGGAGATGGATTCAAGGGTGCCACACAGACTAAGCTGCATGGGGACAAGAATGGTGTCTGCTTTATTTTCCAGTGTGTACCTGTAACTGTTATACATCCTGGCAAAGAGGACATCATTAAAATGTGTTTAAATCTTAAGTGTCCATCAAAACAGATGGATGAACAAAATGTGATTTTTACATACAGTGGAATATTAACCTTAAAAATGAGGAAAATCATGATGCCGGCTGCAACATAGATGAATTTTGAAGACATTGCAAATGAAATAATCCAGTCATAAGAAAATACCATACGATTTCTACATGACAAGTACTGAAAATAGTTAAATTCATGGAGACAAGAAGTAAAATGCTTACCCAGGATTAGAGGTAGTTATTATTTAAACGGTATGAAGTTTTAGTTTTGCAGTAGGAAAACATTCTGTAGATGAAGGGTAGACAACCATGCGAGTGTAAATACCACTGAATTGTACACTTACAAATGATTAAAATGGATGATTTTATTCTACATATATTTTACCATGATAAAACAATTTTTAACAACAACCCAAAAAGCCAGCAAAGGAAAGAAGGGGAAAGAAAAAAACATGAGAAAAGAAAAAAATGGAAGCAAAGTCTTTGTAAATAGGTAAGGGTGGAGGGGGTAAAGGGAGGGCAGGGGAATAAGGAAAAAAAATAAGAACCAAGATACATCATGTAGAGGTACAAGTTCCCAATGATGGATGCAACTGTACTGTATACCTAAAATGGACCAATAAACTTAATACAAAAAAAAAAAAAAAAAAAAAAAAAAAAAAAAAAAAAAAAAAAAAAAAAAAGATCCAGGAAGGAATCCAAAGAGATCTTGAGGCAGGACATGCAATGGAGCTTTCCACAGAGATAGTGCAGTTGGAAGGACTCCTGCCTTCCCAGAAAAGGAAAAAGAGAAACTGGATGAACTCTGATGACACATGGTGAAGGGTCGTTTGAGGAAAGGCAGCCAAGTGAAGAGGGTCGAGAATCCGCAGAAGCAGCAAAGCAGTCAGGAGTGTGGAAATAAAGCGTCAGAGAGTTTCAAGGAGGAGCTTTTGGAGGTGGACAGTAGTGGACCAAGGAAAGACTTGTGCATCAACAACTTGAAGTAGCAGGCGACCCCTGGTAGAGCATCTTCAGAGAATTGCGAGCATGGAAGTCAGGGTTGAAAGGGTGCAATGCCGAGTAAATGGTGATTTTGACAGCAAAGGAAGGAGTTGAGGAGAGAGAAGGAAAACTTAGGAAGGGACAGAAGGACTGAAAGAAAAGGAGAGACATTATGGGAGGATCTAGAATGGCTGGGGAGGATGAGACGGGAATTCTTTGTGCCTTTGAATCAGAGGGAGGTTTCAGGAAAATGTAAGGACAGAGAGGAAAGCATTGGAGAACTCCTAAGACATTGGAGCCTCTTTGTGGAGGCCAGAAGCAAGACAAAACGCTGCAAATGAGAAGGCAGGACTACCCTGGAGAAGAGCTGGAGAGCTTGGAGTCGTTACATGGAAGGTGATGGGTAGCAACTGCAGGTGAGTGAAGCACTGGGTCCAGCTGACAGCAGAGCTGATGTGTGTAAGGAGACCCGTGGGCCCGGAGGTGAGGCAGCACCTGGCTCCTGATGGCCTGGAGGAAGAGAACACATGGAAGATCTTCTACTTCCCAGGGAGATAGGATCAACAGCAGGCCGGAGGGATGTGCTTCTCAGGGGTGAAGAAGAGCTTGGGTAAAACCAATAGTCCAGGCTGGATGGTAAGGAAATCATGATCCAAGGCAATGTGGAGAAGTCAGGGGCTCAAACCCATGATGAGGGTGAAGAGATGGCTCCAGGAGAAAGAACCAAGCAAGATGGAAGCAAAGGAACTTTGGTGTCTGAAATCCTGGGTTGAGGAGCAGCTGTGTGGGTAGGCAAGGTCCAACGAGATGTACTGCTGAGGAGGGGTGCCGTACAAGTTTCAGTCGAGAACTGTGAAGACCTAGTACCGGGGCCATGTTGAGACGTTCCTGCTAAGGGCAATGGGCTGGTGCGATCCTGATAAATGTTAGGCGAATAAGAAAAGCAACGACTAGAGAGCGAAGAAGATGAGAAGAGGAAGGTTTACTGGGCTGGACATAAAGGCCAGAGGCACAGCTGTGCTTGGCAAGACACCTAGAGACTCCAAAAGAGGGGATCAGTTAGGAAGTGGCTGGGGCAGGAATGGACTTGCGTGGAATTGAGGCCACTGTGGGAAAAGGTTAGGTAACCTGTGGAGGAAAGAGGGATAGAAAGGGGAAGTTACAGTTTGGGAACTTTCGTCTGAAGGATAACGGTGAAGAGCTGGATGAAGAGGCAGGTTAGAAACATAAAAGCGGATTCTAGAGAATGCCCTCAGGGAGGCCTGGGTGGGGGGAGTCTCAGAGCTCCGATTTGTGAAACTAGGAACCTTCGACCATCAGGGAGGCCTGGGGGTGGGGGGAGTCTCAGAGCTCCGATTTGCGAAACTAGGAACCTTCGACCTAAATGGGAAAGAACCTCAGGAAGCTGGCCAGAGAAGCACTCAGATACCACACAAATATATATGCCTTGAGAATAAACTCCTACTCTTGATTGTGGACCTGCCTGTCAAGACACCGGAGTTCCCATTTCAGCTGCCCCAGGTCAATATCAGTGTACTAGAACTTAACTAGTGGCACTTAAGTGTCTTTAAAAAAACTGGACTTAGACTTCTTTTCTGCAAAATGGGAGCGTTTGGAACAAGTGACCTAGTTTAAAAAGGCTGTGCTCCCGTGAATCTGTGGCCTCTTCTTTCTACTGTTTGTCACTGTGCTCAGTCACAATGATGACCCATCCCCACATTGTTTCCACTGGTGGGGGGAGGACTAGACACTCATTAGGAAAAAGTGCTTCCTTTGGCCAAATAATATGTATCTCCATCAGGGCAGCTGTGAGCACAAGCAGGTCCTTCTTAAAATTAGAAAAAGTCCCAGAGCTCTTGGTAGATAAAGGAGTACAATCAAATGAGCAGAAGGTCTTGGCTTGGCACCTCATCCCTAAAGTGTGCTCTAGTGCAAGACCTAAACTTTAAAAAGGCACCCACATCCCTGATTGCAGTCCTCGTGACAGCAAAGGTGTCATTGGCAGTGGGGCTGGGATGTCCACTGTGCAGATAAGGAAGTCGGGCCATAGAAACTTTTCCTAATTTCTTTATGTTTGTGCCTCTACCCTTCCTTATCCCATGGATTCCCAAAAGGGCCACACTTCAAAATTACTGTTTTCCTTTTTGTAGATGTGTGTCAGTGATATCCTTCCTTGTCTAAATAGCTTGACACTTAATGGAGGATCCCTCCCGTCCCCTGCCCCAGTCACAGTGCCTCCCTGCCACTTTTCAGACCGTTTGTGCATTAATCATATCGCCCCAGTCAAAACACCGTCTTATCTGAAAGTAATATAGCTGCAGTAATGGGAGAGCATGGGATAAATACTGAAACCCATAATTCTTTATCATCCTCTCAGCTCTCATATGCACTTACTGAAATGCATTTGGACCAATTGGAGGTGGGGAGGATGAATTCTATGGAATTTAATAGTAATGGCATAAGAAATTGTATTTTGACTTATGCTGTTATTATTTATTATAAGTGATAGTGTTATAAAGATTTCAGCAGCTCTCAATTAGTTTTGTGTTTTTGAACTTACGAGGGAAGAAAAAAATTAAATTTACTTTCTGGGCCAGGAGAGCAATAATCATTTTATGACTATATTCATTTTCTTAGCCTCAGATGAAAAAGGTGACCAGGGACTATTTATACCAAATGATTCCGATGTTGTTTTTCAAGGCCCCCCTACATGGCCAAAACAATATAATTTGTAGATTTCTCATGCAAGCAGAGTATTGAACCTAAAAGGGGGAAAAAAGATTCTATCTTGAAGGGATTTTTTTTCCCCTCTTCAGAGGAATAAGGGTCTCACACAGAAGAGTTATAATGAATTTTACAAAGACTTACAGGTCGCCATCAAATGTTGATTAGTGGTGTACAACAGCATGGACCTGTCGAGGAGGGACAGGTGAAGGCAGGCAAGACAGCTGAGATCAGAGGCATGTGTGTAGAGCTAAGAATCCAGGTGCTCCTGCTCACACAGACAGTACGTGATACAGAACAAGGTTCTCTGTTTGACCAGGGAACCATGGCAGAGCCCGGGAAGAAGCCAGGCATTGCCAAGAGAGGAAACGGTGTTCAGAGATGTGAAGAACATCCACGCAACTCTGGTGCAACTTTTGTGTCCTCACATAACAGCAATCGTCATCCTTTCCAGGCACTGCAGACTCACCATCTTGAAACCCTTCTTTGGCAAATGGCAGGAAATGCTGTCAGCCAGCATTGCAAGCCTGTTTGGTTGGTAGGGTCACCTGGCTGTCGTGTGGGTTGCACGCAGGCTCTGTGGGGAAGGGAGCTACAGGTTTACGGGGTCTTCTGTGGGCAGAGTGTTGGTACCAATTGGTGTATATCTAACATACCTTCTAAAGGATGCCTATGGATTAGATTAGACAGCCAGAGTTAAAGAACTTTCATAAACTCATATATTTGCTTTATTGTTAAGCTAAGATCATATCATATTAGGAAAAGGTATCCCTTCCTCAAGACGTTTTATTTCCATGTGTTGTAAAATTGCCATAATATACCAATTTTAGCGGAACAGGCCACTCTACTACCATCTTCTGGGAAATTACCATAGACGTGTAAATCTACAAGGTCTGATGATGTGAATCTCCTTACATATGTCATTGTTGTTTAGGACTCAGCTACACAACTGGGCCTGCACCAAGATTTGAATCTATGTTAACTGTATTTGTTCTATTACCGATACCTTTAATGCAAAAGCGAGCTGCAGATGCAAGGCAGTTATGTTTTTACAGGATTAAAAAATATTGGCTAAGCATCTTGTCTCTGATGTAACAGGCAGTGCTCAAAAAAACTGTTTATAATGCTATCCCTAAGTCAAATACTTATGGGTTGAATAACCATAATATTTTGCATTTTATAAAGTATGCTGCATTTTTCAAAATACTTCTGATCGGCCAGGTTTGGTGGCACAAGGCTGTAATCCCCACACTCAGGAAGCTGAGGCAGAAGGATCTCTATGAGGGTTAGAGGCTGTCTCCATTGAGACAGATAGGCGTGGTGGCACATGCTGTAATCCCAGATATTCAGGAAGGAGACTGAAGCAGGAGGATCATAAGTTTGAGACCAGCCTGGGCAAATAGCCCCGTCTCAAAAGCCAGAGGACTGGGAATGGACCTCAGTGGTAGAGTACCCCTGGATTTAATCCCCAGTACCATAAAAGAATAAAACCAAAAAACCTTCAGATGAGCTATTTCATTTGACTTCTACATGTGGAGGTACAGTGGATTCCAGAACAAAGAACTAGTGCTGGAGAAGAGAGGTCCTGGGTAGAGTCATATAAAGCTTCCCTCTTCTAAAAAATGAAAGTGAGGTTGTACTCTTTTCCTCAACCAGGTTGGATTCTCTTAACTGAAACTGAAATGTGCATTTCATTATTTAATTTATCAGCTTCTCGAGTACACTCACTAAATCATAGCTCCATTCACTGGATGTGCCCGCATAATTAATTACACTGTGAAACCTCCTGACAGCATTTTCTGGGGACTAAGAAAAAAAAGACCAAGCACAAGAAAACAGAAAAATTTGGGTCAGTTTTCTATAAATTTATCATAGGCTTTTTCAGTGTGATCCCCAGCTTTCTTTCTAGTTGAGTAATCTTGGGCAAGTTGCCTCCTGAGTTCCTCTATCAAAACGAGGAGGTTGGGATAGTGAACTTTACGGTTCAAGGTCCCAGGAGGAAAGAGGTAGAACATTCAAATTGGATAATTCAAGTTGTTTAGAAAAGAAAATTCTTTACCATGGTGTGGCAGGGTAAGAAAAACACCAGGATTAAGCTATTCTCTGGGGCTGGTGACCACAGGCCTCCTCTAACGCAGTCTTGTAGGCCAGGACAGGGTTACTAGAATGTGGGAGGTGGGGGAGTTGTACAGAGAAGGCTGCCTTGAGAGGAAGAGTTACATTTGTTCAGGGACACACTGTGCCGTGCTGCCGTAGGGCATGCATACCCAACGCCACACTCCTCCCTCCTTCCCACTTCCTGATGTTCCCCATTGGCCACCCCAGCCAGAACCGGAAAGCAAGGCAGCCATGGAGTTGCTCCCCACCACTCAGCCTCTTACGGAAAGAAGGCAGAGGAGATCTGGGATAAGTCCATCGCAGCTCTGCAAACCTTCTCGGGGTTCATTAAACACCCTGTCTTCCTCCTCCTGCTAAAATGCTAGATGTGGTAGAAAAATTTGTTTTATGAGAAGAAAACCTACTAGCAACTTGGGGGAATGTCATAAAGTGTGTTCTGCAGGTGAGTGAATTGTACTTGAAGCATGAATAAATAAATGAAAGAAAATGGTTCCAACACTGAGGACTGATATTATGGAGCTATGAGACCATAGGCAGTCTCCCTTCCTCCCTCCCTCCCTCTCTCTCTCCACTTTCTCTCTCCTCTCTCCTCTCTCTCTCTCTGTTGTGCAGTAGCATGGCATTCATCCTGGGACTTCATCCTTAAGATACAATCATTGAGGCACCCAGAGGCTCCCATTGTAATACCTTCTTAAATGCCAGGCAGACCTGGAACCCAAAGAGCTAAAGTCTGGGAAGTCCGATTCACCCCTTTATGTTCCTTGGAGCTGTAGAGGGGCCTGACTTGTGAGGCACCCACATAGACAGGGGCCTCTTTTGGAATCATGCTTAGGGCTTACATCCCCTCTAAGACTCACTGCCTTGCTCCTAGCATCCCTTGTCCTCCATCCCCGGCAACTGGTAAAGATCTCAGGACCCCAAACTTAGTGGACCTTCTGAATACCCTCTGATTCACCAGGTTCTCTTCATGGATTTCTCTCACAGCTTCTGTGCAAGGTTTCTTTTTCTTAGCACTGTTCTCCCTCACCATTAACCGAGAGCCTAAAGACGTGAAAGCTTGGGGATACGCCGTTGAAACTATCTTTGCTAAAAATAATAATAAAAACTAATCATTACTAACGCAGCAACTTCTGGGTGCCACACTCTGATCCATACAACCTTAAATATATTATTCAACCCTGTGCATTCCCATGAAGTTGGGGAATCTGTTTCTTATTGCTCGTGTGAGAACATTGGGCTGGTCCCCTTGGGCCCTGGGCAACCTAAGCTGCCTCAGCTCTTGTCACAAGTGAGAAGAAGGACCAGCATCTTCTTCTGCACCTACCCGATGCCCTGTTTCCCCTCTGGCAGAATCAAAGACTTTCCAAGGAGGAAGAACATACTGTTTCATTGTGCCATTTTATCTTGGCAGTGATGGCCTTGCAAAGAGGTCCTTAGTGAGCTGTATCACTGAGTCCAAGGGCTTTGCATGGTTCCTCTCAAACAGTCTGTTAGCTTGTTTTCAAAGTACTCTTCTGGATTTGCTTGCTAAAATACAGAAGGAACTAACATTGAACAGCCTACTCTAGACAAGTCACATCACTTACCTTCCCACTACTTTGTGGAATAGGAATTATTATTCTCATTATGCAGATGAAGGAACTGAGATCCATCCAAGGAATAAAGAGTGAAGTTAGTTCTTATTTGAAAGCTAATATCGATCCCACTGCATGCTGCTCCCTCAGACAATAGAAGAAAATTTTGGAAATCATCCCACTCAGCCTTCCCCTGATCTGAATGTCCTCACAAGGACCCTTCTAGGGCATCTCATTCTGTTATAGGACACTTGGAGAAAATTGTGGACACCACTCTCTGATGCATATGCCTATCACCTGGGCTGGGATGCAGAACAGAGTCTGAAGGTAAGGGGAGACCAGTGATCAAAGGACTGGTCAGGGCAACTGGAGACGATAAAAGTCTTTGAAGCAAGCTACTCAGTGATTGCCATTTGGAAACGTGATGCACCAACTTTCCAGTCCTCATCAGAGTGTCGAATAAGAGTGTTAAGGCAGATGACTCTGATATTAATCCATACTCCTTGCTACTGACCCTTGAGTAACTGTAAACCCACCTAAAGTTGTCAGCAACGAGTCTACACCTATCTTAATTACTTAGAAGATAGCTAGAGAGATTCCCACAAAAGCTGAAGTGAGAAAAACATTGTCCGCCGCACTCCCTTCCTTGACCTACCAAGTACCAAGCTTATCAGAAGAAAAAGCAAGATTGGTTTGCATGTGTGATTTTGAGTTTACTCACGGTGGCTCTTAAGTTATCCTAGTGTTCTTTTCAAAATGCTCTCAACTGATCTGGTTAGAAATCTGTTTTTGAATTTCATAAAGGATATATGCCGATATTACCACTATGAGTTTGATTTTTAAAATCAAAACACTTGCCTACATTGACTCTACAACCAGCGTCTACATAGCTGGACAGTCTTGGGTTACCTCCCTGGCTTATCCAGGCACACCTGGTATTGCATTTGGTTCTAAAAATCATCTTTAAAAAGCTTTATGAGTAGCAGTTCCCTATCTTGGCTTTGTTCTTAGGCAGAACTATTGGACCAAAGTGAAGTCATCAAACTTGAGCTAGTAATTGCTGTTTATACCCAGAGCAGTTGGGCATTGGATGTACCCAAGACTGAGTTGGGTTCAGTTAGGCCAATGTGAAGTTTCACCCCCAGGTTCTGATTTTTCCCAATCCTAATGTCTTTCTGTTGCACTCTCTAGGCAACCCTGATGAAATATCTGTAATTTTCTTCCTTCTCTTCTCAAAAGCAAGGATTGTGTCATTTCTCAGTGCATCTCCATTGGTTGGTTCCATATTTCCAAAGGAAAATGCTCAAATGAATGTTTTTCATAATAATAATGCTATTGATGGTGGATTGCAGCAAAAAGAAATAACCTAGAGATAAACGAATTTCTGTTTGAGAAGGAAGGGTATTACAACTGAGTACTCGAGTAGGTCCTACAACACCATACTTTGGATTTGGAAGGTAGCATATCTTCTAGCCAGGTTAAGGGTGATATTTCACAGGTCTAGCTGTTGATTAATCAGACTGGATAGAAGTTTCATTTCCACCTTAAATGTTTGTTCTTAGGGTTTAATTGATTGTACTATTAATCAACATTAGAATTGCTGTGATGTAAATAAATTTCCAACATCCAATTCACCTTTAAGGTAATTAAATTAAGTGTGGTTAGTTTAGAACATTAGGCACCTATGAAACGCGCCTGAGACAAATCTGGCTTGCTCAGCAGCGGAGGTCTTCTTCACGTTTGGTGTCTCATTTCGTATTTCTCCTCGGTTCTCTGTCCCCCTTTCCTCTCCTGCTGGCACTAACTAATTTGTCAGTTAAAGAAGGACACGTGTCGAGTGAAAGTAACAACCTGTTTCATAAACAAGCTCAGCTGCTTCCAAGAGAAACCAGAGGGACTCGTGCTCCTTGCCGAGATGATCCCCTCCTCAGTTTGCTGAATTGTTTTCCAATTTTGATGGAATAATGTTGCACATTATACGTGTATTCAACATCAATTTTCAATCAAAGCTCGGCTGTTGGGGCTAGCGGACTAGAGAACTTGAGTTTCCCTTTTCCTGCCTGCTGGCTGAATAAGGAGTAATGTCTGCTTTCAGTAGCAGAGGAGAGTAGATGGGGAGTGGAACAAGCACGGACTTTTGAGGTAGACAGGTTTGGCTTTCATCCGGTTCAGTTCAACTCACTGTCGTTTGTCCAACCAATACTTATTGAGCACATGCTAGGGGCCCAACTCTGTTCTGGGCACTGAGGAAACACTAATGCACCAGACAGAAAAGCCTAATTCTGCAAGGGTTCTGCACATGGACTCCATCCTAGCTGTATCATTAGATACAGGCTTAGTTCTCTCATCCATAAAAGGAGAGTATTAAGAATAAGGTTATTTAAAGAATAAAAGAAGATGATGGTTAAGTGTTTATAGAAGATATTTTAATCCTGGATCCACGGATCCTCAGACGACCCTGGAGAGAATCCAGGGACACATGGACTTGGATGAAAAAAATTGTATCTTTTTTATATAATTTTAACTAAAAATGAGCATTTCTTCATTTGTGAATGTAGGTAGCAAATCTTTTTCAGTTGTAGTCTATGCAGTTTTGTCAATAACGGAAATCACACGGCACTTGTCACGGACACCTTGAAATACTGCTGAAGCTCATCCCTACTTCAAAATTATGGATGTTACTGTATCTACCACAAGATACTCTTATTTAATGCATTCATAAAGAAGCACATATATTACTACATCATGATTTTTATAACTGTAGTTCAGTATAATTTCATATAACTGTAATTCAGTATAATTTCACACAACTGTATTTCAGTATAATTCCCTTCCTTTGTAGTTCTCTGTACTTGGAAACATTACTTTAAGCCTGGGGAGCCTGTACATGACACTAGACTGTCATACAGGTTCGTGATTCACACAAAAACATAGAACACTTGATTTAGATGTTGTGCACTGTAGTGGTTCTCAAACTTGAGCATGTTTTGGGATCACCTGAGGGTTGGCTAGAACCAGCTGCTACTGAAACCCATCCCCACCATCATTGCCTCCCAGCTCCTGATTCAGCAGGTCTAGGACAGGGTCTAAGAATCTGCATCTCTCACGATTTCTCAGGGACGCTAATGCTGCTGGTCCAGGGACCACACTTGGAGAACCACTGGCCTGAGTATATAATAAGTCTTTAAATGCTGTTCTTTCTCGCATTGACCTGGCACATGAAGATTTCCAAGTCTTTGGAATGCTTCCCAATGATCCAGAGCAGCATCCCGACACACCATCTGACTCTGCGAGCTTCGGCGGGGCCTGCCTGTGACCCAGGTCACATGACCCTACTGTTTGCAAGCCCCGCCTCCACCCCCACTGCCATGTCTCGCTTCAATTCCGACTCGGAAAGACAATTTAAGAGGCATTTAAGTGGAATATTCTGGGATTTAGCATCAAAATAAACGTGTTTTCTGCCAGACTCTAACCCTTTTTCCCTTGTCCCCTGGGATAAAACCTGTCTTCTGCTTTATTCCACGACACATGAATGAATCCTCGACTCAAGTCCTAGTCTCCGTTAGACAAGAGCCTGCTGATGTGCTCAGTTTGGAGACCTAATCAGGATGCAGTGCAACAACCGGGTCCCTGCTACCTATAAAATTCCCACCTTCCTGCATCTCTAGAATCACGTCTTTAGAAGAACTTACAACCTGTAGAATATTGAGCTCAAGTAATATTTTATTAAAGATCTATTAAGTATAAGGGGAAAACTAAGATACAGACCTTATTTTTTTAAATGCAGAGGTTAATATGAGGTGTAAACGTCTAAATAAATCATTGCCATCTCTTCGTTTCCTTTGTATAGTCATTTGTATATTAATTGTGCACTAGTTAAAAATCCATCTCTAGGTCAACTCTAAGTGGACTTTTTAAAAACCCTGATGTTGATCAAAATGGAGTTCTCCTTCGGCAAATTTTTCATCTTCTCAAAGTGTAAGTCCCCATTAACCAGCTCAGGATCTGCTGGCACTGAGTTGGATAAATAAAATATCTTTCTTCACTTTATGAAATCATCCGAGTAAGCAGCTTAAACAAAGACAGTAGCCTTCCCAGATGGAGGAAGATCAGTCTGTGATCTAAATAGTGTCATTGCCTTTACTTTCTGAGAAGCCCACCTGGGATTCTTACTTCCACCACCCTAGTCTCCCTTTCAAACATCACGGTGCTGCATTGGGACTGAGCCATTTGAAGTTCTCCCCGTAGGTCATCATTCCTAAACGAGAGGTGGAGACCATGAGTAAATTATTAAGAAAAAGAATGTCAGAATCATTTTTCATTCTGTACTCTTTCAGCCAGCCTCAGTGAAATGTGTGAAATACGATTGTGAAAGCTCGCTGGATTCTTACCAACATCATCCGGCCCAAGCCAACCCTATCGTTTTGATGCTATCAGTCATGCCAGGGGAACTGTTTGACATGCGCTGAACTAGTGCTGTTCTGCTCCAGTGCTGCTGTGATTAGTTAGACTTTTGGAGAGCTGATGAGTGATCAGTGTCGGACTCTCAGTTTAGGGAGGTTAGGGAGTGACCCCAGCATTCTGCTAAATACAATAGCATGATGAAACCCTCCTTATACAATTGGCAGTAGGCACCAGGTAGAGCATGGTGACAGATTATTGAGAAATAAACAACAGGACCTTCTCGGTTGCCTACAGAGCAGCCTACACAACTAAGAGGCTCCAAATAATTTAGTCATTTACATAGGAGCATATTAATAGCACCCACTTTGTCCAGAGTACTGAGTCATAGTTACCTAGAACTGCACATGAGCCGAACCCTGCAGCTATGAAGCCCAGAGTGTGGAGCGGTCCTAGGGTGTGTCTATATGAGCAACTGTGCAGAATGTCACAAAAGGACCCAGCAGAAAAGCATCACACCCCAAGACAACGAGCTGAGCAGAGATGAAAGTCTTTCCACCCACCCTGAGCCCCTCTGCCTCTCAGTCTGGGCGAGTGCCAGAAACAAGCACAGGTTGGCATGTGCATCCTCCAGGGACGGGGTGGAGGCATCTATAGTCATAATTCTGTCTTGATAAAATAAGTCAGAAGAACTAAATCGAATAATGTTTGCTAGACATCGAGTAAATGCCTCCTCCTCAAGTGCTGAACTACCTAAAAAAATCACATGAGTTTGCCATTAACTCTACTTTTCAGATTAAGAACCTAAGCCTTAATTAAATGACTGCCCTAGGTCACAGAGCTGTCAAGCTGTAGTTGTTAAGCTACAGATGGAGGGCTTCCCACGATACCAAATTGCCTCTCCTTTCAATTTTTTGTGGATTAACCAGTTCAAGTAGAGTCCTTTCTTACATCAGAGGCTTCATAAATAATATCAATCGGGTGCAATTACCTTTCCTAAAAGTCCAAGCTGGGACTCGGAGAACAGTCTTGCTTCATTATGCAGCTGAATCCTGGGCCCTTGGCTGCATAAACATGGATGGCCTACCTGGGGGACAGAGGCTCCCTCCCACTGCTCTCCAATCCCATGCTCAGGTGTTCCCCTAGTGCAGTCCGTATCTCGTAGTAAGCATCCTTCCAAGCTCCCTCACATGGTTATCTGTTTACTTTAGTCCCACTGGGGCCATGATCCCAAACTGGCAATTCTTAGAAATTCGACTTTTGTCTATTTTTGATGACGCTGAAGTTTGGAAAGTTAGAATATTGCTTTTTAATTCATTTTACTTTCTAGAAACTCAGAATGCATGGTCCTGCTTACTGGAGGGAACTTTTTCCTCCAACTCTTCTGGAAAATGAATATACTGTCGGTCAGTTGGTTGACATTATTTTTGTCATTGTTATTCTCTTAGGAATCCACTCAAGAAAAACTTATATTTTTGAAATTGCTGTCATTTAATTCCATAGGCAGTTGATTTAAGCTTCATTTTTTCCTATTAAATGAAAATTAAATTAAGCTCATTATTGTATTAGACAGCCATTGATTGTACCCACTTTGGTTTTAATTAAATGCTACTATTCATTATTTCCTCCTCTGTAGTGCTTTTAATTTTCTTTGGTATATAATTTGCAGTAACAAAAATATCAGTAAATTATTCTTTATAAGTACTATTAGAAGAGAAAGATGTGCAAAACACACCGTGGAAGCAATTTGAGGGTATTTGCTTATTGTTTTTCATTTACTGTTAGTATATTTATCAGTGAATATTTTGCCATGTTCTGCCTTTGTGATAAAACAGGGCATGCCCGTATCTCTCTTGAGCAGCTCTGACTCATGCATTTAGTGGCTGACTTCAAGACATCATTGGTCTTGAAAATGTGCTGACTTTATTGCAATACTAAAGTTATGGTCCAGGGGGTAGATGTTTGAATTTAAGTCTGAGAACATTATCAGAAAGTTTCAAAAAGTGCCCAGAGAAATTCATTTCATTTTCTCTGTAACATTTATGAAGCGCTTATTTCATGCCAAACAGCCTCCCAGGTCATGGCAGTGTGTGAACTGGTAGAAAACCACCATCTCTGGCCTTATGTTACTGGTACTCTAAAAGGGTAAAAGGCAACATAATATATTCTGACCCTCTACCTCCCAAGGAACAGGATCTTTCCGTTATTGACCTGGTCTCCAGGTCGGGGGCCATTCTCTGTGAATCTAGACTAACTAAATGGTGTATTTTACCCTGCTGTAAACACCCTAAGATGATAGATGCTATGTAAATGACACAGCTGAGCTCAACAATGCAAGCACAGCGTGTGTCTGAGTCTCAAACCGAGAACAGAAAAGAAAGTAGTGAGCAGCTCAGACTGTAGACCTACTAGACGCTTGAGCAAAAGCGGTGCATACAAACAGGAACTTGGCCCTCATGTAGTAAGGTATTCTAAAGCTGACCAACCAGGGTGGAAGACCTGCTCAGGCTTAATGCTTGGAGCCAGAGTTCACCTAGGCTAAGCTCTCTCAGTGATCGAACTTAAAAAATGCCACTAACGCTATGATTTGCAATAAGCTAGAGTCCTAGACAGTGTTTTGTGACCCACAGCTGCTCAGAGACTGTACCTGGTTGTGGCCTGGAGGAATGAACCAACAGAGGACCTATCACAGCTTCAGAGAAGCCAGCTGGGAAAGAGGAGGACACGCGAACAAATACCCACCACTCGGAATGAAACTAGCCTTCAAATACACAATTCTAAACTTTAAAGACAGGCCAAAAAGGAAAGCCAGAATCAAGCATTGGGATATGAATCTTCTTCAGATTGAAGGAAATTTTTACACTAGTCTGAATAGTTCTTATGCACACAGGGGCTGGGTATTTGCACCTGCTTAGCATGCACGGAGGCTATGGGTCCAAATCCTAGCACTGATCAAAAAAAAAAAAAAAAAAAA
>NW_022900914.1:10345599-10429310 GCF_012274545.1 Fukomys damarensis | reverse complement strand
AAAAAAAAAAAAAAAAAAAAAAAAAGTATTTTCAAGATATACTTAAGGAGATATTTGAATAAAATTTTTGTTTAAAAAGTTCCACAAGTTAGTAAACAAAAGCAGGCTGAAATAAAGTGAGAACAGGTAGTTATAAACAAAAAGAACCAATTACAAATCTCTCGCATTTTAAAAAGCTAGTGCTATAACAAAAAGCATATTGCCTGATGTTAGGATGATGACGTTAAACCTCTAATTTTTATTATTTGCCCAAGCCAAACTGCTAGAAGTATTTACGCACCCCCTGAATACCTGCCCCCATCCCCCGCTAGCTGTGGGAAGCTACGCTGAAAGGCCATGTGGAGGCCTGCTGTTTTGTGCCACTTTCTACATGAGCGCTGCCTCAGCAGTGCACATCCTACCATTTCAATGCATGGCTGAGGAAGGAAAGATTTCCCCAAAACTTTTAGGCAAAAGGAGGCTTTTGTTTGTTTGGGTTATATTTTTTCCTCTTTCTTGGCTTTTGCTTTTCAGTCTTAAATGTTAATAATGCAGGCCTGACAGGCATTTGTTAAAGAACAAATGGAAAGTATTCAAAATCTCCTTTGGCCTGGCATGGTGGCACATGCCTGTAATCCCAGCACTCGGGAGGCTGAGGCAGGAGGATCACTGTGAGTTCGAGTCCAGCCTGGGCTACATAGTGAATTCCATGTCAGTCTCAACTACATGGTGAGACCCTGTCTCAAAAAACTGAAAAAAAAAAAAATCTCCTGTGCCAACAGGCTTCTGAACACATCGCTGTGGTCTACAGAGAAGGCTGGAGAGGGTAGGGAGGAGATTTTGTATCAGCTACTACTGCCTTAAAGCAGTTAGTGTCTCGTTGTTCTTTAAAATTGTACCTATGTAGCTTATTTTATTTTCGTTTAATCAAATGAACTGGAGGTTTATCCATGGGAAAAATGTTTAAATTTAGTAGCTGAACAGAGAGATGAGCTCTGGAATTGTCTTGGTTAAAGTGGAAAATTAGTGGGTCGGATGGTTAACATTCAAAAATTCACCTATGAAGCCAGGTGTGGTGACATATGCTTGTAATCCTCAGGAGGCTAAGGCAGGAGGATCACTGCGAGTTCAAGACCAGCCTGGACTACACTGTGAGTTGCAGGGCAGTCTCAACTACCTAGGGAGACCCTGTCTCAAAAAAAAAAAAAAATCACCTATGTACTCCTATGAGACATAGATTTTTAAATTTTTAAAAAATGGCTTAGAGACATGAAAGATAGGCTTCTTACATGGTCTAATAGAGTAACAGAAGAGAATGGAGGAGATAGAGAAAAATAAGTATCAGGATAATAATTATGAAAATTTTCTAGAGCTGAAGAAAGGCAGAATTATTTAGAGTAAAAGTTCAAGCCAAATATGTAGCTAAAAGACATCTATTCCCAGATGGATTATAGTGAAATTTCAGATTATCAAAGAGGGTAAAGGGGAAAATCTTAAAAGCTAGTAGAATGTTTTAAAATAAACATTCTCTATATATCATCAGAATAACATCCACCTTGTCAATGCAACAAAGGTTCTTGAAGAGAATACTCTAGTGCATTCCAAGTATTGAGGAAAGGAGTTATTGATCTAAAAATTTTATCACCATCTAAAGTATCATGAAGGAAAAAGGTCAAAGTAAAGGTGTTTTCAGACTTTCAAGTCTTAAGAAGATTTTATAATCCATACATCTCATGAAAAGAATATTGAGGAACAAGTTTCTTCAAGAATACTAAATTGGAAGGGAATACACAAAATACGAGAGATACAAGAAACAGTACAGAAATGAATAAAATGTGTCTGTAAATTTTGTTACTACAATTTTTCATTAATTGCAAGAAATAATTTAAGTTACCTTTAAGAAGTAATGAAAACTCTTAAGAAACAAAACTAAGCAAAATCAGAGGTGGTATTAGTGGATACTTCAAGCTTGCTCAATTTTGTTTTGGAAGGAAGAAACACTAAAAAGTTAAATTTTTCTACAAAACTAATTATAGTTAAGTCTGCATATAAGCATTTAAGACTGTTTCAAAGAGTAGAAAGATAATCTATAGGTTCCAAACTAGATGAGAACAAAGGAAATATAGAAAACATTTATTTAACAGAAACAGAGAAAAAATTTTTTAAAGAAACACTATTAAAAATTTATGACAGTAGAATTAAATCAGACTTGTTGGTAATCACAAAAAAAGGCAAATTGACTATATTTACCTACTTAAAAGATATATTATCACCCTGAATTTAAAAGAAAAACAGACTCCCAACTATCTACTTATTAAAACAGAACCATATAGAAAAGTTAAAAATAAGATGGAAGAATATTTATTATCATGGACCAAAGGAAATTATTATTACTTAAAATAGAATCTATTCCCCAAAACTCACAAGTGTAAGAAACCCAACAAAATAGTAAGGGAAGAATCTAGCAAGGAGACCTAGTAAGAGCAACCTTGTATGGACTTGCTGGACTTTGTTATGTGTAAAGTAAAATCTGAGAAAAAATAGTGTTACTGACGAGGCCATTTTGTCAGAAATTTAGAGGTGAAACAGAAAAATAATTAGCAAGATTATAGAAGATTTAAACAACAAAATTATCATGCAGCATATTATTTGAACCCAATAGATCCATAGACACTTTGGACATTTATGAAAAATGGTCACACTCCTATCCAAGGAAATCACACTTCATGGGCTGGTGTCATAGTAATCTTATTCTCTGACCACAGGGCAATTAAACAAAGTATAATACTAATAAAAGTAGGTTGAAAACAATAACAACATATGTTTGGAAACATTAAAGCTCCCTTCTAAATAACTAATGCATAAAAAAGGCAATCTCATGGAAATTGCTCAATGTTTAGAATTGAGAGAATAAAAACAGTAATCAAAATTTGTAAAATGAAGAAATCAAATTTATTGCCTTATATACATATTTAAAATTGTAAGGTTCAGCACAATGGGCTACAACTTTAAAAAACCTAACTAAACTGAAAGAAAATTTAAGAAAAGTATGAAGACTGGTCTAGGGCCAAGGATTTAGTTCAGTGCTTCCAATGTTTGCCCCACAAGTACAAGGACCTGAGTTCAATCTCCGGTATGGAAAAAAAAAGACTGGTCTAAAACATAGTTCTTTGAAAAACACTAATGGAGACAAAAGAGGGAAAGAGAAAGAAAGCAATAAATATAGATACAAGAAAAATGTTTTAATAAATGAATTAAATGATTGCATATCAATAAATCTGAAAATTAGATGAAAAGCATGATTATCTAGAAACACAAATTGCCAGCCTTGACTCAAGAAGAAGTAGAAACTGAATAAACTGATAACTATTCATGAAAAGGAATCACTAATCCATCCGCTGTACCACTCCACAGAAGTCACAAGACTCAGATGCTTTTATAAACCTTTTTTAACCCCTGTCCAGAAACACAGAAGTCCTATCCTTTATAAATTATTTCAGAGAATAGAAAAGAAAGAAAAAGAAAATAAAAGAAAGAGGCAAAACTGCCAACTCATTTTAGTGGCCAACATATTCTTCTTACCAAAAACTGTTCGTAAAAAAACACTTTAGACCAGTTCATTTAAAACTTTAAACCCCAAGTAAAACTCTAGCAACCGAATTCAGTCATGTGTTAGCATATGAATTTGGTTGTTAGCGTTTTAGTCTGCTAACATGAGTACCTGCATGTATTTATGTTTGTGTGTATGTTTGTATATAGACATAAAATGACCTGTCAAGATTTAGCCCAAGAATACAAGAATGGATCAACAGAAAACATATTAATTAGATGAAGTCATTCTATCTAGCAAAAACCTTCCTGTGTAGTAATGATACAAATGCATGGGTGACATGGAAAAACACCAGTCAGAATAATGACCATATCTATGAAGAAAGCAAAATCATAAGATCCAAGAAGAATACACAGATGGGCTTCGACTGAAAATATATGCGAACAAATTAAATAAAATCTAAAGCAAAATAGCAAAAACATGATTTGATGAAGCCAGATTGGAAACATGGGTGTTAATTAAATTATTTTTATATATTAAAAATATTTAAATATTTCACAATTAAAATTAAAATAGTTTGTATGTATACCAACTCCCCCAATGAATATAACCATTATGTAGTACAAACATACACAAATAAATAAGTATTAAATTAAAATGTCATTTAGGGATCAGCTGAGTTACTTGAAAATCTTTTTTTTTTCAGCTTTAATTGAGTTTATTGGTACATTTTAGGGATACAGTACAGTTACATTCATTGTTGGGATCTTGTACCTCTACATGACAGCTCTTGGTTCTCATTTTTTCCCCTTGTCCCCGCCCTCCCTTCACCCCCTTCTCCCCTCCCCATCTACAAACACTTTATTTCCATCTTTTCATTATCTCACATTTTTTTCTTTTCCCTTATTACCCTTCCTCTGCCCATCCCACCTTCCCTACACCTTTAGACCCTTTCTTCCCATTTCACCATGTCAGTAATCTTATTAGGATCTTATTACAGTTAGATTCCCAATAGATCACTTGGCTTGGACCTGAGATTCAGTTCTTTGTTTTTACTACACCTTTACCCTTTCTTCCCATTTCACCATGTCAGTAATCTTATTAGGATCTTATTACAGTTAGATTCCCAATAGATCACTTGGCTTGGACCTGAGATTCAGTTCTTTGTTTTTAAAAAGCTCCCAGGCAGTGCTGCCACTTACAGGTACATGGACCACACTTTGGGTAACAAGAGTGGCTCTCAGGCCTGGACATACACTTTTCATAGCATTAGCTGGGGAGCTTTAAAAAAAAAAAACCCTGTAACCCATCCCAGAGATTCTTATTTGACTGGGGCACTTAAATATCAGTAAGTTTTGAAACTCATAACATGATACCAGTGGACGGCTTTGGTTTTTGGCTTTGCTTTACATTCTATTCTGGAACCTCTCCTGCTCACTTTCAGCTGAAGCATAAGACACTTGTAGTTCATTCCATTGCACCAACAATGCTCATTTCTGTACAAAGCACCCATAAGCTGCATGGCATGGCTGGCCTGATAGCGCACTATAAGACTGATACCCACTTAAAACATGACCTTCCCAAGGTGTTGCATGCTTCTCTTCCAGCCTTGCCCTGTATGTCTTTACCAGTTCACCCTGATTCGATAGTCATAGATATCTTTCTTTCTGTCTTACTTTTCTTTCACCTTTTCTTTCTCAGGTTTGTACCTATACTCCAAGTTCACTTTCATATGCAGAATCCTAGAACTTGAGGCCTTAAGAATTAGAGGTTAGAAATTTCACTGACCACTCCCTCCACTTTATAAATCCATGGTGCTGAGTGGCAGAATAACATCCCTCAGATCAAGGCATGCTGCCCAGTGGTATATACCATTCTGAACCACTGGTCCCCAGACCTAGAAATACCTTTCCAAGTCCAGAGAGAGCCATTATGGCTTGTGTTACTCGAGACTTTATTCCCATACTAGTCTCAAATCCAGAGGAGGAGGAGGTGGCTGGTCATAATTTATCCAGAGAATTATACTAAAGGACTCTCCATTGTCCATTTAAGGTCCCTGGCCACAAGGCCAGAAAGGAAAGCCTCAACTTGATCAGGTTTTCTGATAGGCCCACTGTATTCTTTCTTTCAAGTCAGGCAAGACATGGGACAGTTAATTAATTAATTTCTTTCATTGTGGGGAGAACTGAGGCTTAAGAACCTTTGAAAATAAAAGAGAAAGTCATTCTGTTGCTGGGTTTTAAATAGTACCTTGACCCGCTTTCCTGAATATAAAGTAACCACTATATCAATAGTCCTTCTGTTCACTTATCACTTTTCTGGGCAGGAAAGCTGTGAACCATGTAAAGAGAAAAATGACAGCTGGAGAGAGGAGTTCCAGAAAATCATATTTAAGTTATACAAAGAAGAAAACTTTAGACTCAAAAACTATTAAAACTGACAAGACCTTAGAGACAGTGGGTCCAACACCATTTTTAGGTGACAAAAATTGAAGCCTTAAGAAGAGGTTTTGCCAAAGTCAGAAATTCCAGAAAGCTCGAGAAAGAAAAGGACAGTGAGTTTGGCAGGCACAGATTAATCAGTTAGCTGAGCCTTTATTTATGCAGTATGCACTGATAAGATAGTATGTATAAATTGATTTTTGGTAAAATCAAATTATATGTGAAGTCTATTATAGGAGTTTGCAGTTTATAGGAATCTTACGATAAAAACTGAAAAATAATTTTCTTCCCTATTGCCCTTCTATTTTAATTCTGGATTTGTCTACAGGGGAGTCACTTAAAGCCACACATATTGTCAATTCACTGAATTCTTACTGCTGAGTTTGTTTTCCCACTAAGATGAAAATGATGGAATGGTAAAATAAAGCACTGAACTACAGAGCAGGACTCCACATGCTAGCCCAGATCTGACTCTTTACCCACTGCTCCGGAATAATCACATGGGCTCTTCTTCACTAACTGCGGAGCTGGTCCTCAGACAGGAGCAAGGGCCCCTGTTAGAGAAGTCACACATGAGGCATGTGAGATGACTCAAAGGACTTCACTGGATCTCCTTTCCTTCTTTAGAATTTGGGCTACTCCAAGCACAGCTCCTGGATGGCAACAGTGGCCCCCACTGAAAGCTCATTAGAAATGCAGACACTTAGGCCTCCCTCACACCTGCCCAGTCACAGTCTGGTAGGACCTGAGAGAAACAATAGCTTAGGATACCTTGTTTCCTTTCCCACATGGCAGGTGGCTTAACTCCAAGACTTTCCTAGTTCTCACTTTTGCTTCTGCTGATACATTGCTAGAAAGTGCATGTTGAGGTCTTAAACCAGCCAGCCCCACCTCCCACCTCTGCTTTCATTCCTTCATTTCACTGGTCTCTTCTTTGGCTGCTGTGTAGAGTAAGTCGTAGGCTAACTGACAGCAGCAAGAAATATCAACATGTGCCTGAGGCAGAGAACAATAAAAAGCAAAGACGATAAATATAGAGAGACAATAATCCACAAAGCCACATATGTATTTAAAGTTTTTATTCTTTTAGAAGTTTTTACTTTTCATTGTAAAGATTAATTGTGAAACACTGTAGACATCTAGAAGTAATACATGAATATAACAAGCACTCATATATTCACAATTTAGACATCAACATTTTACCCTAATTACTTTGCTTTCTCCTTTTCAATAGATAAAGCCAAATCCTCACACCATCCTCCCTTCATCCTCCTCCATGGCTCTCCTTGAGTTTCTGCATGTTATTCTGTATGATTCTATACTTTTCCTTTATACATATGTATCCATCTCCAATGAATATTCTCTTTTATCACACTGTACATGTCTTTTGGAACTTGTGCTTATCACTCCACATTATATTTTAGGAAATTTTCTGTGCTGAATTTTAAAAGTTTGTTCACTCTTTTTTAAGTGCTGTTTAGTATTTAACTGAATGAAGAAAAACCTAGAGGCAGTTAGACTGAAGAAAACAAGAAGAGCTGCTTAAAAAAAACAAAACCAAATGATTTTCATCTATGTCTACTGTGTCTTAGATCAGAGTTTCTCTAACAGATTCCAAGAATCCCATGCCCTATTCCTTATCTACATCTGTCTCTTCTGCCCTGAAGTGAATGCTGTCCTCCAGATGTTCCTAACTTCTCCCAAGGTCATTGCCACAGCAGAAAGTGCCTGTACTTCTGGGTGGTGGTAGGAAGACAGAGCATTGGCCACCCTCAGGGCCCTCAGCCAAGCTGCCTTATACTCCTTTGTGTAGCTTTGTGCTCTTCAATCAAAATACCATGACTGGAAAAGGCTCAACAACCAGGCCCTAGGAGTACATGTTGAAAATACGAAGACCAATTATTGCTACAATTTATCCTAAAGGATATTTGCAAAGCCACATGCCTGAGATTTATGGTGTGACATCTAGAGATTTCATGCACTATATTTCTCACTTATGGGCCTCAATTTAGTTAAGAGAAAAGAAGCTTTCTAGAGCAAAAACACCCTAAAGCTTTGGTAAAATGGGATATGTAATTAATTCCCAATCATCAAACAAGTAAAGAGAAACTTTCAGGCCTACGTGTTCAAGTGTTCCTGGGTGTGCTTGTTAGGTCCTGGCCATAGAGCTGTGCACCAAGGACTGAGGCTATGGTTGAGAGCACAGAGCCTATGTCTCTGGCTGCAGGCCTGGGAAGCTCCGGGTGGGACCTGTCTCCAGAACAGTGCAGATGTGTCTGCTGCAGAGTCTCCATCCAGGTGACGTCACAGCAGATCTGCAAGGGCGTCTGAGTGGCTGCAGCCCAATAACCCTCTCTAAAACACATCTTTCCTCCCTGGTATGATGGGGCCCAGTCTCGTAATAGCTTAACTGCCTTTTCGTTAGTAGCTTAACCGCCTAGAACATTAGCACTCTGATATGGAAACAGAATGTCATGGGCAGGGCTTCATTCGATGGCATTTACCTAGTGTGTTACCTTGGGCCAGGGTCCTGTACTTCCCAGGGCCAAAAACTAGATTCCTTTTAGTGTTTTAAAATCAGTCAGCCTCGGACAGTACCCAGATTCACAAGTTAGGTGTTTTCCTACCCTCTGCATTTGCCCATGCCATGCTAGCAGGCTGGGGCTCCCACCTTCCTTACCTTCCCAAATCTCACCTGCCCTCCACCGCCCACCTCAATTGCTTAGATCCTCCTTGAAACCTCTTCTCAGCTCCCCTCCCCTGACCCAAGTCACCCCTTCCTTCAAATATGTCCAGCGCTGAGCCGGAGATGCGGCCCTGTGGTAGAGCACTTGGTTAGCGTGTGTGAAGCCCTGAGCTTGATCCCCAGCACTGCAGACTGAGTGTAGCGGGGAGGGGGGTAGTGACTACGTCCAGGGCTCATCATTAATATGTGTTAGGCATCTGTCTTAAATAACCTTATAGTGTAAATCGATTTGCATATGCAAATAACCCATTCTGTGGGAACCCTGAGCGTACAGAATGAGCCCTTTATTTCAAAGCTCTCCTAAGTCTTAGCATGGGGAAAAGGGTAGTCAGAAGAAGGCAGTGTCACCAGGGAAAGGCTCTGTCTCACGTACACAGTGGTGAGAGCCCTTGCCCTACCTTTCCTGTGCCTCATGGTGGACGGTGGATGGATGTTTTGAGGCTGAAAAGCACTTTCTGCAAAATAAGGACCATATTAATCTGTGTGCCAAAAAATGGCTTGTTAATTCACTTTAAATAATACATGGAATAACATGTCCTCTCCCAGAAATTAGGGATGGGTGACAAGGGCCCTTTTCCTCTGTATAGTTATATTCACATTTGTAGCTTATATTCATGTTTCTCTTTGTGAATATATTCACATTCATCTTTCTTTCTATTGGGTCTGGAGCCAAAAGCAGTGAACTTGGGGAGATCCGAGAAGCTGAAAGCGAGAGCATTTCTTCTTTTTTTTATGGATAGAAAGGCGTACATCAAGAGGGGCAGCAGTGTTCACAGCTTATCAATTTTGAACTCAGACTCAGAAAAATAGTCTTTTTTCTTCCTGTTTGCAGTCAACAGGCTCTGTGCTGACAAAAGATCTTGCCTGGCCTTCCCGACATGTTCCCATCTAGTACCTCCAGCTAAAACTCCGGCTTTCCCATTCTAAATCATATTCAAATGCAGTTCGTGTTTCCTTGCTGCCAGCCTGGTGCTGAGTGACCAGTCTGCCCTGAGCCATCCAGCCACACCTCAAGGCCCCACATTTCTTGGTGCCTCTGACTGCACCAAACCCACTCACCCTGTCATCGCTGCACACCCTCGGTCCCCACCAGCACTGCACCTCTGGAACCGGCAGCAGATTAGATCTCTCACCCTCAGAACTGCCGTGTCCCTGAGCAGGAAGAGCTGGCCCTCTGAGAAGTCAGCTCTTTAGTCCATAACCTTCCCAATCACAGAGAGACTCTGGATTATTAAAAATCGTATATAGTAAAGCCTGCAATAAAATGGCTCAACCCTAAGTTGGGGATTTACTGACTTGCATAGCTGGGAAAGAAAGAAATTACACTGCATGTTAAACACCCTACTAGGCAACTTTATGGTTTTAATCTCACCACATCCTCATCCGGACTAGAGAGTGAAGTGTTGCAATTTATTTTACGATATGGAATCTCAGAAAGGTTAAGTAATGGGCCCCCAAACCACTTAGCTGGTGACAGCTGCTTTCTCTTATGCACGATGCTGCCTCTGTGTAGTGGGATAAAAGGTACTAAGCATGTTGATGGTGATGAAATTTTTCCAAGCCTACTGGCTCATTGCAGTCTCTATGGCCCATTCATACCTTCTATACAGGGAGTTACCTCCCTGCTCCTCCTCAAGTACCCAAACCTGGCCCAGCCTGTAGTGCTCAGCTCAATGTTCCCTCATGAATCACGTCTTGCTTTGGACACCACAGCGTATGTAACCTAGGTTCCCCACAACCTAGACCCTTCTGCATCCTTTGCCCAATGGGTAGGGAATCAACCTCCTCATTACACAGTTTGGTTCCTGGAGGCAGAGGACAGAGTCGAGTAAGTAGGGGACCTGATGACAGCCTCAGCCCTCACATTGATCTTAAGTCCATTATTGACATTTAGGTGTTTGCTTGGCTTAAGAGTTCATCATGGCTAACGGGAAAAGAAATCATGTAATAAACCTTTTTCAGGGCTCCTAACATTCTTGGATTTCATTTTATGAAAGAAGTTTTGATAAAAAGAAGAATCGGCATGAGACCCCCTGGAGTTGCTTAAGGACAATTAAAATAGCCATGGGAGGAAGAAGGACCGTAAGTGAGGGAAGGGTAAGAAAGCCCCAGGCTGCCTTTGCCTGCCTGCCTATGTTCCAGGGAGTTGTTGGCTCTTTGGGCAGGGATTCCAAAATGGGAGAACAGGAAAGTTCCCAGGAGTGATCTGGGCCTATTCCCCAGAAACTACGGGGAAAAGCCCTCGAAGGGTCAGGAGAGCCAGCTGTTGTCTTTACAGATTACATATCTGAAAGTGTTACTCCCGTGCTGCAAATGCCACATTGCTATGGGCCACAGCAGCCAGGCCTCAGTCTCAGCGAGCATCAGTCTCCCCCAGGACATACATCTGTTGACACAGGCAGAGTCTGGCTTTTCTTCCACACAGTCATTGTATGCCCAGTACATCCCCGCCCCTTTAGAAATCCACTGAAACGTAATTAGTGATTTATTCGCAGTTCTCAGTGAGATGTCCCCATGTGGAGGCTCTGCCACCCTGTATGATAAGACATTCATTGGGCAGATCACAGTGAAAGCAACAGGAGTGACAGGGTTCTCTTCTGGTTTTGGGCCCCCTCTTGCTTTGTCCTGCGCCCTTCGCATCTCTCTGTGAACCCCATCAGAATGCATGTGACTGAGAGTCAGGTACATCCACTGCAATGAACATTAACTACAAAAAGGCAACTCAGTCAATACCTGAAGATTCATTAGTAACAAATTACTAGCAACACATCTCGCACCTAATTCCTGCAAGGTGGCGCTGCAATGAAGAATACTACAGAATGGAGCCTGAGCTCTTTGCAGGGCCTGAGGCTCATTTGCAACCTGCCTGATCTGTTGTTTCATTCCCTGTTCCATCCCTCTCCTGGGCAGCCTCACACCCCCTGAGTCTCAACCCACACTCCAGGCTTCCTTGCCACTTCAGGCACCCTGACCTGGGAAGCACCACCTTCCTTCTCCACCCAGACACTCCTGCTTGTCTCAGGGCACGCTGCTTGCTCTCTCTTCTGTGCTGCCCGCTTCAGCCCTTTCCACACCACTGGTTCTATGGATGCATAGAGTTTTAGCTACATACCTAAAAACACACTGCGGTTGTCTCTGGAGGGTAGGGCTCTGTGTGTGTGTGTGTGACTGATATATTCAGACATTCTTTACATTTTTTTCTACAGTGTACCTTTTCTACAATGATCTTTATAAATGGAAAAAGTCAGTGTTTAATAATAACTGTGGTGTTATGTCTCTCGGCCCCTACTAAACTTTGGGGTTATCCTGGGTAGAAACCAAATCTTTGTTACCTCTGGGGCCTGATACAGAATTTAGAACCCAAAACACACTCACTGTGTATCAGGTGAATGGATGGTTAAATAAATGGCTGCACGCATCAGGGGAAGAGGGCAGCATTTCAGTCGGCAACTGAAGACACGCATCTGAGCCTCTGTCTCCTCACCGGAACGGTGGATGACAAATCTTGTTGGTCTCAGCATCATAAACTGTTCCTGTGGAGTCTTAGGACCATACCCTCCACCCACCACTGAATAGGCTGGCGGGGCTTGCTGTTCCCTGGCTGTGGTCGGTGCTCTCTCTCTCTCTCTCCTCCATCTGTCAGAAGCAGCCCTGTGCAGGATGACTGAGGTCCATTTCATTGCAGTTGTGGGACTTAAAGTCACCAGTCACCTTTGCCACCTGTCTACAATTTTATAGACATGCTTTCCCTGTTCATCGTGATATCAGCTTGCACAGTTTCTCTTCAGGTGCTCAGAGCCTTTCAAGCATGAAGCTCCTGTAGATGAATGAGCCTTTAACTGGGGCTGGGTGCTCCTTACTCTGTGGGACCCTGCTGCACTCTCGGCTGTCTTAAATTTCCAGCCACATTTTCTCTACCTTTGACCGAGAGGCCAAGGCCAAGCCAAGACTGGCCTCTGGCATTCCTCAGTGTCTGTAGAGAGAGAATGGGTTTTAGCCACTCACTAAGGGAGGGGACAATGGCAGAGACAGCTGCCTCTTTCTAGAGCTGTCTGGGGGAAGCAGGAGGTAGATCCTCATCCATGGAACCCATAGGAGCTGGGAGTGTCCCCCAGTGTGTGAAGCAGGACGTGAAGGGACTCCTTTAGAGTAGGAAGGGCAGGCTCTGCCAAATACTCACTCTGTGGACTAAGTAGGGGACTTTTCCTCTCTGGACCTGTTTCCTTATCAGCCAGATGGCAGTGATGTTTCCTGAGACTCGGTTCAATACAGGGAAATCCTCTTCTTTCCCTGCCTCCTTTGTGCTCCCTGAGGCCCAGGGTATCCCAGAGATGTGACTCTCATTCAACCAAGAAAATTGTCCAGGACTGGCTGCTGGACTTCGAGGTTCTTGTCCACTCCTGTCCCTCTCAGGCTGGGGCTGGACACCATGTGTTACTTCTGTAGGAAGCAAGCAGAAGGGGTCAGCTATTTCACAAGGAGTTGATGGCTGAGTTCAGGAGACAGAGGAAGGAATGCAAGAGCAGGGACGCCAGATTAGACAAAGGAGCAGGGCAGCTTCTGTAGCGACTTCAAGGGCTCTCTTCAAAGGAGCGCCAGAGCCTGGGCCGTGACCAGTGGCAGGCACAGTGGACAGGCCTGACCAGCAGAGCCTTTGAGTACGTAATTAGTTCAGGCATTTGTGCTCTTCTGTTTTCACCTTTCAGCTTGATCTGATAAATCACCCTCTCCCTATTTCCCATTCCTCTGGACACCCAACCTGAACTAAACTCCCCAAATCCAACAGAATAAGAAATGAATTCAGGGTAAGTGTCTGTGCCGCAGTGCTCTCCTGTGAAAGAGAGCATTTTCCTGAATCCACAATTTTTTTCCCAAAGGCAAAAGAGTCAGATATCGTTACAGAATAGCCAGAAGTCTATAATTGATGCTTGCATAGAGCCCACAAGTGAAGCATTTGGAAAAACCAGGTACACTTAATCTGCTGGGAAACAGAAAATCTTTGCTCTTCCCCTCAGCACCCCGAGAACTGTTGATGCTTCTCCTTCTTTTCATGATCTAAACTTATTTTATTATATATAACTGTATAATAATATGAGTGAATTTTTTAAAACCGAAATCATTCATGTAAATTGCTCCCCAGACTAAACTGGAACATTAGCAGAATCTAACAAGCTGTCTTATATCCCGCAGTTGTCACAGTCCCTTAAAGATAATCTTTATTTGACTTATTTCACTATAAAGTTTTCCTGTTTTCAAGTTTTAAATGAATAAGCATATGAATATCAACCACAGTATTTTACATCTATGAACTATTTTTATTTAGTTGTATAGAGCAGTAGTTTGGTTTTCATTGTTGTATAATATTCCATTATTTGAATATGCCACAATTTATCCAGTGAATTAGTTCTGACACATACCATTTGGTGTACATATGGACGCTTGTGTTTTTTAATTTTACCATGAAGAGGGAAAATGTGTGTTTGGTCAACTCTAGGAAATACTACTGAGTAGTTTGCCAGAGCGATTGTACCCATTTGTATCCTCTCCAGCATTGTGTTGAGAATATGATCTATATTCTCAACAAACTGCCAGGGTCAATTTGTGTTTGCTTTGTCGTTTTCTTTGTCTATGACCACACTGATGAGTGAGACAGCGCTTACACTTTCCTAATGAAGAATAAGTTGAAAATACCTTCCATACGCTTCTGGACATTTCTTTTGCAATGAGCCAGTGCAAATCTTTTGCCCTTTTATGATGTTGCATGGATTGTATTTTCTTAATGATTTTAGCGGTTCTTTGTATAAATGTGGCCCGAAGTCTTTTATGACCTGAATACATTGTATTGAAAACACTTCTTCCTGGCTGTAGCTTCTCTTTCCATTTCTTTACCTTTTAATGAAAAAAAAAATTTGCAACTTGCTGATTTTTTGGTTTCTTGCCTGTGTCTTATTTATGAAATCTTTACCTATGTCATTGTCACACGTGTTCCTTCACGTTATCTTCTGGACAGTTTATTGTTGTTCCTTTCACAGAGAGGCCTGTAGTTCATTTGGAATGGGTTATTGTGGCATGAAGTAGAGGTAAAGACGCATCTTGGCATGACGCAGGTCCCACTGCTCCTGCACTCTATGTGGGAAAGAGCTGCAACTTTCTTCTAGGTAGGTCATTGTAAATGTGGTTTACTTTCTGGACTTCCGTGAGTCTCTAGTCTGTCTTAGTGTCAGTATCATTTTATTTTAATTAGTGTAGCTGTGTTGGCATCTGGTAATATCAGTCCACCAACTTCATTTCTCTTTAAGATTGTCTTCGTCGTGCTTGGTCAATTTGCATTTCTCTCTATATTTTGGAATTACCTCATCAATTTCTGTATAATAAGGAAGCTACTGAGATTTTTATTTGGAGGACATTAAATGTGTACATTAATTTGAGGAGAACTGACATTCTGAAAATATCAAGTCCTCTAGGCCTTTGGCATAGAATATATAGCCTTTATGTATTCAGATGTACTTTCATTTCTGTCAGTAATATTTTATGGTTTTGTTTGTGTTCTTCTTCATATTCCTTTATACTTATTTTATGTGAATTCTAAATTTTTTGTAAAAGTTATTTTTAAAAATTAATTATTTTATGAGTAGTATTTAAAAATAGTCTTTGTTGTATATTAATAATATTCCCAAATACCATGCCAAATTACTCCTGATTTTGTAATCACAAATTTAAGTTTATAGATTCTTTCAGATTTCCTATTCTGTTACCTAATAGTTTTAGTCTATCTTTACCAAATATTATGCCTTTTATTTCTTTTTCTTGCCTTATTAGCTTGGCTAAGAGAACTAGTGAACTATGTAAGTGGAGATTATAAGAATAATTTTCCCATTCCTTAACTCAAGGGAAAGTTTTCAGTATTTCATCATGAGGTGTGATATTCACCACTTGATTTTCAAAAATAATCTTTATCAGACTGAAGAAGTTTCCTTCTATTCAAGTTCCTAGGGTTGCATAACAAATTGTCCCAAAATTTAGTGGGGAAGGTAAAAACCAGTCATTGCTCTCATAGGTTCTGTGGGTCGGGATTTCAGACAGGATGCAGTCGGGAGGGCTTGTCTGTGTTTCAGTGCCTGGGGACCCAGCTGGATGGAGAATTTGAAGGCGAAGCACTCGAGTCCTTTGAAAGCTTGTTCTCTCACACATCTGAGGATTGATCGCAGCAGTTGGCTGGGGGTTTTCTCCTTGGACTTATCCATAACCTGTCCATACCTAGCCTCTCCATACAAGCTGACTCAGGCTTCCTCCTCCATGGTGAATGGGTTCCAAAGGTGTGAGTATCATGTGAGAGGAAGGTGGGAGCCATATCCCTTCAATGATCTAACTAAAAGGCACATGGCATCACCTGCACTGCATCTTCCTCAATGAGGTAGTCTCAGAGCCCAGAAAGTCCTGGGAGAACATGTGGGGAAAGAAGTGTTGCTGCAGCCACTTTTTGGAAAAAAAAAAAGCCTATCACAGCTTTTTTATTTTGAATGTGTTGAGGGTTTAATCATGAATGAGTGATGAATTATATCAGATGCTTTTTTTCTATATCCATCAAAGTGATTGTATACTGTAACCTTTTTACTACTCAGTAGTGAATCATTCTGATTGCATTTTGAGAATCCAACCTTATATCCTGGAATAAGCCCATCGTGTTTTGATGTATTATCCACGTTTGATATAACTCGTATTGATTTGCTAGTATATTGTTTGGGACTTTTGCATTATATTCAAATATGAAATTGGCCTGTATTTTTTCCTTCTTGTAGGCCTTCTTAGCTTTTATTATTAAAGCTATGTATGTTGATTTTATAAAACATAAAGAGAACTCTATTTTTTTTCTGTTTTCTATTAACCATGAGTAAGTGAAATAGGTTCTACTGCACCTTTAAATACTTGGAAGAACTCATTGGAAAAGCGATCTCAGCCTCAAATATTCTTGGGCACTTAATCACATATCCTATTAACTTGTTAACAACAAATTTTTGTACCAAGCTGTTTGTGGTTACCCCAGAGATTCCCAGCATTCTTTATTCCTTCCTGGATTTCTGTGCTTCCATATAGAACCATTTTCCTTTTGCTTCAAGAGCTTGCTTTACTATTTCTTTTAGTAAAACTTTGCTGGCAAAAAATGTTCCGAGCTGTTTCGTCTGAACTGCCTTATTTCACTTGCGTTACTGAAGCATATTTTCACTGGGTGAATAATATTTGGCTGGTAGTCATTTTCTCTCAGTGCTTTGCATGTATCACTCTGCTCACTTTTGGCCTCCATCGCCTCTGTTGGAAACTCAGTCTCAGCTTTATAGATGTTTCTTTGGAGGTAATGTTTTTTCCCCTCTGGCTGCTTTAAAGATTTTCTTTTTGTCTTTGATTTTTAGCAACTTTGTCACGATGGACCTAGGTATGGTTTTCTATTTGGCGCTTAAGCTTGATGTTTTTGTCCGTTTTAAGTAGTTTTCAACCTATATTTTTTTCAGTTATTTCCTTTGTCCCTTTTTTTTCTCTCTCTCTCTCTTTCTTTGGATACTGCAAAATACATGTATTTCAAAGCTTTCTCATTTTGTCTCACAATTTGGAACTTTTCTGCATATTTTGTTATTTTTCTTTTTTTTTTTTTTGTTTTCCTATTCTCTGTGACTTACCTTGGAGTTATCTGTTGACCCCCTTCCAGTTTACTAATTCTTTTTTGCTGTGTCCAGAATTACTAATTTTACTAATTGAATTTTTCATTTATATAATTTCCATTTCTTATTTTTAAAATTTCTGTTCTCTGATTAAATTCTTTATTTGTATCTATTATCTTTAGCTTATTCTCCTTACACTTATTTTAACGTCTATATCTGGTAACTCCAGTACCCATAGTTTTCCTTTTATCTTCTTAGCCTTTATTATCAAAGTTATGCTAACTTTATAAAATAAGATGAGAAATGTTCCTTATTTTTCTATTTTCTGTTAAGTCTATATAAAATTGATTTTACTACATATTTAAACATTTAGACTTCACTATTGTTTTTTCCTATTGTTTTTTATTTTGGCTTTGTATACTTTGGCCCAATTTCCTGTCATTCCTGGTAATATTTTATTGAATTCTACAGACTTTGGATGATGTTAAATTTTAAAGAAGTTTCATCTTCTTTTGATAGGGGGAATATCCTGATCTGATCAGGATTAGATGACTCAGGGCTCTAAAGTCTCAGTGAAAAAGTGGGATGAATTGGCAAGAATGGGGAACTAACTGAAAACCAGTGAGGGCCTGGGAAGACAACTGGTGACTGGTGAGGGAGACTGAGTCAAGCACTCTGAAGCTGAGGCCCTTCTGTGACAGGATGATGGTGTTCAGAGAGCTGCAAGGAAGACCGAATCAGGAACGAGTAAGGAGGGATTTGATTACCACAGAGATAGAAAGTCTTTGACAGTGTGCTGGGACTGAATGAATACAGTGATCTTATCTAAGGGAGAACATAGTGATTACATGTCTAAAATTTAAAGTAAGAGAATCCTATCAAAGTATTAGGCTTAAAAAAGAAGCTACAATATGTTTTCTTTCTGGATCCACTGGTTCTTCCAAGTAACTGTCAAATTAGGAGCTCCGGGTATTGAGAAGTCAATTGGGCCCGCGATAATAGCTGTGATCACTGAGTTGGCTCATTCTTTATGTTGGCCCATTGTACCCACAGATGCAGACTAGATCTGGACGCTCATCTTTTATTACTTGGTTGATCGGGTACCTGCTCTTTTACTCAGATTGGCAGAAACAGTGGCCACTTCTAGGCAAGTTTACCGTGTCAGGCCTCATTAGAGCTGGCTACTTCTAAGGCAAGTCGGTCTGTCCCACTGATTTTGAGGCAGTTACTGGTTTGTTTTGTGCCACTTTAGTTTGAAGCAAAACCTTTCATTTAGAAGGGTGGAAGAAAGGCACTTCTCTCCAGGAACTTACAATGTACTAACACCTTCCATAATAGGACATTCATTTCATCTGTGTCTTCCAAACTCCTCAGAAGATGTCTTCTAAACCCCCATCAAGTGCCCAGTCAGCAGTAGACAAACTCTGTCACCTCAGGACTCCTCTACAATCTTAAAAATGATTGAAGACCCCAAGGAGTTTAAATCATGTGAATTATAACTATTGATTTTATCATATTATGCATTAAACTGAGACATTTAAGTCGATTTATCTATTTACAAATAATGATAAATCTGTTATGTAACATAACAGATATGTAGCACAAATAACCTATTTTAATGAAGATCAGCTATACTTGCCAAAATTAAAACACATTTAGCGAGAAGGGTGGCACTGTTGGACAGTTCTAGAAAGCTCTCTGATAATCTGGTTTAACAACTCATGTGGATTCTGGGAAAACTACATTCTGGATAGAGTGTGTGTGACAAAGGAAATCGAGGTTTTATTATGATGTCGAAAATAGTTTTGCCCTTGGGAACTCCCTGCAAGGGTCTCTGGGTCCCGAAGGGGTCAGTGAGCCCCACACCTTGAGAAGCCCTGGTCTAGACAGACGGAGAGGTTTTTACACTACAAAGAGTGAGCCAATTTCAAGCTAGTTCTTAAACAGGCTCATCGTTTTCTGTCATCCTCTTAGCTTTCTTAAACTGGAATTAGTAGAGAATGTACTTGAGCTCTTTTGAAGGACAGAAATCTAACATAAGCTAAGTTGGAAAAGGAAGATAATTGGCTTGTATAACTAAAACATCTAAAATAATGGAATGCAGATTCCAATTTTGCCCTGTCAAGGGAATCAGGAATGCCCTAGAATGTCAGTGTTTTGAGAGCTTGTTCACTACCACAATCCCAAGGCTAACAACGGTACTAAATATATAGTAACTATTCAATATATAAAAGTTTATTAATTACCATTACAGGACTCTCCATTCCTCAGCTCTACTTGCCTCTTTTTTCTATTACCAGTTCGCCTCTTCTCAATAGAGACAAGATGGCTCCTAGAAGCTCTGGCCAGCCATGGCTCTTAGTATTTTTCAGCCCACAAAAGAATTTAGCCCTCACACAGCGTCCATGTTATTCCCCAAAAAGGAAAATGGCCCTTAGAAAGTCATGTACCCAAGATGAATCAGTTATTATGTGAGGAGAGGGAAGACTGCAAAGTTTAGAGGGGGAAGAGAGGTGAAATTATGAAAAACCTCACCAGAATCAAGAGAAAAGAAATTCAATAAAAAAGATTGCTAATCAGCCAGGCATGGTGGTGCATGCCTGTAATCCCAGCACTCGGGAGGCTGAGGCAGGAGGATCACTATGAGTTCGAGACTAGCCTGGGCTACATAGTGACTTCCAGGTCAGTCTCAAGTACATAGTGAGACCCTGTCTCAAAAAAACCAAACAAACAAAGATTACTGATCACAAATTATATGCAGTTATGATCCCATATATGTCTGCATGATAAAGATATCATAATAACCTATCAACAGATGACTTATACAATCAAGTGTAAATTCAAATTATCAATGTAAAATAGATGACCCAATCTCTTCAGTAATCCACATACACAGAGGACTCTGCAACCACATGGACAGTTGAATGAATGATTTAAGATTATTAGATACAGTTTTAGTCAGTGAGCCTCAGAATAGACCCCTGGGCTTTTTACTACCTTACTTTCACCAAGTGGAAAACATGGGAGATGATTATTGTCATATTGTCACATCACTGAGAAACCATCAGTACTTGCTTATTTCTTATAAGAGAGAATCTCAAACTTTCCAGCCAAGCCCTTTAGCTTATCACAATGGTTCCATGGCTTCCAGCCTCCTCCAATTTAAGGATCAAAAATAAAATATAAATTTTTAAAGTTAGAAAAAGAGAGAAAATACCTGGGGTTTGGAGAATAAAGAAACAAAAAGTAACAGTATAAAACAATATGTCTCTAAGTTTTGTTTGGCCTATAAGATGTAGAAATATATTTTATAATAATGGAACATAACTGGTGGGTGACTACAAGGTTGCATTGGGGTAGTAAAATGACATCATAGTACTAACTTGAATCCATAGGACTAAAGAGAGTAGAAAAAGCCTAAAGACTTGAGGAACTCTTTTTAATAACTCTCACTCAGTAGCTGGTAATTGTTAGTCATGAGCACCAATTAATTCTTTTTTATACATAATGTCATTTTAAATTAAATTTGCAACATAGTAGCATTTACACATATTTGAGAGTTGTACATATATTTGTGAGACATAGTTGAAGTCCAGGTAAAGCTGGGGTAGCAGGGTGTCAGATATTCTGGAGTCAAAGAGAACAGATTTGGGGACCCCTGATGTTGGCGCTGTTAGAGGGTTTGGGGAGACTCTTTCTGAGGCCTGCGCTAATATTTTCATGGCTTCCTAAAACAAAAGAAGGCAAGCTCTTCACAGAATGTCCAGAAGCCCTGGCAGCATGAAGGGCTTCAGATTATTTGAGTATTTTTCTGGTATTTTTAATTGTAGCTCCACCTGTGATTTCTTGGCCCCACCTTATAACCTACCTTTAAATAACATTACTTCATGCGCAAGTCAGATCTTTTAAAGTTTTTGAAGTTTTTTTATTAGTACATGTTTCTAACGCATAATGAAAACATTCATCATGGGGAGTTGTTATAGGTACACATCAAATCTTAATCTTTTTGCCTGCCCCCTTCCCCTCTCCTCCCTCCATCCCTAAAGCCCTTTTCCATCTGAAAAAGGTCTACTTCCCTGTTTCCTATCATCTCTCTTTTAGTTTGCTCTTTAAATTAGTTATACTTTGAATTCCTCGCATACGGTCTATGGTAGCTTTTTCAAAGATAATGATCTACCAATTCTTTCATCTGTATCCCTTCTGGCTCCTTTTTCACTCACTAATTGTTCTTCTGGTTTGAATGCCTGGATACTAGACATTGTGAGTTCCTATTTTTGCACCTGGATTGTGCTATATTCCCTTAGAGAGTGTGGGATTTTGTTCTAATGTACTGTTCAGTAACTTGCCCATCCCTTTAATCCACAAGGATGGCTTTAAAGTTTGTGGTGTCAGATTCAGAGCAGTCTTTCTTGTGGGACTAATTTAACCCTACTACTATTAAAGTGTCACTCTTGAGTAATCAACTAGTAGGGTCTGTCTGCTCCAGCTAGTGGAGACACAGATCATCTGTAGCCTCGAGTTTGGGAATTGTTCAGCCAAACACAAGAGGACTGACTCCTCAGCAGACCTGTACAACTGCCTCTCCCCTTCCAGTCCCCTGACAATGGACACAGTCCCCATGTCCCATTTAGCTTTATTCTCTGTTGCATCCTGGAAATTGCTTCCAGACAGTTATCTGAAAAAATTGTAAGGCTCACTGCATTTATTTCCCTCTCTCATGGATCACAGTCTTATGATATTTGTTGGTCAGTGGCTGAAGCCCACAATTTTATGTAGATTTTAAGTTTTCTAGTTTAGGGTCTCTAAATCAGTTATCCTCATGAACAAAAGCAGAAGTCTTCCTGAAGAGCTTTGAATAAACTAAGACTAACAGCAGATTTTCACATTAAAACTTTTTTTCAATACGAAAAACACCCTACATACTTATGATTGTGGATCTCTGAACAAAAGTCACCATTTTCCCCTGGTACTTCAAGTAATGGAGTATTTGAAATATTTCTGCTCCCTACAAGAATCATTTTAAAATAAGGGAGTACATAAACAGTTCTCTTAGATATTTCACATGCTTATAAGAAGTGGGTATCTAAAACATCCTGTGAAAATCCATTTAAATTTGAAAAGAAACAAAATTATCACTCATTACATGGTTTTGGTTTTTTGCTTTCACATGGTTTATATTAGCTTTATAATGTAGATTTTTATTTTTATATGTTATATGACTCCTTTGATTATATAATAAGCCCAAATGTGCTATAATATGTTCAATGTATTTATCCTCATTTTATAGGACTTGGATCATCATTTTACTCTTTTATATGATGTTACATTTTGCTCTTGTGTCTTGTTATTTGTATATTTATAATTAATTAGATCCTGAGTTTTTGGCTAGAAGCAAAACGCTTTTACGACATAATTCCCATGGGGAAAATAGGGATCACTTTGTAATGATTTGCTTTGTAACACTTTTCAGGGATATACTGTAGTAAAAAAAAAAGTAGCCAATGCATTAAAAAGTCTTGAGTTTAACCCTTTCATTTCTCTGTAACATCGTATATGTATGCCGTATCTCCTCAACTAGAAAACCAATGTGTGGAGAACAATAATCAAGTATTCTATTCTTTATTCCTACAGTGCCTTACATGTAGAAGGAAAGCAGCATGACACAGTGCTGTTTTATTTCAAACTGTGTTTAAAATTACCAAAACCTCTTTAAATTATATCTTGCACGCAAGCCCAATTTAGAAAATGGATGAACAAGAATTCTTCTAAAACGAGATAAAGAACCCATACTCATCTCCCTGGACTCCTTGCACTCATGTCGCGTGGTGGTCTCTAAGACTCTTCACTATACAGTGAGACTCCAGGGTAGGTTGTCTGGGATTTGTAGTTGGTCAATTCATGTTCAAGTCCAGGACCCATTTACTTGCTGAGAAACCTTGGGTAAGTTACTTTACCTCTTTGATGCTGTTTTCTGCAAAACAGAGATTTTAATAATCGCAATGCTTCAACCAACATCCATTGAAATGCTTTTAGTTGAAAGTAACAGAGAAGATTCAATTTATACCAGAGTTTTCTTACTTAAAAACAAGTGCAGTTGTTGAGGTTTTTTCAAAAGTTTGTTGTTAGTGGTGCCCTCAGCTCTTTTTACTTCCTGTCCCACAATGGTTAGCATTTGGCTTTCATCCTTGTGCATGTTGCTTTGAAGTCACAAGATAACCATTCATTATTAAGCTCCAGAAAGAAAGAAGGATCAAAGGTATCCACCTCCAGAAGCTGTTTTTCAAGTTCTGGAAAACTAAAGGGAAGTTGAAAGAAAAATTTTCCCCAGTACCCTTCATTTTATCTCATTCGCTAGAACATGGCCATCTATAGCCAATAAGTTGCCAAAGTAATCAGTTTGACTCCATCAAAAATCTTCCTGTGGGGGTGGGATAGGGATGTCTGCTGTCAAATTTTAAGGAATCTCTAGTTCACCCGCTGAACACAACAGGATACTGGTGTCAGAAAACCAAGAAGACAAGAACAGTATCTATTGGCTCTGCTGTCTGCCCCTTACCTGCCTGATAGAGCTTGCGTGGCTATTATATACTACATATGTGAGTTTTGTAAAAGTGATTTTCAAACTATGAGAGCACCATAGAAATGAGATTCCTTATTATGGTAATCTGTTAGAGATATTAAGGAGTGAATGGAGGGGGAAATTCAATGTAGAATAAGAATGGCCTTGAAGGTCCTACATCATTGATTATCAAAGTACAACCCAGAGTGCCTACATTGAAGGTGTCAGAAGTACTGATCATTTATAATGTAAATTTATACATGCTAAAGGTGAATCTCTGGTGAGTCCCAGGAACTTACATTTAGAAACATTTTCCACATGACCCTATACCCATCAAAATGATAAAGCATGGCATTGAATGACCAGGTACTACTCGGTGATATAGAACCAGATATTCTTGCCTAGATGCATACCTACCATGGATATTTTGGAGCGTGAGAAATGTAAATACCAATTGAAGGAAGAAAAGGCAAAATAGTAACTGTACCTTCTAGTTAGCACAGCTGCTCACACAATGTAACCTCTCCATAATGTTGGCAACTTTCATTATTATTGACAATTTTCTCCAGCACCAGGGGACCTAGATCTTAATGGATGCTTCAGCTAGGGTTCAGTTGTCAAGTCACCATCTGTGAAATGAAGCCAGTGTCACCCAGGTCTGCTTGCAGTGCACACCATTGAAGTCTCCTGATTCAATCCACAGGGAACAATAGGGTATTTCCAGCGCATTGTGTAGGTCACTAAAAAAATTTCAACCTTCAAGACGGTCTGGAGGCATTTGGAAGCTCAGTGCAGTATCTATTAAGGGTATAGAGTCCTTCAAAAAGATGATAGCAAATTCCAAGATTAGTGATTAGTAGCATCTCCTTAGCCCAGAGTGTTGGGAAGGGCAGACAGTAAGTTATTGCAAAACCCTAACAGAATGTTTAAAAGTTCAATGTAATAAAACAACATAGCATGTGTGAAGTTAAGTGACTGGGTATGATTGAACAGGTGTTTTCCTGGTTGACTTTGAAATAAATTAATTACGTTATGGATGATCACCTCTCCAACTTCCTGAAGCACTGAAAGTATTTTTGAGATGCTGAAAGGTTAAGCGGGGGGAAATATATGAAAGATTGTTTTTTTCCACCTTGAATAAGCTCTCTCCACCTTTAGTTTCTTAAGATGGGAATAACAGTGCCAACATCACAGAATTGTTATGGGAGTTGAATGAAATAATGTTTATCAAGTGCCCAGTATAGCCCTTTACATATGGTAGGCCCCTGATAAATCCCTGCTATTTTTACTTTTATCTCCCCAAGTCATAGTTTTTGAAGGTGCCATCTGAGAAAGAGGAACATATAAGAAGGTGAAGGAGTGTCAAGTTGGCCTAGACAGGTGTGCAGAGGGGCTTGGGTCTGGCCTGCTGGAGATGCTCTGTCCAAAACCTGTAGATTTCAGCCTATCCCTACATGGAGAACACAGAGCACCAAAATGTTAGATTTGGAAGAAGCCTTTGAAAAGCACTCTTCGACTTCATTCTGCAAAAGGCCATTTACCAGTAGTGAAAGAACCCCTGACCACTTCCAGTCCAGAGACATGCCCAGCTGAGCACACATGGGTGGGTGTGGCAGAAACAAGTTCAGCCCGCTGGACACAAAACCAGCTCCCACGCTTAAAGGGAGCTCCCATTAAAATGTTTAGTGATTAGCTGGGTGTGGTGGCACACACCTGTAATCCCAGCACTCAGGAGGCTGAGGCAGGAGGATCACTGGGAGTCCAGCCTGTGCTACATAGTGAGTTCCAGGTCAGTCTCAACTACATAGTGAGACCCAGTCTCAAAAAAAAAAAAAAAAAAAAAAAAGTTTCATGGCTTAGTGGGCTATGTTGGTAAAGAAGGATGTTTTCCTTCAATTTGAAATACCGCATCTATTTTCAACTCAAGAGAAGTTTACAACGGCCCCTCCAGTGGGCCTTTCTGTTTGCAGATTGCTTCTAGAAGTTAATTGTTTTATCTTTTTGTTTTGTTTTGTTTTGGTACCGGGATCCAACTTGGGTCCTTGCGCTTGAGAGGCAGACGGTGGCACCACTGAGCTAAACCAGCCCCAAGAAGTTGATTGTTTTAAAGGCATGTGATGAAAGATATCTGGGTCTCTAGGATGACCTGTAATTAATACCTTCCTTTTTGGAGTGTGGCCATCTTCTTGTAGAGATGCTGTTCTATACATCACGTGTGTGTCCGCTGTTCAGCTATAATCTCCTATGAGCGAGGTCAAGGAGGGAGTGTGTGCAAATTAGGTATCATCTAAAGAGAAGGAAGCCAGTATGTGTAGAGCAACTAATATATAATGAGCATCATTATAGGTATATATGACATCTAATTTGATAATGATGATATCCTCAAAATATTGTGGTTAAATGTATATAATACAAAATTTACCATTTTAAGTCATCTTAAATGTACAGTTCAGTGGCATTAAGTACATTAAGTACATCCACATCGTCCATCTCTAGAAATTGTTTTTATCTTGTAAAACTGAAAACTCTGTACAAGATTAACAGTAACTCTTCCTCCTCCTCCCTCCAGCCTCTGGAAGCTGCCATTCCGCTTCCAGTCACTATGGTTTTGACCACTCCAGAAACCACATAGAAGTGGAATCAATCATACACTGTGTGTGTGTGTGTGTGTGTGTGTGTGTGTGTGTGTGTGTGTGTGCCTGGTTTATTTCACTTAATATATGTGACTCCATGTTGGAGTCAGAATTTATTTTCTTTTTAGACTGAATAGTATCCCATTAAAATGTACCACATATTGTCTGTCCATTCATCTGGCAGTAGACACTTGAGTTATTTCCATCCTTTGATTATCATATTTGCTGCTATAAACGTGAGTGCATAAATATCTGTTTGAGTACCTGATTTCAGCTCTCTTGAGGATATACCCAGGAATGGAGTTGCTGAATCACATAGTAATTCTGTGTTTAACTTCTTAAGGACTAGCCAGACTGCTTTACACAGCTGCTGCACCGTTTTACATTCCCTCCCAGCAGTGCGTGAGGATCCCAATATCTCTACAACCTATACTTATTTTCCAAGGGTTGTTGTTGAAAAATAGCCATCCGGATGGGAGTAAAGTGTTGGTAAGCACAGGAGGCTCGGTTCTAAATCTAGAGCTATTGGGTCTCAACATTTTTGCTCCGTTCCTTGCACCAGCATGACACTAGGGATGTAAGGTTCTTGGGAAAACTACAGAGGAAAAAGTCTGTTTAAGAGAGGAGTCTGATTGAGTCTGTTATGAGCACCCAAGGAGAGAAAGGCTGAATCTGCAACCTAATCGCCTGGTCAAGAGCGCAGCTAAAAACTTCAGATTCTACAGTTATAAATAGAGGCTTTGAATCCCTGTTTCTCCTGCTTCTCTTGGTCAGTCAAGTGGTTTTTGACCTTCTCTTTCTTGCATCTGTACTAAGGCTCCCCCTGGGGACAGTGTGCATGTTCACTTCTGCAACCAATTAGGTTGTTTTGATTGTGGAACTCACAAAGGGTCCTTATTGAAAGGAGAGCAAGGAAGGGAAAGGAAGAGAAAGAAGTGGAGCAGGAGGAAAAAGACAAGAGAGAGATTATGAGGTAGGCGTAATTACCATGGCAGTGCAGCATTTCGCCCAGTTAGCGTCCACATCCAGCCCTGCTGTGCGGGACGATAGCAATCTCCAAACACGTACCCTAACTCTCTGTTTAACTTGAAGCATAGTCCGCAGAAACCAGGTTTTAAACCCCACCTTCCTGCTCCTCCAGGGTATCAGGGAGCTTTCATACCTTCATTATCTGACAGCCTGTGCGACTAAGGCTTAGAAAGAGCAAATGCCCGCCTGGCTCTCCCAGCTCAAATGGTATCTGAGACAAGACGGACTCCAGGCTGTCGGCAGTACCCGTGAGCTTCCTGTATACCGCTCCCGTCAGCCGCCTGCTTCAGCGCCTAGTGAAAGAGACCAGGGCCAGGGCCCCTGCCTTTCACAGTCTCCTCTGTCTCAGCTGCACATGTCTATTATTAGCAGCGTGAGTGACGGGGCAAAGAAGTATAGAGTTTGATGAGAGCACGTCTAGGACCTTTTTCAAGAACTGTGGATGGGACAAAGCTGGTATGAGTTTCTGACCTTAGGACTTGATTGATATGTGAGAAAGGACCAATGATTTCATCTCTCTGAGGTTCAGTTGCCTTATCTGTGAAACAGATACATTAACCTGACCCCATAGGATTTTTTATTGTGAACAACACAAGGAGTATATAACTAGGCACGCGATTAGCAGTTGGTATTTGGAATTAGTATTCATCCGTGAAATTTCATTCTGTCAGAATACATTGCACATGCTGAGCCCTTCCTGTAGCCTTATATTTGGAGGACAACCCAGCACAAGACTTTATATATATTGCAGTTGAAAATGAGTTTAGTTCTTCAGATCATCCAGTATGAGGGATGTTCCACTGAGTTAATTTTCTCCAACTTCCAGTAGTCCATAGAGACCCACTTAAGCAAGCCCTCAGGACCCAAGTTTAGACTATGCCAGTTCCTGCCAGCAGCCAAAGTTATTAACCTGCCCACAAATGCCAGAAAATGCTCTTGGGAGGGCACTGCAAATATTAACCCAACTATTGCATTTAATCCGAGTTATTAACTACTTTAATTAAATCAAACTCAGTCAAACACCTAGATTACGTCAGAGCTGCTAGTTTCAGGGGGCAGATAGACAACTGACCTTACTCCCTCCCTTGGTGAGAGCCCAATGCTTTTGGTCCAGTCTGGGTTTGCCTCACGTTTTCCCCTGGGTTTTCTCTTGTTGGGAGACTGCAGTAGTAGTGTATCCTTCTCAGTGTATTCTATCAAGCAAGTACCTGATGTCAGGATGTGTTACTGGTGACATTAATAATCCTGGGTTGCACTTGGAGTAGTTAACATTTGGTTAAGTGATGGTTTGGTTATGTTCTCTTCCGTAATGGTTACTGCTCTACCATTTATATTTAATTATGTAGGAAAATACATTGAAATTATACAAATACCCTACTTCTCATCCGGCTTTCCAATCCCCCCCCTGATTTTATTATGTATGAAGCATTTCCTCGCTCAAGAAACTTACCTTTTTATTTGGAGTTCAACAGTGAGGAAGTAATATGACAATTAGATGATTTCAGAGAGAGTTATAAAGGCAGTGTAAGAGGTGGGACGACAGAGAAGTTCCCTTCGATGATACATCAGGGAAGTCCTCCCGGAGAAGCTGACCTTTGAGCTGAGACCTGAATGACAAAAGTCGGCCTATGTGAGATCTGAGCGGAAAATGCACTCCAGGCAATGAGAGCAGAGCAAGAGCCTCCCATCCTGAGTCAGCTAGGCCTGTTTGAGGGGAAAAATCAGCTAAACATGGCCAGAATGAAGGAGATAAGGGGCCAAGAGGTAAGAGATAAGGATACAGAAGAAAGTGAGGAGAGGCAGGTCGGGAACAGCTGAGCTCTGCAGGTGAGGTAGGGCATTGGTAAGCTTTCCGTGAGCAGGCCACCAAGCCACCTTCTTTCATTAACATGTTCTCTGCCTGTCCTGTCCAGTAGGGTAGTCACCGATCATGTCCATTATTTAAATGTAAATAGTTGGTTAAAATCAAATCAAATTTAAAAATTCAGTTCCTTAGTCATACTAGCCACATTTTTAAGTACCCAGTAGTCACTCTTGTGGCTCATGGCTACCCTGTGGAGCATTACAGGTAGAGAACACTGGCAGCACTGTTGTGTTTGCTTTCTGCAAGCATTCACTAAGTTCTTTTCTATGGGAGGCACATAGCTGAGTGCATTGTGGCCCTGTTCTCTAGTAACTTCAAGGTTAGTAGGCAAATATGTGAATAAACAGAGTACCAGGCAGCATGTGAACCATGAGCATGGTCTCCCCACAGAATGCTGGAGGATTTGGATAATACACTAGCAATGGAGAAATTTAAAGGTGTAGGGAAGGTGGGATGGATAGAGGAAGGGTAATAAGGGAAGAGAAAAAATGTGAGATAATGAAAAGATGGAAATAAAATGTTTATGGATGGGGAGGGGAAGAGGGGGTGAAGGGAGGGCAGGGACAAGGGGAAAAAATGAGAACCAAGACTTGTCATGTAGAGGTACAAGATCCCAACAATGAGAATACGATGATACATCAGGGAAGTCCTCCCGGAGAAGCTGACCTTTGAGCTGAGACCTGAATGACAAAAGTCGGCCTATGTGAGATCTGAGCGGAAAATGCACTCCAGGCAATGAGAGCAGAGCAAGAGCCTCCCATCCTGAGTCAGCTAGGCCTGTTTGAGGGGAAAAATCAGCTAAACATGGCCAGAATGAAGGAGATAAGGGGCCAAGAGGTAAGAGATAAGGATACAGAAGAAAGTGAGGAGAGGCAGGTCGGGAACAGCTGAGCTCTGCAGGTGAGGTAGGGCATTGGTAAGCTTTCCGTGAGCAGGCCACCAAGCCACCTTCTTTCATTAACATGTTCTCTGCCTGTCCTGTCCAGTAGGGTAGTCACCGATCATGTCCATTATTTAAATGTAAATAGTTGGTTAAAATCAAATCAAATTTAAAAATTCAGTTCCTTAGTCATACTAGCCACATTTTTAAGTACCCAGTAGTCACTCTTGTGGCTCATGGCTACCCTGTGGAGCATTACAGGTAGAGAACACTGGCAGCACTGTTGTGTTTGCTTTCTGCAAGCATTCACTAAGTTCTTTTCTATGGGAGGCACATAGCTGAGTGCATTGTGGCCCTGTTCTCTAGTAACTTCAAGGTTAGTAGGCAAATATGTGAATAAACAGAGTACCAGGCAGCATGTGAACCATGAGCATGGTCTCCCCACAGAATGCTGGAGGATTTGGATAATACACTAGCAATGGAGAAATTTAAAGGTGTAGGGAAGGTGGGATGGATAGAGGAAGGGTAATAAGGGAAGAGAAAAAATGTGAGATAATGAAAAGATGGAAATAAAATGTTTATGGATGGGGAGGGGAAGAGGGGGTGAAGGGAGGGCAGGGACAAGGGGAAAAAATGAGAACCAAGACTTGTCATGTAGAGGTACAAGATCCCAACAATGAATGTAACTGTACTGTATCCCTAAAATGTACCAATAAACTCAATTAAAGCTGAAAAAAAAATTTTTAAAAAGCATAATGAAGTAGCACTTAGATGTCTAAGGGTGATGTTTCATCTAGACTGAGAGAAAGAAGTTGGGCCTGATGAAAGTTTGGTACATGCTGGAGATCTGCGAACAGCAAGTACAAGATGAAGGTAGCTAGTAATCTAGGTTGACTGTAGTTTGGATGTGTGTAGGAGAATGTAAGAGGGTTATCAGGTAGGTGGGCAATGAAGGGCCTTGGAACCAAGTTGAAGAGTTTTATCTCTATCCTGGAAGCAATGGGGAAGCTATTGATGATCTTTGCAAAAGGACTGATGTTACCAGAATTGTGCCCCAGAAAGACTAATCAGCCTGTGGTGAATAAAGCAGACAGTGTTTGGGAAGAGACACTGCCAGGAGAAACCTGTTTGCAATAAAGCAGGTGTAAGACCATTCCTATTCATGTGTGTATGTTTCAGAATTCTGAAAATATTCTTAAGCACATGAAGATGTAAAATATGAAATTAAAAAATAAACATTGATTACTCTGGATGCTAAGAGAATATTGCAAGTTCCACGGCAGCTTGGACAAGTTAACAAGACCTTCAAAATTAAAAAAAATTTTAAAAGAACTCAGGATGTATGTAGCTTAATGGTGTAGCATCCCTGAGTTCAATCCCCAGTATTTCAAAAATAAAACTTGCTATTTGAAAAAAATATGCTACTTGCTCTTTATATCAAGCAAATACCACACTTGTTATATTTAATTAAGCTATTTGACTTTGGGGAAAAAAGTGCTTGTCTCGATTACTTTCCTTATCACTGGGACAAAATAATGACACCCACAATTTAAAGGAGGAGAGGTTTTTTTTAGATCATGTACAGTCAGTGGTCAGCTGGCTTCAAGGTAGAACAGCATGGTGAAAAGGCATGGGGAGGAGGAAACCTGCTCACTTCGTGGTGGCCAGGAAGCCGAGAGCAAGAGGAAACTGGGGAGGGAGATACACCCTTCCAGCTCACACTCTAGAGGACCCGTCTCTAACCAGACCCCACTTCTTAACAGCAGGTTGGCTGTGGCATCCTCATTACCTAGTCACCGCCCACTACCCTGCATCTGAACATATGAGGCTTGGTGAGGACATTTCAGGGAGGGCCAAACCACAGCATTGCTCTATGTGGACATCTGCTCACCCAGACGGGAATAACACACAGTAGCCCAGTCCCTGAACCCAGTACCCCACAGCCTCAGAGATGTAAGGGAACATAACAGGTAAAGGAAGGTTTGGTGATGCTAACATTTTTATCTGAGGTTGTAGAAACCTTATTGTTCTGTAGGGAACGGGAGGGTGATGGCATTTTTCCCTGTTGCCCTTGGGATTTGCTTACAGCCAGCCATCTACTTCCAGCTCTGGCACTTTTAGTTTCTATTTTTCTGATGCTTTATGCCCAAGTGTAATCAGCACTAACAAGCAGCCATTCCATTAGCCTATCTTTAAGACCAGCATTCCCAATTCACAGGTACCTAGGGAGTCCAGAAGGTGATAATCACAGACTCTTCATTCAATTCCACACAAGTCAGGAGCTTTCACAATTTAACATGGTCACTTTCTTCCAAAAAAATCACACTGTAGGCAAAATAATTGAGAAAGGATGGAGTTTTCCCTCTGGAAATCCATGCCTCTGCATAACAAACAGATAGGGATGTCAAGACAAGAGCTTGCTTTGAACAGATAGTTCCTGTAAGGAACTTACTGGGGACATCCATGAGCTCTCAACTCTTGCATCCAGGCTCTTGGAGGCATTGATCCTTTGAGAAGGCTTCCCTCCTCCAGGTAAAGCAAGATAAGTCTGGACTAGAAGTGGAAATGTACCAAACAGTTCTGTTGGAGACTTGATAAATGGAGACCCAGACATCATGGTTGGCAGATATCACCATGCAAATCTAATAATGAATGTGCCAAGCAGCTTGAAAGAACAGTCCAGGAACAAGACCACCACCTTAGAAGGCCTTCTCTACTTCTCACTAGGCAATAAATATGCTTTCCTACAGGGCCCAGGGAATATTGTTATAGGTCTTCAGTCACCACAGAAGATTCAATCTAGTTGATTGGGTATCTGATTCCCTACTGTATTCTGAGAGCAGATTCTATATCTTATCCACCACATCCCTCTTTTCTACTTCTGACACATAGTAGGTGCTTATTGCATGTTTCCCTAATGCATGAACAGATACATGACATGGAATGGTGTAACAGCTTTCAGCAACCTTGGCATATTGTCATGCAAAGAGAAATCGGTTTTGTCATTTATGCAATAGTAGCTAGCACTGCTCTGGTTTTGACAGCAGAAGGTAGAGGTGTTACTTTAACAATCTGGACATTGAGAAGTTCAGATGAGCTAAACGCTTAGAGGAAACAAGGGAGGACTCCATTAAGGAAAATATTTAAACTAGAAATTGAAATATGCAAAGATGTTCTAAAATTGGACACTTGGAGGGGTGTCCAGTCTAGCACTGTAAGGTTTCTTCCAACCTTGAGACTGCTCTCAGGATTTGTATTTATTCACCTGTATGGCTGCTTTATCGGTCTGAATATATATGGGGATATTTTTCATCTTCCAAAGTAATCCTAAGCAGCCTCTCCACTTACCTCAGGAGCTTTTGGTGGGAACTGAGGATTGACTTATAGTGCAGCTGACTCGCATGTTGCATGATTCACGGTGCTCTATAGATGCCCCCAAACACGTATATCATTGTGTCTGCCGTTCTAAGATGACACTGTTATTTCCCCACCTGTGCAAATACAGCTGTAAAAAATGATGTATGGCCAACATCCCTTCCCCAGAGTGTAGACAGAGAATATACACCCTATGGCGTAACATCCCCATGAGGCATACACGCCCTTCACAGAATTTCACCATTCAATTGCAAGCCTGTTAAAAAAAGAAGAACATTGCAAATGAACTCGCATTACCTGCAAAACTAAAGCCAGCTCCTCCCGAAATCACTGAGGACTTTAAGTCTGAGGTCTACAGAAGCTCCTCCACCCTCTGCGGCTCCCCGGAAAATCAAAAGGTTTCCAGCGATTTCGGCAAACATACAGGCTCTGAGCCTTCTCTCTTTGTTAGGGATTTGATTCAAACTGAGTCTGCTAGCAGTGAAATACAAAAGAAAAAAACTCAGAATGGTGTAGCTTTGAAATTTTTTTAGCAAGCACCACAGGAAAAAATAATAAACCATAAATTGCTGCATCTGGCCTGAAATTTACAAAGAACACAGTAATGCAAGGAATCAAAAATGTTACTTTCTTTTGTCATTTAAAGGGGGGAGTTTGTACTCATCCTCCCTTTTTTCACACTTTTACTTGACCAATTGTGAAATTGCATTAAAAACATCACTCCCCACCCCATACCTCCACTAAGCGATAAATTTTTACCTACAAATTTACACAAATTTAAGGAACAAAGAGATTGGATAAAGTTGAGAATAGTAGGACCCTTCACTCAAAGTGTATGGCTGGTTTTCTGATTAGGAAACAAAGCCAGGAGGTACGGAGAAAACTTGTGCTTGAATCTGAGATTAAGTAGTGACCCAAGTTCAAGGTGAAACCCCTCCCTATCTCCCCAGCCACCCTCTTTTTAGCAGAGGTGCTATTGAATCGTGTCATCTTCTAATAGAAACAGACTATAGAAAAAAGGCTGGTGCCCGAGTCCATTTTTTTTTTCTTTTATGTGTGCTCAGCAAGCCAGGACCAATTCTATTATATTTTGCTCATTTGGGGCAATCATCTCGGAATGCGTTATAATAAACACACAAGAATTTTTTTTTCCCTCTCCTGTAGCCTCTGCTTGCTGTGCTCCTCAAAATAACTTCCTACTCTAACAAAAGCACTGCCGGTCCGTAGGCCTGTTGTGTGGACTCTTATCTCTGTCTATCTGGATGCTGTGGTAGCTTAGTCTGTATACTTCTTGTCCTGGTGCTGCTGTACCTGACAGAGATTTCTGCAAGAACTCCTAATGGGCAGTGCTAATGAACAGCAGCAGCATGTGGCCTCTGGGTAAGAAATGGGGCTGCCCAAAGATTGTCGGGGTTGTATGATGGTCTGCGCCCCTCTTTCTCCTTCCACCCAAGGCAGGAGGCCTCTAGTGATGCTTCAGTGTCCTGTTGTGCTGTCACCACAGAGAGTGAACCAAATGGAGTGTGTCTTGGCGATAAGGTCAGAGGACACAGGGAGGATCTCTGAGTAGAGTCAGAGAGTGTCTCTCGCCTCACCTCTCCACAACCTGACTTCTTCAGGTATGTGAAAAATATCGCTGCCCAGGCCTCAAGCCTGACATTGCATGGTAAGTGAGTTTAGGGTGCAGGGCTGAGAACCTCTCATCCAGGTTCTAGAGGGAGAGGAGAGGATTGTGGAGTTAGGCAGAGGATTATACACAGAGTTAAAAGGTGCATGTAAGCTGCCCTCATTACTGTTATTAATCCAATGGCTGATTGCACCTCATAGTAGTACCTTGATTGCAGTCCTGTGCAGGAAATGGCCTTGTCCTAGAAGTTTAGTGCTGGGCAGGGGATTGGCTCAATTTCTCTTTCCCAGATCTATGTGCCTAATGGACATAGACTATGACCACGATCCACTTCAAAGAGTACTGAAGTTGGATGCTTGGGCTCTATTGCCTTGATCAAGTCCCTCTAAAATTCTCAGTTTACCCATTTTTTGAACAAGGATATTTGATTTTATAATTGATCGCTGAAGATCTTACCTGCTTTTAACTTTCTATGGCTTTCAAAGCTGGAGCCAACAAAATATTCTTCTTTGCTTCTAACAGGAGGCCAGGAACAGTGATATGTGCCTCTTGGTATTTGGTAAATAAGCAACATCAGAGGCACAGAGAAGGGTCAGCGATAAGATTGCTAGGCATGTTTGCAAGAATGCTATATATTATGTAACAAAGGCCCAGGAAAGTAGAGATAGCATGGAAAGGGGAAGGGAGAGTTTCCTGGTGGAAAGGTCAGTTGGACGTAGGTTATAGAGGGTCTTGGGTGCCTCAGTCAGCTTGGTCTTTGGACTTAGTTGAAAACGGATTTAAACTCCACCCATGACAGTTTTCCTGAAGACGGTTGCCAATTCTAACAGCCACGTTGCCAGAGTCCCCTAAGGGAGAACTCATACCTTATTCCTCCTCTAGGAAGTGCCAGCACCGGCATTATTGAGTGATTCATTAGTGAAAATTTTTGTTTAATTTATGTCATATATCCCGATGAACACTGAAAAAGAGTAATGAGCACACAGCTGATAAGCTATAAGATAAACTCCAGGTTCCCTAACTTCCATTTTTTCTAAAACATCTGGAAAGGTAACTAAAGTTTAAAATTATTTTCTGATTCTTATGGTATTCTAAACAGCCTTTGGCCACCAGATTTTTCCTAAGCCAACACAGGGGCACTGTTTGTACATTATTTTGCATGAAATGGAGTGATTTACATATATTTGCATAGTGCTTTCAAAAGGCCTTAATTCCAAGTGTGTCAAATAAAAACAAATTAGTGTAATCTACTGCCATTGTGTGGAAGCCCAGCTTGGGGATCTTGGTAGTTCTGGGCCAAGGCTGACAGAGATGGGAGCCAGCTTTTGAGAAGATATGACCACCCCTACTTGACTGTGTCCAGTGATAAACAGACACAGTCAAGTCTGAGAACTGGGACCTCTTGGGGACAGGTAAAGGCACAAGCATTTACCATCTCTTATGTCATTTCGGCCTCAACCTGGGTGCTTCTTGGGGCCAAGATCATTAGGAGCTTGTGAGTGAGGGGGTTAGAGAGCTTAAACAACTTGCTAGCTATGCACTAGTAAGTGGTCATGCCTAGATGTAAACTGAACACTTCTACTCCCAGGCCTTTTGACGTCAGAAGCTTCCTACCCTGAGAACTGGCACAGAGTTGCTTGAAAACAGGGAAAATATCCTCATCAACTGCTAATCCAGGGTCCCTACTTTAGGCAATGCTCTCCTATTGGGAAGTGATACAAGGAAGCCTCCTGATGGTGCAGGGACAGTGTCACCCGGCTTGTGATGCATCTGACCAAAAGTAATTGCCGATGTATCATTTGAGACAGTTATTTGACAGTTATGGTAATGGGGTAAAAATATAAGCAGCTTATGCTTTACTAGAACATTAATCCTTGGAGATGATTTCGTTTTTTCCCTCTGTGCATCTCCATGGACCCTTTGCCATTGCCTTAAGTAGAATTTATTTTTAGACTTTTCTCCGGATGATCTGCCATCCCTAATCCACCCTTGCCCAATTATTAATGTCCATATTTGCTTTGGTCTACGTAAAGGTTTCTAGTGCTGGTCCTCGATAGGAAGTCCTGTGGGTTTGGGAAGTACTGTTTAACAGCAGACTGGGAGATACACACTGGCAAGGAGAAGGCAACCCATGAGCTGTGGAGCCAGACAGAGCTATGACTTCTGCATTTGTGATGACTTGGCCTCCGCCTTTCTGATACTCAAGTATCAGATTTATCTGTGCAAGAGGTTGTGCATCTGCACCTCCCAGTACTCGAACAGATGCTTTGAGGCTTATGCTGTGAATTCAGGTGAGTCTGGCTGGGACAGGCTTCGGTGCACCTCTAGGGTCCACTGCTGCAGTGTAGGATGCAGACAGTGTTCTAGAGTCAATTTGTCCATGAGAACTAAGAGTAGAACTTCTAAGGCCATCGTGAACTTTATAATTTCTTAGTAACTTTATAAGTTGGAAGAAAAAAACTGAAGCCTTAGGTTTAATAAAATTGTTCAATACTCTTGTCTTTATACTAGTGCAGCTACAAATAGAATCTTTAATCCATTTTTTTTTTCTAGACAAAGGGTCCCTTGAAGGTGAAAGTGTCTGGTGCCCCCAAAAGTCTTTCTGAAGCACTGCAAGCTCCTTCCCAGGCCTCCCTGGTTCTCTGAGCACCCAGTCTTCATCTGCTCTTTCTTCATCTATGCTTGTTCACACTACAAACAAGCATATAAGTTGGCCAGCCCTGGGCTCACCCAGTCCCCAAGCTCGAGATGCCCAGGAAGAACCCACCTTTCCGAGAAGGCCGCATGTACCGACCGGGATGCCTTGTGGTTTGCTCTTTCTCAACCACAGCCGCATCTTGCTCTGGCTGTTGTTGTTCCGCACTCCTCAGTTTTCCTCAGGCTCCTTCCCACTCATCCCTTGACTCTCTGAAGCTGAGCAGCAGAGAGGAGGGAGGCCAAGCAGGGCGAGAGCTCCAGACCCACTATTACCCGGTGCACCTTTGTGCCCTTCTCAGGGCCTCTCCATCCAGGAACTGTTCTGGAGATTAAGTAGGTACTTCGTGCTTTTTTGTATTTGGTTTACTCAACATAAGCTATTGAGGAAAGAGAACCAGAGTCCATTTATGGTGGTGACTGCTGATGCCTCAGTCTCTCCATCTGCAGAGTGGGCTGAATAGGAGCAGCTCTGTTGGAGCAATGGGAAGAGGAATGAAATTACAGCTCAGAAAGTGCAAAATGCCCTTGAGAAGAAACACACTGGCTAAGCTTGGAGTTATTATTAGTGTGCTTGTCACTGAGCTCAAGCTTCTCAGAGTGCTTAGGGCATGATGATTTCCTGTGTTTGTAGGGCTAAACATATGCCTCTACTTCCTCCTTGAATTACCATCAGTTAATTTCATCACTACTAAATCACGACAAAGCCCTGATTTTCTGTTACTCAAAGCCATGATTTTCTGTTGTTTTCAGTCCATATTCACAACCTGTGAAAGGCCGAATGGGCCAGTGGTGGGTTTAGTTTGGGAGACTGGTCCATTCTCACCATATCTGCTGGACTGTGGGCTGAGGTATAGGGAAATGGGAGCAGAGGGAGAAGTCAGCGGGCAAAACAGGGCAGCAGTAATCAAGGAGAGAGAAGGAAGAGTACAAGAAAAGACAGTTAAAGATGTCAAAAGTCTGGGAAAGGACGCCTCACTGTCTAGCATCCTCATGGTCCATTTCATGGTCATTTTTTGAGCTGGATACTCAGGTATTCCCAGAATCACTGCACCCCTTGTCCCATTGCAGCCACCATATGGCAAATAAACAAGACATTGGTAGAGCCGCGTTTTATCTGTTTCATGTTTTTAGTTAGAATTAGGGATCTCTGACCTGAAAAGGACATGGGAAGCCATTTGCCTAATGTCTTTTCACAAATGAAGAAGCTGAAGCCTAGAAGCTTAAGGCATGCACAGTACTTACCCAGGGCCACACAGCAAAGAAATCAGGGACTAAAACCCAGGTCTTCTAGGGCCAAGTCCAGTGTTGATTTCACTGCGTGTGGCCACTCGCTCACCATTCCACGTGCCTCTGGGATTCGGGGTGTGCCTTAACTTTTGTCACATTATTCATCCTCACACCAACCAAGCCTGGAAAATAAGACCCATAGCCCACTTTTACCGGTGTTAGCTGAGACCAAGAGAGATGATTCAGGAGCACCCAGGTCAGTGTAGCAGGGCTGGTGTAGCCACACAACCCTGACTCCCAGAGATCTTGGAGTGTCCTTGCATACCACCTTGGAGTCAACTGTCCAGAGCTCTGTGGCTAAGGCTATTGTGAAGAATCCAGGATCCCCATCCATATTTATGGTAAAATTTCTAGCTCAATTGCATTCATGCTTAGAAGTCTCAACATTTTTTTAAAAATTTATCAGAGGAAAGAAAGTAACAATAGAGTTGATGGGCAATCTGTGTAATTAACACCCCAAAGCTCCTAGTACTATAAGGTTTTTGGATTCAATACATTCTTGCGACAGATGCTCTTTTCACTGGTCAAGTGGCATTATCATGAGGATTATAATGGGGGAGAGAAAAATGCCTGGCAGAGGAGAGCGGAGGGTAAGCATGATTTTCATTTGTCGTTAGTGATCTTAGGTACGCTTCAGTGTACCTAGGAGACTGCTTTCTGCAAAGATTTGAATGATGAAGCCAGTGAGTTCCAGAGAAGGAGTTGGACATCTGTTTCTCAATTAGTGTTAATTTAGCTTGTTTGGAAATGATTTGTGCCTCTACAAGACAGCATAACTAAAAGTTGTTTTCTTTCCTTTGACCGTAACTTTTTGCTCGTCTCACAATGGGCCAGATGGATGCACCAGAGGGGCGTTGCTGGGATTCAGAAGAATGACAGATATTCCTGTTCCCGCCCATGTTTGAAAAGGCATTGTTATCCCTTAAATGCACTATAATCATCATACTCAAATCCAGGCCTTGAGAAAGGCCCAGCCCCTTCCAAAGCACTTCTCAGAAGCACATAATCAGTACTCTGTTGTCATACACCAGAGCTGATGTTCAGGTGGGATACACTACTATGGTTGTACTGGTTTTTAAAACATTGACATATTTCCGGATGAGTTGGAAAACAGCCAGGTATCTAAGTCCTGCAGGTGCACCATCACATCCCCAGCTGCCCCAGACTCAGCGGACCCTTGCAAGTATTGATAAAGTGCTTTCCAGGCGCCTAAGTACCACCAATCTGCAAGTCAGGCCCCAGAAGCTCCAGCATATTTGTGCCATTCCTCCACATCTCCCTCCCTGCCAAAGCAGGTCTTGCCTTGATGAGCAAGACAGAATCCCTTATAGTTGCGCTGGGCCCTAACAAGCAAATGCCTACTCTGTGGTTCCCCTGGAAGGTCGCTGGGTGGCTGGTTGCTAAATGATTTTAATATCACACTCTGTCTTTGACTTCCTTAGTGACTTTCACAGGGAGACCTGTGCTTTTCAGAGGGGCTAATGCAGAGTGGCAGAGTCTGTGCTTTTGGCTTTGAGGTTGACATAGGCCCAAAGAGTATGTGCTGTTCCTGGAACAAAGCATACCAGCACTACTTCTCCCAGTGCCAGCAGTGCTGTGATGGTAGCTGACTGCCCTGATTCTGCCTGCAAGAGTAAACTGGATCAAGTGGGGGGAAGTAGAAGTCCACAGTGAACTAGTGAAGCCAGAGGTTCTTGATCCCCAAGTTATCAGCCAGGGTCCAGCGAGAAGCTTTTCTGCAAAGAGAACCAGAGAACACAAGAGGGGATGAGGAATGGATATAATCTCGGTGGTTTTGCTCCTCAAATCAGACTGCATGGATAATTAAGGGTCTGTGAATTCTCTATTTGATCATTTAAGTGATGTTTTCATTTCATTGATAATCCAAAAGTCATTTTCACCTCTACTCTTCAGCTTGTGATTTCAATCACTTTGGTACAAACAATGATACTTTCTTTAATTATCACTATACGTGATAAAAGAAGTGATGTGGTTGGCAAGGTTTAATGCCTTTGAAGGTCAAATGGTCACCAGGAACCCTAGTAAGAGGATTTGCAGCAGGTGGTATACTAAAAATTCTCCTGAAGATTTGGTCATCACCTAATCCACGTAACATAGCAAAGTCAACATAAAAAGACCTGTATCCATTTTCTGGTCCTGCTGAAACCCAATACCACTGGTGACAGAACTTATTCTCTCATGGTTCTGGAGACCAGATGTCCAAAGGTCAAGGTGTTGTCCAGACCATGCTCCTTTTGGGTAGAATCCCTCCTCACCTCTTCCTAGTTTCTGGTAGTGGCCATCAGTCTTTAGCTTCCCTTGGCTTGCATCTAAGTTACTTGACCCTCTTCCCTGTCATCCCATGGCTCTATGTGTGTGTATCCTCCATCCTTTTCTTACAAGAACACCAGCTGTGTTGGGTTAGAGCCCACCCAGTGACCTCCTCTTGCCTTGATCATATCTATAGAAACTGCATACAGTCACACTCTCAGCTACCGGGGATTGGAAGACACAGTTTAGCCTATAATAGAATGGAATAAGAGAGGTCTACACTGTTTGCCCAATTAGCAGCAACATTGTTTCCACAAATAGTGTCTTCTATCATATTGAATTGATCTATTTGTTTGAACAATGTATTTTTTTTTACATTTGTATTGACTTTGTACTAAGTAATTATTGAGTTGTTATTGTTTGGCTTTAAAAGTCATGCAAGAGCTATAGGCATCAGGAGTTTGTGCCCACTTTTCTGCTGCACACAATTTGTCAGTTCAGGTAGTCCTTGACAGTTTTCTCCTGTTCTGCTCAAGCAAACGTCAAGAATTTCCTTGTATTTTATTTTAATTTCAAAATGTTTGAACCTCATGCTTAAAAAAAAGCATTAAACTTATTTCCTCAACACCGTTTAATTAACATTAATGCTGCTGAAAGTTATTCCAGATTTTTCCTGTATCACAATGCCTGTATCAGTCCTATTCCTTTCTCACCTGCAGTCTCCAGTTGATGAAACACATAATAATAACTATTATTGTTATCATCATCATTGTTATTTAAGGGACTACTTCTGCGATCAGCCAGTGGGGAAAACACCGAATGAATAATACCTCACTCAAGCTTTAAGAGATTTTGAACTTACGTAACTCATTTAACCTCACTGAGCCTCTATCATATAATCTGGAAAATAGGCCTAATTCTACCTGCCTGTCTTCTTGATTGGTGTTATCATGAAGACTGAATAAAAAATGGATCTGGAAGTTGTTTTAAAATGTGATTACTATGTAAATGCGAGCAGGTTTTGCCACTTGCCAGTGATCTTCAGTGACCAAAACCTACCATGAACTCTCCTGAATATGAATAAGCTGACTCTGTTACTCGTGGAATGTGATTGACTGAACACATGGTGGGGAGCGTTCAGGAAGAGAGTGTTATGAAAAACCTATTTCAGGGTTTGGTTCATTTGATAATCTGGGGGAGGGTCTGGGAAACCAGGGATTTGTTCTAGATTGAATGTTGTCAAAACATGGGCCAATACTCATGACTGGGTGTCCGAATAAATATTTCTACTCAAAGGGAAGACTAGAATGAGAATAAAGCTATAACTGACTTTACAGAGCAGGAGTAACTTGTCTTGGCCTAGTGAAAGGGGTATTTGGTGTGTGTAGGTAGTGCAGTGATTTCATTTGTATCTCCTTAGAAGTAGCCTTGCTTGATCTCATTTTGTCAAGATCTCAGAGTCTGAGATCTGGTGTCCAATGATCAGGTCTAAGGGGAAAATTACAAGGCCCAGCCATGGTGCCAGGACAGCTTCTAAATAGCAAAGGTTGCTTTTTTCTTCTCTCTCACATTACACATGTTCAAATCAGCAGATTCTCTGGTGTACTGTGAGCCTGGGTTGGATTTCAAAATTACATATAGCAGACAAGAAAAAGTGGTAAGAGGAAAGAGAAAAAAAATAAGGAAGGAAGAAGAAACAATGGAGGAAAGAAGTTGTTACCCATTAGTGTGTTTGCACATCCACCAGTGTTCTTCAGGAGTCAAAGGAAAACAAGTGGATTTGATGCCATCTCCCACTGTGGGAGGTGGCATCAAATGGCGAGCTGAGAAAACCCAGCATCACTTGATTCTCTTGAAGGGCACCATTCTAATCATAAGTTGTAGGACTGATTATGGATTTGACCTTTTTTACATGACTAACTACCTGCCTCCCTCCTGCTAAGTTTCATGTCACATAGCTTTTGGGGAGCGGGATGATCTGTGCTCCCTAAATGGTTTGAGGAAAGGATTCCAGAGGCATTTTCTCCTCTGGCTGGTCTGTGATCAAAGAGCACAGCTGTTTCATAAAACTTAAAATGACTAAGCCATTTGCCTCAGGTGGCTAATCAAGCAGCTTTAAAGAATTCCTAGGTATCAAGGAACCACAAGTACAGAGTGGAAATTGAATTGCGGTCGTAGACATGGTTCGGTCATTAAAACTGGACTTGATGGGCTAATAGAGAGTTATCAGCTGATGAGTGAACATCAATACAGTACCAACAAAATTGGTCCCTGATGCCAGGAGTTCTTCTCAAAGACCTCATGACACCCAGTAGAAGATGAACTCCTATTACCTGCTGTATCTCAGTTAATGGCTTCAGCTGAATCAGATTAATTTAAAGGGGCTAATGAAAATGATGTAGGAGACAAGTATGAAGATAATAATTTGATGCTGAGATATCAACTGAAAAGTGATGACATTATAAAACCAGTTACCTGGGGAACAAGCAGAATGAACTAGAAGGAAGCAGAGGGTACCTGCCTTCTCTGTCAGTTCACCATACCACACTCAGACTGGAAGATGTAGCAGAATGGGTTGACATTTATCAGTGTTCAAGTCCATTTTTATTGCTATAACAAAGTACCTCAATCTAGTAACCTTACTAAAAAATTAAAAACACTTTTATTTGGCTCATGATTTTGGAGGGTGAGAATCTAAGAGCAGACAGCCCCATTGGCTCAGCCTCTGGTGAGGCCCTAACTTCAGAAGGCATCTGGATGATAAGAAGTAGGCATATAGAAGTAAGTCATCACAGGCTTTTGCAAGAGCTCTCTAGTAAAAACCAACCCAGGCATCCCATGAGAACTATCTTGACTCTTCTGAATAACAAAGGACCCCTCACCACTCCTCATGTTGCCACACAGAGGACCAGGCCTCTGATGCATGAACTCTGGGGGACAAACCATATCCAAACCACAGCAGTGTCTAAGAAAACTGTAAGTGACCTGCAGATGTCTAAGGAACTCCAGTCTTATTGATGGTTCCATAATATACATGTCCTCCTTTGTTGTTGTTATTGTTGTTGTTTTACTAGGAAAAATCCTCTGGCTATTTGTCTGTCTTCTTTGCGTTCCCTATCATTTTTTTTTTAACCTTCCTATCAGTTTTCAGACCAAAATTACATTCAAGGCCAAATCCTAGCATTACTAAAATCATGACTTATACAGAAAAATAAAAACACCGAAAATGAGGGTGGAAAGTTACATGGTTAACAAGTAGGTAGAAAGTGCCTTAGTGGCCAAATGAACCTCACCTTTGGAACTTGAAGGGTCAAAGTTGCCCAGGTCTATGTAGCTCATTGCTCACAACAGAGTTTCTCGATAATACTGGCACAGAGAGAGAACTTGAGTCAAATTTACCTGTTTTTAAATCTTAAGTCCAGCTCTTATTCCACTCTGACCTTGAACTAATTTCATAAAACATTTACAAATTTCTATATTACGTTTTCAAAAAAAAATAAAGCGAAGGGGACAACACTTCCCTGTTTTACTGCCAGAACTCAGTGACAACATGGGTACAAAAGCACTTGGCAGTGCATTCGGAGTTCACAGACTTTTCGATGTTATGTTGCTCTCAGTTATCCTCTTGTTTATGGCATCTGGCTGGACTACATCTGGTAGATGCATAAAGACATGACTCTTGGATTAGATTCAGACGAGTAGGCTTGGTGGTGCTAAATATTCCTGTGAATTGTTGAGAAATGAGTTTAGAAGTTCTGGGTGGGAAGGTTCAATGATTCCTCAAAGATTTAATCATTTGAGTACCTGGAACTTAGTAGATTTAATATGTATTTTGTGTTACTAATAAATGTTGATTCATTTTCTTTAACTGATTAGTTCATTTCTTCTTTGGAGTCAAAGACACAAAAACCTATTGAAATAAATGGTAATGGGCCATAAATTGAGAAGTCCCGGGGCTTTACTAGATACAAGTCAGATGCTTTCTTCAACTGTGCTGGCCTAACCATCTAGAAAACCTGAATACTATAGTGTTGCAACCTTGGGCAGATCAGTTCCGTTCTCTAGAATGTCAGTTTTCCTGTCTAAGAAATGATAGTTTTTGGCTAGAAAACTTCTATTATTCCTTCCAGATCTAATGATCTATGATCCAAAATTGGCTGTGCCTTTGCAAATGGATTGCTCATTGCCCTTCAAGGGAAAGGCACAATTGCCTCGTCACTCACCCATGAGTCTGGCAATGTCCACTAGAATTGGAAGGTAACTCTTCAGTGTTAGTGGTTAGTATAGGGAAGTGGTGGCGAACCTATGTCATACTTGCTGCAGTGGGCTATTTGTTGTCTGTCATTGAATGCTCTAAAAGGTTTGCCATCACTGTTACAGGCGTTGGAGGCTGATCAATGCCTTTCTTTTGTGGGGTAAGTATTATTTTGATAAATACCTATCTTATGAATGTTAACCGTATGGATTGTCAACAGTCCTCAAACTATCAAGATCAAACCATAGTTATTACTTACTGACTGATTTAGAACCAGGGCAAAGAAACGTGTCCCAAACATTGGCAGCTGAAATATTTAGGATGCAGCTAATGTTGCTTCCGAGGAATGCACACTTTATGCAGGAAGAAACACATTATGACAAGTCAGAGTTTAAATTGATGAACATGTTTTCATTTTAGCTATGTAAATCATTCATCAGAGAGCAATCAGTATGAATTTGATGTTCTTAAGAGACAAACCAAGGGTGGGCATGAGCCTCAGAGCTAATTCCACTTACTCGACTTTCATAAAAAGAACAACCTACCCTAACTTGAATTCCATTTTCATTAGACCATTATGTGGGTTTTTTTTCCCTCTTTTTAAAGAACAATGTGCCTCCTTGGAATGTATTATACATCTACACAGGAATGAGATTAGGAGTTTTCTTTTAAATATGCAATTAAAAACTATGTATTCCCTCTGAACCAAAGATCACACATTAGAGATACTTGTACAGGTGCAAGTGATAAAGTAATATAGAAGGCATCCTTTATAAAAACTCCGAGCAAAAACCTGCACCCCTGTGCCTATCTCTTCTCCATACATTGACAAGTTCCAGCTATTGAGGGGTTGGGTGGGGTAAAAGAAGCTCCAAATTTTAAAATACCTTGTGGAAGATATTCTATTAAGATATTCAGAAAACTCTTATTGCCAGGCACGATGTCATGTAATATTACAGGCAGGGAAATCATTTGGGGCTCTATTGCCTTTGGTGGTTAAAAAAATGGAAGAGATATAACTTCTTCTAACCTTCAGCAAAAGGGCAAGACCCATCCGTTAGTGAGCAAGTGCTTCTCCGCACCTGCTCTGAGCAAGTATTTTGGGTAAACAAAAATTAGTTGAAATTTTGTTTGCTCTCAGAGTAGCAAGCCTCCAAAACTGGTCTCATATTTCCTCATCAAAACCCTCTAGTATTATGGGGTATTACCTATGACAGGGATGGCAGACCTTGTAGGGACTGAGTGCAGACTGCAACCCCGAAGCCACTTACTTACCACAAAGTGCCAACATCACAGTTAAACCTGAATACTGAGGTTTTAGTTTAGAAAACACAACTCTACATTCATATCTTTTGTCTTAAAAGAAAAACACAACAACAGGTGTATGATAGGTTCGCCACCACTGACCTAGGAGCTCGTAAAATACACAGTCTTTCAAGCCCTACCCTCAGATCTACTGAATCAAAATTGCATTTTAACAAACTTCTCCTGTCACTCATATGCATGTTAACATTGGAGAAGCACTGCTGCAGACCACAGGGGTCTGAGAAACAATCACTTAGCCCATCAAGGAGTGCTCACAGGGGGCATCCTGAAGTTCCTTCTGTGCGTATGGCATTGTCATAAGAGCCCCTGATTGTCATTGGACATTGCCTGGTCACTTTGGAAACAATTAAGTATTCTCCCTAAGGATTCTATAAAAAGAGTATCTTGTTGATTATGTGAAATCATAGATGGTACAGCTGGGAGGTATCTTACAACTTGTTTCCTCTCAATACAGAGAAGAAAACTCAGCAAGGAAATGATAAATGGCTCGAACCCTGTCAGCAGGAGAACTGGTGCTAGAGCTGAAGTTTCTGAACTTATTATCTAGTGTTTATTCACCTCTGATTCACTGAGAAATGAAGAGGTGGAAGAGCGTGTCTGGATGTATCATTTACAAATCAATCGGTAGCTGGGTGTGGTAGCACGTGCCTGTAATCCCACCACTTGAGAGGTCGAGGAGAATCACAAATTTGAGTCCCACCTAAGGCAACTTATAAGACCCCCCATCTTAAAAAAAAAGAGAGAGAGAGAGAAAGAAAAAGCTGGGGATGTAGATTAGTGTGAAGGCCTTGGGTTCAATCTCCTGTAATACACACGCACACACACACACAAAATCAGTAGGTATGCATTCATTAGGTCAGTCATAAAAAGTGGCTACATCTAATTTACTGGTGGGCCATCTGTTGTCTAGAGTCACATTCTCAAGGGGAGAAAAAGAGAATCATACAAAGGAACATGGCCAGTTTATACCATAGGCGATGCCATAGCATGAGTCAAGGACAGTATGGAAACTGAGCAAGTTCAGTCGTCACACATATAACCTACTCATCACACACATCTGAGGTTACTTGTCCCCTGACAACTCTAGGAAGTAGGTGTGGAGAGAGGCCTGCCAGTAATCCAGGCCTCAGGAATTTAAAGCATCTCCTCAAAATATCTTTTGTTCTAGAATCCACTCCTTCAAGTCTTATCCTCAAGGGTCAGCTAAAATGATAGAAATGGAATGAAATGGAACCCTCTCCTCTCGTAGCCTGGGGCCTTCTAAAGATAGAATGCGCCTAGTATCTCCTAGGCCCACCATCCTGTTTGTTTGGTGGAACGATTGTCAATCACAGTTCTCAGACTGACTCAATTTCTATTACAAGAATGACTGCAGAGCTTCGGGGAGCCCCAGATCTGCTGGCAGCCATCAGCAGGGGTGTGCTGTACCTTAACACCTCCCAAAGCCCCGTTGTTCTTGTTTGAAGTTGGCAGTGCTACAGGACACCTCATTCCCTGACCTCTGCTGAGTCAAGAAACAAGCAGGCAGCTTGCACAGTATGCTAAGCGAAAAGAAAAGTTTAATAACCACATTGATTTGTCAGTCCCCAGGTGCCTGGAGTAAGTCATTATAAGTGGAAAAAATAAATCGCTTCAGTGATTTTTATTAGTGATTTCATTTTGGTTACAATTGAGAGTCAGTAATCTCCAAGAGAATTGACTGCCATCCCTCACCTGATCCAATAGCCTGCATGTTCTACCTTGTACATTGCTGTCTTCTATTCTGCAGACATCTTTAAAAATACATTAATGACTCTTAGGGAATACAGCTAGAGAGCATGTTATCTTCCCATATTTCTCATTTGGTTTGATTTTCCAGCCTCCTGTGTCCCTTTGTGTCTTGTATCAGAAATCATTCTATTGTATTGCATAAATCAATTTTCCTTTACTTTCATCTAGCTTAGTGTTGTCATCCCTTCTGGCTTCTGTCCTGTACTGATGCTCTTGTGCCTGGCATCTCCAAATCTTCTTTTGTACAAGTGATTTTTTTTTTCCAGGAACTCTTACTCTAATCCCTAGGTTGGAGAAAAAAGTCTTGCCTTTGTAGTACACCTTCCTCCGTATTCACCTTGCATTTCTTCCCAGCCGCGTCCAGTCTGGAATTCTGACAGATTATACCAGGACTGCCCTGGCTGGGCTGTTTTCCCCCTGGAGTTCTTAACCACAATCACAGTCCCTTAAAAATCAGTGTCAGGAGATTTAAGTGGAATCTTGAAACAAAGTATGGACATGGAAAAGCATATACAATATGTGGTCTCTCTTAGTCTCTCTTTGCTGGAACAAAATACCTGACATTCACAAGTTAAAGAGAGATTTATTTTGACTCACAGTTCGTAGAAGTTTCAATCCTTCATCAGCTGATTCCAAGGCAGAGTGGTAAGGTGGAAGAGAAACAGTTCCCGGCACGGCAGGCAGGAAGCACAGGGATCAAGGGAGGAGGAGGGGTGTATATCCTTCTGGGCCACGCCCACAGTGACCCACCTCTTCCCAGCAGGCTTCACCTCCCAGTATCACACCCAGCCATAAACCCATCAGTGGACTAATCCAGCGATGAGTATCACACCCCCATGATCCACTCACCTCCCCAAAACCCCACTTATGAGTGCATGAGGCTTTGTGGGGACATCTAGATATAAATCATAGCATGGACTATTTCTTGCCCCATTTGTTGTCTGTCCAATCTTTAAACAATGCTCATAACTGCTCTCTTTATTCCAGACAGATAAGCACCTATAACAGTCTGGGTATTTTATTTTATCTCCAGAATTATTAGCTACACCTTGTTTTACTTTTTAAGAGTTGCTCTAGGGCAAGGGTTGGCAAACTATGGCTTGTGTAAACCAGCCACCTGTTTCTGTAAGTAAACATTGACGGGCACACAGCCATGCTTTTCTGTTACATATTTTCTGTGGTTGTTTTCATGTGACAATGGCAAAGTTGAGTACTTATACTAGAGACAAGCCTAAACTATTTACCATATGGCCTTTCACAGAAAATGTTTCCCTGCCAGTGGCTTGTATTGTATATTTTAGATTTTGATCATTTTGAAGTGAATTTTTGTATATGGTATGGGGTAGGAGTTAAATTTCACTCCTTTTCTTTTTTCTTTTTATGGATTACAGTTGACACAGCCTTTTTAAAGACTTATCTGCCCCCCACATTGAAGTGCTGCCTTAGTATCTCTCAAAATCAGTTAACTATAAATGTGAAGGGTTATTTCAATTCCATCCCATCGATCTGTGTATCTGTTCTTGTGCTAGTACCACATTGTCTTGAATATGGTTGACTTGTATTAGGATTTGTTCTTCTTATTAAACATTCTTTGGCTCTTTGTGGTCTCTTACAATTTCATATGAATTTTAGAATCAGCTTGTCAGTTTCTGCTGAAGAGTCACCTGAGATTTTGGTAGGTTTTGCATTTAATCTATAGATCACTTTCGTCCTAACACCTAGCATCCTAACTCTTCAGACCCATTAATATGGGCTCCTTTTCAGATTATACCCATATCGGTCAGCTTTCCATTACTGTAACAAACATCTAAGATAAATCAACTCATAGAGAGAAAGGGCTTGCCTTGGTTCACAGCTCTGGAGGTGTTCAGTCCATATTTAGCCTCATTGCTTTTGCGACAAGACAGTACATCATGGCAGGGAGTAGTAGGTGGCAGAACAAACTATTACTTCATAGCTCAAAAGTGGGAAAGAGAAAAAGGAAGGGCCTGGGGTTCCACTATCCTCTTTGAGGAGATAGCCCCAATTTCCAAAAGACCTCCCCATAGGCCTCCATCTTAAATGTTCCACCACTTTCCAAAGCCATCAAGCTGGGGACTAAGTCATTAGCACATAAGCTTCTAAGGGACATTTAAGATTCAAGCTGTAGCAATAAATTTTGCACTTCTACAAAATTTATTTTTATTTTATCACTTTTAAAACTACTATAAATAGAGTTTTCTGAATTTCACTTTTGCATTGTACATTGTGGCTGTATGGAAACAAAATTGATTTTTTTATTCTGCAAACATGCTGAACTGGTTTTAATATTTTAATTTTAATATTTTCAGTAAGTTCCTTAGGATTTTCTGTATACTATCATATCACTTGTAAAAGGAGATACTCACCCTTCTTCCCTTCCAATTAGATGCCTTTCATTTTATATTGTTGCCTAACTGCTCTGGCTAGAACTTGAAGTATACCAGAAGTGACATGAGTTAATATCTGTGCCTTGTTTCTGATTTTAGAAGAAAGCATTCAGTCCTTCATAATTAAGTATGATATTAACAGCAGAGTTTTATGTAGATGTCGTAATTACCTTGAAGAATTTCCTGTGTATTATTTTTTTGTTGAGTAGTCTATCAATGAAAGGGTGTTGCATTTTGTCAGATGCTCTTTCTGTGTCTACTGAGATGATTCTATGACTTGGGCTTTTATTCTACTGATACCATATATTGCATTAGCTGGTTTTAGGCATCAGACCAATGTTGTAGTAAATCCTGCATGGTTGTGGTATATAATCTTTTTTATATGTTGCTGGATTAAATTTGCTAGTGTGTTGTTGAGAACATTTGTGTCTATCTGTTAGAAATGAGCTCCCAGACCCAAATTGTGGTGCTGGAAAGAATGCACTCAGACAAGCAAGAGAACTCAACAAGGAAAAGTCTAAAGTTTGCTTCTGTAGAAGGGTGTGAACGTTCTCAGACAGGAAGCACAGTTGCACCCAGCAGTAGTGAAGCAGGGCAGGGCTCACGCAAGGGAAGCAGCTATCTTTTAAGTTCATTGGCTGAATTCAAAGAACTCAAAGGCTTACAATCTATTGTGGTTGACTAGTTTGGGGAGGATCCAAAGGATTGCTGAGAGAAAGGAGAAGTGAAGCCGCAGAAAATCCTTGGCTATCTTGGTCTGTAGATATGTGTCCAGAATTTAAACTGAGCAAGCGTTTCCAGTAATTTTAGTAATCCCTGTAATTTTAGTGCGTTCAGCAGGGGAAGCCTAGGGTGGACTGTGATGGAGGCACTCCTGCTTATAACCTTTGATAGAAAAGGACAGTTTGATAGAAAAGGCGACAGTTTCTTACATGTCCATAAGAGTATTGGTCTGTAGTGTTTTTGTTATGTCTTCATCCGATTTTACCATCAGGATAATACTGCCTGTATAAATGAGCCTGGAAGTATCCCCTCATCTGCTATTTTGTTGGGAGAGTTTGTGAAAATTGGTATTATCTCATTAGATGTTTGATAAATTTTCAGTAATGAAGACTTTGGACCCGGGATCTTCTTTGCAAGATTTTTATAATCACTGATTTAATACCATTACCTATTGTAACTATTTGGATCTTCTCTTTCTTCTGAGTTAGTTTCATTAGTTTGTGTGCATCTAGAAATGTGTCTACTTTATCTAAATTATCTAACGAATTGACACAATCCTAATTGTATTGTTAGAATCCTTTTTATTCTACACATTTTGGTAGTAATGTCTTCTTTTTCATCCCTGAGTTCCATGATTCAAATCACCTAATTCTTGGTCAGATGAGCTATGTGTTGATCAATTTTGCAAAGAACACACTTGAATTTATAGATTTTCTCTTTTCCTATTTCTTTAATTTCTGCTTTCACTTTATTATTTCTTTTCTCTGCTTGTTTCTTTGCTTGTTTTAGATTTAGTTTATTCTTTATATTTATGTCTTATGGTAGGCAGTGAGATTATTGATCTTCCTATTTTTTAATACAGGCATTGCATCTAGAGATTTCTTTCTAAACCCTGCTTTAGCTGCTTCCCATAAATTTTGCTGTATTTTATCTTTATTGTCATTCTTCTAAAATATTTTATAATTTTCTTTGTGATACCTCCTTTTACCTATTTGTTTAGAAGTGTGTTGTTTAATTTTTACATATTTATGAATTTACCAATATTTTATTAATTTTTAATTTTGCTCTATTAGCAAATAACTTGTATGTGTTCAATCCTACTGGATGTATTGATACTTTTTCGTGGACTGGTATACAGTCTATCCCAGGGAATACTTGCTGTGTACTTGAGCACAATTTGTATTCATATCTCACATAAAAAGCATGTAGATGGATCTTGGTTTTCCACCTGCTTCCCTGTCTGTTAATCTTTTTCCTGTGTAGTGCATTAATTTTAGATTAGGGGTTACTATTGATATGTGTGGACTTGTATCTGTCATTTGATAGTTTTCCTATACACTAGTGTCTTTTTTGTTCTTTCTATTCCGTATGATGCCAGAGTCCACTATATTGATTACTCCCAAAAGATGCTGCAAGCAGTGTGGGCTGCAGCATTCAGCCCCTCGATTGGCTGACTTTAAGAAGCGCGTCTGACTGAAGCCCAGTGACTCAGGGAAGGATCTCATGAGCACTGCGGGAGCACACAGGTTACCAATACCCACCCGCTAAGGGCCACTGCCAAGACCAGAGTAACGGCCTTTGAAGCTGTGGGGCTCATACGAGATAACATCCGTAGCTGAGGTCGGAGAAATCGCACCCAAACTCAATTCCCACAATTAGCACCTTCGTAGTTTGAAGGACAGTGGTCCAATTGCAACCATGTATTTTGTCTATTCCATTCCTAATTTGAAAATGCTTTGACTGCTTTTCAAAGCCTCGCCTACATATCCATACATGTATTGCACCTTTACCCAGCTTGATGAACGATAAAATTCAGTGGAAGAAACGGGCCATGGCCCTTTGCCAAAGGAGCATGGGCCGGCCAGGTTCACAGTTTCTCTTTAACTCTGTCTTAAGTATTTCTTCAACCCTGTGTCGCGCACTGGGCGGGTGGGGACTAGAGGTTCACTGCAGGAATCTCTGGCAATATTATCTTCTTTTTCTTTTTTTTTTTTTGTTTTCTACAGTAACATTTTGTTTTATTAATAATTTTTTCTCTATAATTTTGGAATTATTTTTTAGTAGTTGTTCTAGGGCTTACCATATACATCTCCATTTATCAGAACCTATTTTAGATTTATAGAAACTCAATTTTACTGAGATATAGAAATGTACTATCATACGGCTCTAATCCCTTTCACTTTAGTATCATTATTGTTATACATTGCACACGTATACAATATATAACAAGCCCGACAATAAGTACTGTTATAATGATTACTTTATGTAATTTTGCATCCTTTAAATAAGCTGACAATGTGCATTATGTTGTTTTTATTTACCATTTCATTTGTTTCTGTGGATAAAAAATTGCTGTCTTGTGTCATTTCCTACTCCCAACAATATAATTATGTACATATTTTATATAGAACTGCTTTTTAAATCTTGAGAAGTGAAAAACCTAAACATTTAAAATATCTTTTATAATTACACAGTTATGGGCGCTAGCGTTCTTTGTTTTTTGTTCCTATAGGTGTGTGGAACTAGTGTCTGATGTTTCTTTCAATATGAAAGAATTCCTTTTGTATTTGGTATAAGGCAGGTCTGTTACCAACAGATTCTCTAAGATTTTGTTGACTTGGAAATGTTTTTATTTAACCTTCATTTTTCAAAGACATTTTCACTAGATAAAGATTCTTGGTTGACAGAGATTTTTCTTTCAGCAGCACTTTGAATGTATTTCCATTGTCTTTTAGCCTCCATTGTTTCTGATAAGAAGACAACTGTTAATCTCTTTGATATCATGTTGTGATTTATGTTATTTTTCTCTTGCTGCTCCCAAGATTTTTTCTTTTAATATTTTTACAATAGTGAGTTTATGTGTGGATACTGTGGGTTAAATTTTGTCTTCCAAAAAGCTATGTAAAAGTTCTGAGCCCCAGTACCTGTGAATGTTTCTTTTTTTTTGGTTCTCGCAACATCTGCTTCTCGGTTTATAAAGAAGAATGCAGAGGCCTTTACTGTGACATTTCAGAGGGAACAGTCGTGGTCATCCTATGGTGACAAGTTTTAACAGGGATTTCTTGGTGCATTTTCTAGTCTGTTAAACTGACTGCCTCTGTTGGCATCATCCCCAGCTGTTGGTATTCACCCATTGTTTTTGGCAAAGTCTGGGGCATACACTGCCCCACAGTCGGTTCAGTTACATGTGTGTGCCTTTATAGGAATAGTTTTTGAAGTTGGTGTTTGAAGACTTTTTTCCTTCACTCCAAGAAATTTCCTCTTAGCCTTTCTGTGATTCTCTCGTTAAAAGATGACCTCTTGTTTAGCTTGTTATTCTTCTGAATCTACCAATCAGTTGTCAGTTGTTTACCACCAAAATAACCATTATTTTTGAGAGCGCCCTTTGGCTTGAATTTCCCCCACACCCTATTTTCAAATAAGTTTAGTTCCTTTGAGGAGAACTTGGAGAGCTAGTCTTCTAGATTACTTTTCTCTATGTGCAAAATCTCTAAGTTAGATCTCTGGGACTGTGAACAGAGGATTATGGTGTATTTTTCTTGGGATCATGCCTTACTTTATGAATAGCTTCTAGGCAAGGTTATCATATGGTCTTCTCAACTTGTCTCTTTCAGCTTGAACCTTCACCTACAAACAAGCAGTATGTAGTAAGGGTGAACAGGGTTCTATTACCCTCTGCTTGTCAGGTCTAAAGTAGAACCTTCACTCTGAGTGTGGGCTAAGTGACATAAGGGCATCCTGGTCTGTTGGCCACATTCATCTAGAATTTAGCCTTTGTGACATGCAACTAGAAAACATGAGAAATACTGTGATCTGCCTTTCCTGTGAAGATACCATGTCCTAGATGAGGAAGTTGGACAAGAGGGTTATTCTGTTTTCAGCTGAGCCTTCCTAGAATGAACTTTCTGTCATGTTGATCTGGGAAGGGGAAGAAGAGAACAGGTTATGATTCAAATATTACAGACCCTTGTACATACTGAGTTTTAATAGATATTTTAAAAGAAATTTTTCCATTTGTGTATTTTCTTATGGCAGTTTCTACAAACTTCAAGCTATTGTGTTTTTAAAAACAGTAATGTTTACCAGTTATGGCTCTTTCACTGGGGAGAGGTTGTACAAAACTCTCCATACCGCCATTTCAAAAGTGGGGCCCTTCTGCAATTCTTTCTGTATATTTCTCTGTTTCTTACCAGATGGTGAGCTCCTTTAGAATAGAAGCTCTGTCCAAATATAATTTCTGCCTACATGGACTTTGTGCCAGAAACTATGCTAGATGTTCTGTAAATTTTTATTTCTAAACCCCTCACTAGTATGTTAGTATTATACTCTGTACTTGAGGAAAATGAGGCCTACGAGTTTATGTGACTTGGCTAAAATGTTATTATCAGTAAGTGCTGGAGCCAAGAGCTCAAGCCAGGTCTCTCTCACTAAATGCCGTGGTCTTCCCACTCTACCATGCTGCCAGTGTGTTTCCAGCTCTTAGCATAGCACGTAGGGCACAGGTGCCTCCTGAGTAAATAAGGAAATTATACATGAATGAACAAACAATTGAACTCAAGGCAAAAGGAGTCTGAGATTCTCGGTATCTGCTACCCTCTCTCTCCTCTCACATTGTGCTTTTGGGTTGAGTGATGTTCTGTCTTGGCAACTTCCATGATTTGACTACTTTCTTTGCCTGAATTGTAATCATAATATATAAGAACAACCTTAATCCTAAGTTCATTAAACTAAATCAGTGGGTATTATGCAGCTATCATGTTTATGAAGTATAATACAAGCTCTCTGAAATTTATAACAAGTCTTCCCTTGAGCTTATTTCACTGCCAGATCATATTAGTATTCTTTTGTCCAACTTGATTTTTGCATAGTTTTTTCAGTTTGGGTGTCTTAGGTCGATCATACTTAATATTGTATTGTTAATAAACTACTCAGATACACTATTCACAATATGATTATATCTAAATCTATCTCCAGAAAATACATGCATTTGTTAGACACCCTAAAAGTTGAATCAGTAGCTTAGTTCCAAAAGTGAAGTTTACTTTTTTTAAAGCTTCTTATTCTCTTTCTTTATCTTTCTTGTTTAGAATTAAATTTTCATTATCCATGAAGCACGTGGACTTACCCTTGTGAAAATGTCTGTGAATACATATTTTTGTGTAGGTACTACATTTTAAAAAGATCTGAAAACATGCATTCTTAACTTATTATGATCACCTCTGGGGATGGAAGTGGGAAGGAGTCTGCCAGTCAAAAAAAAAAAAAAATGTGAGGCTTGCCTGTAATGATTTCTAAGATTTTACAAGGAGAACTTACCTTCTTATCTCTGTGTTCCCTCTGTTGATTGTCACTCTTCGTGTGCACACATGAGAATGTGCACATGCCTGTAGGCACATCAGGTAAGTTCAGCTAGAGCTTCCTAGTGTAGAGATCCCTCCATTTTCCAGAGGAGTCGCTCACCCCTTCTTGCTTTTCCTATCTTGATAGGGGAAATAGGGTGTCATTATTCTTGTCTGTGCCTTTGTTCTCCACAGCATACATTTTCTATTAGCTTGGTCTGTTGTGGTTTATAGCAATTTTATGGCTCAGATTATTTGCCCAGTAAACACCAGTTGATCATGAAGAAGCAGAGAATATTGAAGAGGTACTTCTAAAGACATATCCTGTTGCCAACAGCAAGTGGTTGTATTGCTTAGAGAATAATGGCTGAGGCAGCGCGTTAAAGATGGGTTGAGACATGGCATAATGCCGGCATTTGTTCGGACCATCTTCCCCACTGACACTCACTGCTGTCCTCGAAGGACCCACATAGCTGGTTAGGCCATGCAGTATGGTGGAGACAGCGAGGACTCGGGTTTCAATCCTGGTACACATCTTAGTTTTATCTATTATTAGTAGAAGGCCTCGCAGGAAAGTCAGTTTCTTTCAGTAAGTCTTGGTTTCTTCTGCCTTCCCCCACCTCTTCTTCTCCTTCCCCTTTTTTTCTTTTAGAATTAAATGAAATGTCATATGAAAATTATAAAAGATCCAGATTGGTGCTAGACATCTGTAATCTGAGTACTCAGGAATCTGAAGCAGGAGTATCATGAGTTCAAGGCCAGCCTGGGCTACATAGCAAGTTCAAAGCCAGCCTTGACTATCATCTGAAAAACTATAGAGAGGGCCAGGGATTTAGCTCAATGGTTCCACCACCTGGCTGTGAAGTGCAAGGCCCCAAGTTCGATCCCCAGTACCAGAAAAAAATATTATATAGATATAAATGCATATGTGTGTGCGTGTGTGTGTGTGTGGAGGGGGGGAGGAAGAAAAGAACAGAAATAGATTTGATGCAGGAGGAAAAAATTAGCAAATGCTGTTTTTATTGAGGTTTGCAGTTGTCATAGGGCCAGGCACTGCTTCTGAAGTCCTTTCTGAAAAAGCTTTTAAGACGAAAGATTTCTGATATCTGTAGGATGAGTAAGGCTTGGGCCCCTTGAGGAACAATAACCCTAGGCCATGCCAAATGCTTCCATCCTTTAGATGAGGAACTTCATGAAAAGACAGCAGCTGGCAGGAGATGTCATGGGCATTTCTTATTGCCATAAAATGAGCTTGGTGTAAAGGATATCTGACAAGTCTCAAAAAAGAAAAGAAAAAAAATTCCTTGTATGTGTTGCTTTTATCAAGCATGATTTCAGAAAGAACTGGAAAATATGGAAAATGCTCAGTAAGTTTTTATAATCAACCAAGTCCTTAACTCAATGCCAAGGTAGTCCTCAGAATGTGGGATAAGAAACCTGGGCTTAGGAAGGCCTCCCATGGGATTGGTATGAAATTTCCTCTAAGTGAGTAAGTAGATTCTCACCAATTTGGTGCCTATGGTCAGTCATCCTTAAGGCTGTCTTTTGGTAAAACCTTTGTTTTCTGTTAGCAAAAAAATTGAGAGAATTTAGTAACCCTCCTGAACCTTATCTGATTTCCCCAGATATCTTTAGCTTCTTCTGAAAAGGACTTGATCATTATTAATGTTCCTTTCCATATTTGAATTCTAAACAGGGCGGGGTGTCGCACACCTATAATCCCAGCACTCGGGAGGCTGAGGCAGGAGGATCCCTTTGAGTTTGAGGCCAGCCTAGACTACAGAGTGAGTTCCAGGTCAGTCTCAACTACATAATGAGACTCTGTCTCAAACAAACAAACAAACAAAAAATAGACTAGAGTGAGTTCCAGGTCAGTCTCAACTACATAATGAGACTCTGTCTCAAACAAACAAACAAACAAAAATTTGAATTCTATTGTTGGCTTAGAGGGGCTGAGCCACACTTCCTCTTTCCTATCAGCTTGTATATTACTACCCTGGTTTTGGTTTTGAGACTCTCATTCCTTGGCCTCTCTTCAAGGCCAGTGTGCAAGGAGCTTTAGTCTGGAGGCCATTTTCAAAATGGGGTTGTCTAGGAAACTTCCAGAAAAAAAGTCTTATCTAGAAGCTAATCTTAAATACTCTTCAAAGTTAGGAAAGAGAGAGGTTGTCTAGAAAATGAATTGGTTTTCAAGAATTTCTAGCAAAGGCACTTCTTCAAGACATAACAGTGGTATAATTCTGTAGTTTATGACTTGCAGAATCCTATGAGGGACGTTCAGATACAAAACCTCTTCCCTGACCCAGCTGAGGCTGTAATCTGAACAGAGGTACTTAGGGTACCTTACCAAAATCTGGCGCATAGGATCTGCAGGCCTGACTTGAGTGCTGCAGGCCAAACATGCGTGATATGGGAGCTGCATCTCAGTCTCATGCCCATCTCTGCTCGTCAGAGGCCAGTCACAGAGCCACAGATGGTTCGAATGGGAAGGGGCCTTAGCAACAATGTTCATGTCCACAGTTTTAAAAGAAACAGGTGCAGGGAAATCAAATGGTTTTCCTAATCCTCCTCTCCACGTATGTCCCCAAGGGTCCCACTCCTCTCACGGGAAGCAGGCTGGTAGGCATGGGCCCCATTTCTCTGAATGTTCACAGCTACCGGCACGCTTTCTGGCATGTGATAGGCACTCAACAGACATGACATGAACACACACTGTGCTGGTGACTCTTCTACCCCATCACTCAAGTGAACACTCGGCACTGCTTTGCTCTGCCCACTCAGGCACAGACACGTAGAGCTACAAGCAGGCTTGCAGACAGTGGCCTCCTGCCTGCACTCAATCTGTACAGCTTTTCCTCTCGACGCCGTGCTGACCTCTGGGTCAAGGGGGCTGCAGCTTCCAGTGCCAGCGGAAAACGTCTATTGCCCCTGGGCTGGAGCCAGTCGTCCCTTTGGTAGCCAGGACAGATGGAACCAACCGTGCTACTCCGCCATGGCCGCCTTGAGCTGAACAGAGACTGATAATGTGGGGGCCACAGGGGCTGTGGGCCTCCAGCAGCCCCCCAACCATTGTTTTTCCTGCCACGTTCTGTGACAGAGGATGAGGCGGCCCCTGTGAAACGTCCGCGGCACCTGCTGCACTTCTGGGTGTGTTGTTGCAAAACACAGGAGCAAGGGCGGAGTGTAGAACTGTGGTCTGCCCAGCTTTCCATTTCCCCAGACTTGTTAAATAACGGGCTGCAGGGCTAGCATTTCTTCTCTCTGTGGTTATTATCTGTTTCTTTTTGCGAAGCAAGATATTTCCATGAAGGGCACTGGGACTGTAAGGCAGGTCATAAAGGGTGACAAAGCAGAAAGAAAGTCGCCCGCAGTCTCCTCTGCCAGCGATTCACTCCGCCTGGTTATTCAACCGCACAGAGGAGTCGCGGGCCCCACTCTTAAATGGTTTCATTCATGATGATTGACTTCGGAGATTTGCCAGTGCCTTTCGCAGAATGTTAAGTAGGAAAGAAATTTTCCCTCCTCTGAACCAGCTATGTTAGGAGGCCCTGATTTCGAAGGTCTGGGATGAGGAAGGCTGGGAGGAAAAGCAGTCTTCTGCTGGAAGGCATTTCTCAAATGAGAATAACCACCAGAAAAAGATAACAGTGAACCTGGGAGCGGCTCCTTCGGGTGAAATGGATACTTCCCGGCACTCACGTGTTTTTCTGACCAGTTCAGAGCAGCATCCGGAACCTGAAGATACAAATTGCCTAAGTAAGATGTCTTGACTTCTGTATGTACCCCGCCATTGGCCCCTAGGTTACAGAAGCTAGGGGAGGTCTGAACTTAATTGTTGTTCTTCAGTAATTTCATTGGAGGAGTCTCAGGCGGTCCCCCCTTTCTAGGGAAACTCAGCACCCTGGTTCAGACCTTCTCCCCTCAAAATTTGACACCTGCAGTAGCTTACCAATGCAGCTCGGCGGCCCTTCTTCACAATTGTTTTATCATTGCTTCTGTTACGGCTAATGCCAAAGCATTCTTCGACAACTTCAAGTACTTTCCCGATGAGATACCTTCATAAGCTTCCCATTGGCTCTCAAGTGAAAACCAGCCTCCTTCACGGAGTCGTTAAGACCCTTTACGAACAAGCGACTGTTCTCAGCTGGAGCCGTAATAATCCAGCATGTGCGCTCTCACTCCGGTCAGGGAGGCTCACTCCGCGATTTCAACCAGTCTGCGCACTTTCACAACTTTCCAGCTGTTCCTTCGCAGCTCTTTCTTCACCTCCAAGGCCCTCACCTCCCATCTCTGCCTGTTCCATTCCAAATTATGCTCCAGGACCATGGATGCTTTTTTGATAAATCCTGCTCGGGAACTCCTTCTATTGTATAAGTAAATGTTTTATTTCCTCAATAACATGCAGTGTTATTGAGAGCAGGGACCATGTGTTTTTGTCTTTCCCTCTACCCTACAAAGCCCACTGCTTTGCATATTGCACACACTTTAAAAATAGTTTTAAGTGGTGAGTAAATATATAGGTGAATATGTGATCAACAAATTAATTCATTAATTCTGGACATACTTTCCCTTAACCACCCATCTCTGTTTTCTTATGCTTGAAAGCAAAGGAACTCACCTCTCAGTATGATTTAAAAAGAAAGTTAAAATGGAACTAATTTTGTTTTATTTTACTCTAGCTTCCTTGACTTAAAAATACTTTAAGAGAGCAGACCATAAAAACCTGGACCTCAAGTCATCTTCTGGTCCCAGGAATTCCCAAGGAATACTGAGGTATAGAGGTTAGAAAACATCAGAAATTAGACTGTCCACAATACTCTCAGACAAGAGGCTGACTGCTTTCTGGGGAGGGTGAATATTTGTTAATTCCAGAGTTGGTTTAGTCCTCAGAGGTTGTAGAGTGGGATATCTAGCTCTGTGTGGTTTACACAAGTTATTACAGGACTAAACAAATCCAGCCAGTAAAAGACAAGCCACTGCTTATTACTTGTAAGTATGGTGTTTTCTTTCTATGGGAACCACCAAAGTAGATTTTTTTGTACTTCCTGACCTATCTGCCAAGTATATGGTTTCTGAAAATCTTCACTTCCCTTAATTATTTTTCTAACCATACATTCTATTAGTCAGGCTCAGTCTTTAAAATTCAAAATTAAATTTCTGAAGACTTGGCCATATGTGGGATTTCTAGAATATAAAAAGGAAGGTGCTCATATTTCAGATTATAAATCGGGTACTAATTAGAAATACTACAAAAAGGCTGTCCTGTAAATTGGAGTCTGATTCCCTGGTCCCATTCTCCTTGAATCTATGCACAGGCCTTCAGAGGTCTGGCAGAGATTGGGGATACTCACCGGGATGGTTCTGTGCCTAACCTGCATTCCAGGCCCTGCTGATCTGCACCTTCAGTTATGTGTCCCTGTATTAGTCAAGGTTCTCCAGGAGGGACGAACCAGTAGGATAGGTTAAATAGGATATATTTAAAATAAATCTTTTTGCAAGATATTAGTTCAGCAGATTATGGAGGTCAGGAACTTCCACAATTTATTGTCTGCAAGTTGGAGAACCAGGAAAGCCAGTGGCATAATTTGGTTAGGGTTCAAAAGCCTGAGGACCAGTGGTGTAACCCTTGTCCAAGGCTCAGAGCCTAAAAATCACAGTGGGGAATGGAGGGAGGTGTTTCTGCTGGACCTAGAGTCCAAAGGCCAAGAAGCAGGAGCTTCTAAGCTCAGGAGAAGAAGATGGATGTCCCACTTCAGGAAAAGAGAGAGAACCCACCTTTCTTCTACCTTTTTGTTCTATTCAAGCCATCATTTGATTGGATGGTGTCTGCCCTCCCTGGCGAAGGAGGATGTTCATTGCACAAAGTAATAATCCTGAGTAAAGTAGGCATCAATGCTGCTCTTATTATTTATTTTTCTGCTCTTATTTTTCCTTTATTTATGTTGTCCTTCATGAATCGGGCAAGATTTGAGACTGTGCCATTCTGGATGATCCCTTGTTAGTGAGCAAAGGGGAAGCTTCACTGTGCAAGGAAGCATGTGATTGTATTTTATGTGTATGTATGCAAGTGTGGGATGTGTCTGCATATAGGTGCATGTGTGTATGGGCACATGTCCTGGGTACCCTCCATGCAGCACTCTCTGGAGTGACTGGAGGTTTTGATATCCTCCCTTCTTGTGCAGTCTGCCTTGAATATGGCACTTTGAGGATCCCAATTATAGACTCTTGTCTCAAAACAGCATGGAAAACATGAAGACAAGTCTAACAAACATTGTCTCATTAGTTCAGTAAAACCTTGCTAATTTACCCTAATTGTGGAGAAGGATCATTTGCATTCAGGCAATGTCTGGAAGGGGCCTACTTTAATAAATAGACAGGACTTATTTGTAATTAGTAGTGCCACGAGCACACAATGTGCTCATGTCCTTAAAAACAGTTTGTTCTTATAAGTGGGTTGCACCTTCCCAATGTCATTTTGAAGCTGCTAAACAAGGAATGACCTGGGAGCAAGGGTCTTTTATTTTCTTGCTTCCTAATAAATGACCCTATAAAATACGACCAGTGGAACTGAACTAAGACCTACTTGCAAAGAAAGAGGAAGATGGCAAAGGCCAGCAGAGGCTTTTGGTGAGATTTGGGACTCAAAAGACCTAAATTCTAGGGCTAGCTCTGTCCCCAGGCTGTCAAGTTACTTTATCATCCTGAGCTTGTTTCTCATCTCTCAAAAGAAAGACTTTAGCTAAATGACCTTCCAGTGTTTTTAAGTCATAGCATTTCAGAGCTATAAGAGAATCATCCAATTCAACCTCCTTGGTTTACATGGCATATTTTTAATGGTTCATATGATTGAAATAAAGGTGCAAGAAGAGAGTAGAGTTAAAATAACTTGACCCAGGTTGAGGTTCAATCAGAGAACAGATGAACAGCCAACAGGACACACAGTGAAGGCAACCAGAGAAACCAGCGCTGGGCAGTGGTTTAGAGAAGGGAGCAGAACTACCCCAAATTCAAAGAGCAGAATAAGTCAAAGGTCCCAGGGAGTTGGCAGGCAAGAGGGAAGCCCACTAGGCTTCCACAAGGTCACAGGTAAAAGGAAATCAAAACTAAACAAAAATGTTGGGCCATGGGTCCAAGTCCTCAGAGAAGAGGATGAAGCTCAATAGGGAACCATTGCCCTCCTCAACCTCCACACCCAGTGCTGGTAATTAGAAGGCCAGAGGTCCAGAGGCATCTTCTATGATTAAAGTTTAAGGAAGTCTTGAACTTGTGCATTATTTCCTCACTTCTAGAGAAAAGTAGAGTAATAAACGAGGAGCTGGCTGATTGAAAGGAGCGTCATATAATGGATAGCATCCAGGCAGAAATAGTTCCAAGTAGCACAAAAGTACATACTGCTGATGGCCCAGGTGAGCTATCAGACGAGAGCTGGAGTGGAAGATCTGAGAGTCAACGTCACGGAAAGTAGCATCCATCCTGTGAGAATGGGCGAGCTCTCTACAGAGAGAGTACAGGAGACAAAAAGAAGGAACAAAGAGTCTTGGAGGCTCTTTACCTCCTGGCCAGGTAAATAAATTGAAAGGTGACCTATCCTCTTACCTTTCTGGATAATAGTGAAGTATACATTGAGGATAGGTTGGGAAAAGGATGAGTAGCATTTCAAACGGGACAAGAATAAATGCAGGTTTGCCTTCTCGAGTTGTGCATTATCAGCTCTGCCTATCTGTGTCTGTCCTTCACTTCTATTATCGTTCATTGATCAGATGGCATCTCCATTGTCTCCAGAATGCAGACTACAACAAAACAGGCCCCTGGTTTTTCTTCTTTTTAGAGAGAAGTGAGAGCTGTGATATAGAAACCACAGAAATAAATCAGTCAGTCTCTTGACACAAATGTTTGCATGTTTCCTTCTCCTTGGGCAATTCCATTCCAGAGAAAAATTAGCACGTCGTGCCCTTTTCTCAGTTCTTTTTTCTAACTGAACATTCTCAAGCCCGGGATTGGTGACCTTGAGGCCGTCAGCTGGGGCAGCAATCTCAGAAAGGTCTGTCAGCCTCCAAAATGCCTCTCTTCCCAGTCTGAAATTCATAGAACTAAAATTCTCATCTTCCTAATCCTCCCCCACCCGCTAAAAAAGAAAAAAAGAAGAAGAATCAATCCAGAAAGATGAAATGTCCTGCCAAAGGTCATTAGTGCATATAGTGGATTAAAAAGTATTTCCAAATCAAAGTTATTGGTACAAGTGTCTTTTCAAAGAGAAAAGAATATTTTATGAGTCCCCATGATGTGTGCTTTTCTCTCCTGGGAATCCCAAGCTCTGAGTTAAGGATGTGCCGATTAGTTCAAGGTGACTGGTAAGGGCAAATTTCTCCCAAAGGGCCTGGCAGAGATGCATTACATGCTTCTTGCCCACCGGCACACACATATCCTGAGGATCACGTGGCTGTTGCCCTTCCTGGTATGTTCTTGTCCCGAACTCTACACAGAGTCAGTAGAAAGGTCTTTCCAAGGGTACTTTCGACTCCAGGTGCCACCCTGTAGCCTGCTCACTCTCTTTCTCCTTTGACCTTGGTGATATATATCTTTCTCTGCCTCTAATGCTGAGCCTCAGGCCCCTGGGACTCCTTGGTCTTTAAAACCACCCCTCTTGGGAATTGGCCTTTATTTGTCTTATTTCCTATCTCAGATCCACACTCATCTAGAAGGTCAGACAGAAGAACATGGGGAATTTGCCGGGTGATATAGTGGCCACATGGAAGATATATTGTGATCTAGAGAAAGAGGGCTCAGCCGTGACAATGTGGGGTTGAAAATGTTCCTGGGTCAAAGGGTGTGTGGAGTATTGGTTCACAGCTTATGAGAACTGAAGGGACTGAGGCAAATCCTAGACCTGTTCCCTGACCTTGCGTAAAGACTGTCCCAGAGATCCCAAAAGTCTTGCCGAGTTCCATGTGGATTAAGAGATGGTACAAGGTAGTGGATGAGAATAGTGATTTGAAGTTAGACAGACCTGGATCTTGAGTCCAGGCTCCATCTCTGTTACGATATGTGTGACCTTGAGCAACCAACTTCCCCCACGTTGTTTTCTCACCCTAACAGGCATATCTCATGGTTAAATGAAACAATGGCTATGAAGTACTTAACACAATGTCTGTCACTTAATAGGAGTTCAATAAATGTTAGCTGTGAACAGCAGCAAAGGTAGAATTAGAATCTCAGGTCTCTTAATGCTTCATCTGGATGTTGCACATCTCGTCCACAGAAGAAATTTAATTCACAGATTTATTTAAAAAGATAAAGAGCTGCCTCAGATCTGAAAGTAATGAATTCCAGACAGGTGGCACAGTTGCTGGGAAGATGGGGGACAGTTCTACCTGCACAAGATTGAGAGTGGACTGTAAGAGAAGAATATGGGCTTCACTCACAGCACAAGATGTGTTGCTAGCAGGAGCAGCTGGTCCTTGGACAGGCCCAGGCATGTGTCATGGGATGAGGAACAGGAAGTTCTGCCTGCAGATCATTAGTCAAGGCAGTTCTTTCCTGAAAATACTGGTTGTTTTAACTTCCGGATACAGGCACCCCTTGCATCCTTCTCAGTTCCACACAGCTCCTGCAAATGAGCACAGGCGCCACTAGTGATTGGTGAAGTTGTCCTCACTGGTATGAGACCTCTGAGCTCATCAGGGGTCTCATGTTCCCTGAAGATAAACCAGAAGACGGGCTGTTCATAACTCAACTCATAGCCTCACAGGTTCTTCTTCCAGCTCAGATCCTAAGGAGTCCTTGTATGAAAGGGATCCAGGATGGAAGGGACAGAAATGGAGAGGTTTGGGAGAAAGGATTTGGAGATCAGAATCCCTAGGGAAGATCGGGGAGGTGCACGGTGGCAGACTTGGTGGAACGATGTGTTCCTTTGCCCTTTTCTATAAATGATGCCCCAACCTCTCCCTGCATTGTGCCCCAAGTGGAATAGTGAGGTTGACTTTCCAAGGTCATGCTCATCAGTGATAGGAGTGAAGAAATGTCACTCTGAGCCTTATTGGTTGTGCAATTATTCAAATGCTTTGCTTATAATACAATCACAGCTCTTAGCTCTGATTATTGGCATCATCAATATCTCTATTAATGGGTTTTGAGCTCCTCTGGGTATAGGGCATTGTATAAAATGCTAAAAGGTGTCAAATACAGATGGGGAGAGGGGAGGCAAAAAGTGGACCAAACCAGGCATCATTCTGAGTAGCAAGATCTAAATCAGCCTGAATCTATTTGTGTGCGCTAATCTTAAAGGTCCAGGGCCTACCAAGTTCCAGAAGGGCATTAATTATTCCTGAATCTCCTTTATCATTGCTGTCATCATTATTTCAGCTGTCTCTTTCTAACTAGAAGTATTTAGACTTTCATTAGTTTCCTTTTTTGTTTCCTTTTTGTTAAGTAAACTTTGTCTTTACTTACTGCCTCTCCCAGTGTGGGTCTGCAGGGCGGAGCACTAGCAAAACTAACAGAACCAAATAAATGGGTAAAACAAGACTCACCTCCAAATTGGCCAGACCTTGCTGTGTTTGCACAATGGCACGTGGATACCTAGTGTTTCTACTTGATGAAACCTTAGGGACTTGGTAAAAAGTGAGGAGACACACTCCACTGAAAATGCCTATCACCCCAGCATGAAACGTGCTCAGCTCACTGCAGAGCTCCAAGCAGCTGTTCTGCCTCCTTTCAGACATGTGCTCTTCAGTGGATGGTGGGAGACAGCATGCCAAAAACGTCTTAGTTTCCACGAAAGACATATTATAGGTTAGAAGGCAGCCGGCTGCTATTGTGTTGAAAACCTGCTCATCAGAATTTCCAAAAGGAACAGATATGAAAGGTTCAAAAGACCCCTTCAGGGTTTCTCCATCTAACCAGGCCTTAAGCTCTGCCTCTCATTAATCTTTAATGAACAACAAAGAAAATGTGTCGCTGGCTAATTATTGTATAGGGTGGCAGATGCTTAATGAGGAAAAGTCTCCAGAGTCATATCATTTAAAGGGACACTGTCAAAAAAGAAAATCTTACTTTGAAATGGATTCCCTAGCCTCCAACATTATCTCTTTTAAATTTGAATTACTTTCCTTTCAACATTTTTACCACTGTCTCTATATAGGGCATTTGAACTTTGAAAGTCTAGAGCAATTGAGCGATAGAATCCCAAGCACCTGCCACCCCGGCTCGCACTCCAAGTCATTCTTATTCCTCATCCCTGGAGCCAGGTGGAAGGACTTTAGTGAGGCTTTTTTCATGCCAGGGTGACTACCTGAAATGTGTTTCCTGTTGCTTCTACCTTCTTCGGTTTCCCCCAATTAATTAATCTGATCCCGTGCTGGACTGAGTTTTCCTTGACTTTGAATTTTCTCTGCATGTAGACAGTCTCAAGGTGAAAATTCTTGAGTATAAGTCTTCTACAAGGCAGGAACTGGGTCTCACCATCCATCCAGCACCTGCCATCACCATGCCTGGCATACACTACTTTTAATAAGTATTTGTTGGAGTCAGTGAAATTGTTTATATTCCTTGAGTTTGTTTGCCTATTCACAGCCAAAATTCCTTTGATAGCTAGGTTCTGGTCTTCCACTTCCTTGGTCCTGCTGCTAGAACACTTTCTATGGACCGGTATGGCACGTTTTCTACATGTTGGGTGGCGATGATGATTGTTGTTTAAAGTCATTCTTTATGTCAAGTAATCTGTGCTATAAGATGTTCTCTGAGTAAAGACATGTTCTCTGTTGAGAAGGAAATTGGGCTAATGTGATTAAATCTCCTTTTATAGACAACTTAATTTTTAGATTTAAATGGAAGGATTTCAGTGCTAGTTTTAGGATTGTGCCTACTTTAGGGTCAAAACATTTTTTAATTTAAAAAAATAATAACAGGGTATAAAAGTTACTGTAGATGTGGTTTTGGAACCTTTAGAAAAGTGTGACGATTCCAAAGACTGTGATAAGCCACGCAGCCTTCCCTAGAAAAGCCCTTCAGAGACACATTCAGTGGAGTTGAGCTCAGTAGAATAGGGGCGTGGGTGGGAATGGGATGGATGCTTGCTGTGGTGACTGAGGCCATTCACTGGCAGTATTTCCCTCTATATTTTGACAGCAGTCGGAGATTTAGCTCAGTGGTTCCACTGCCTGCCTTGCAAGCACAAGGTCCCAAGTTCAATCCCCAGTACCTAAAATAAAAAGATAAGTAAAAGTGATATTTTGACAGCAAATCAAAACCTTTTATCTCAAGAGGCACAGTGACTGAGTCTTCTCCACCTGGAAAGCATCTCCAGTAAAAATGCTGAAGAACTCTTCTTGCCTTTGGTTCTTCCATGTTTTTAGTGTGTGGCCAAGCTGGCGGCAGAGGGGGCATCTTACATTCGCTGGGCCCTGATTGCCTTCCAGGCACAGTGTTAAAAGTTGTATCGCGTTATTACATTTCTTAGGTGGCCTGGTCTGCTGGTGACCCAAAACTCAGGAGGAGAACGAATACCACACACGACAGAGTCTATATTTTGGAAACCACAGCTGTGAGAATTTTCTGTTGGGAGTGTCATGGCCTGCAGTTAGGGGGAAGAAAAAAAAAAACAGCTGCTTTGAGCCACAACCCATAGGACTAGAAAATCTAGTTTGATAACAGTTTATACAGAACGGATTTGGGATAGTGTATAGAGAAATGGAGAGGAGGAGGATTTGAAATAATGGCAAGCAAACATAAACTGAGGATGTTGTGCACCTGCCTGGAAACACCATGCCCAGGGGAGGCTGGAGGTACAGTCCAAACCCTAGGGAGAACTGACCTGAGTTTTGCCTCAGAACTGACCAGACCTTTACGAGGTGCCACCATCACCCCTGTATCCAGAAGCTGAAAGGAGCTTCAGGAGCCATCTAGCTGTATCGTGGCCACCAAATGTGAAAAGACTTCTAATAAGCCCATGGGAGAGTCTCCATGTGTCAGCGAACACTCACAAACAGATGCCAAAACAAAAGACGCAGAACGTGCATTTCAGAGTACTCACCCACGCATTCTGAGATTTGTTCTTTCCAGTAGTCTTCTAGAAAGTTGATGAAATAGAAGAAGCGTGAGCAAAGAGGTGAAGTGACTTGACCAAAGCCGTCCAGCCAGTGAAAGGAGCTGGTTCTTGAGCAAGGATTTTCTGACTCTCGATCAGTACTGTTTCTCTGGGCCAGACTTTCTCGAGAGGGGGCCAGGAGCGGGAGAATCACACAGCCCACAGATTGCCCACCCCTCTGCCAGGCCCCCGCTCCCTACGTACTGGCTTGGAGTGGCTGTGTGAAAGGCACGGGCTGTTTGTGCCTCTGACTTTCAACAAAACTCAAGCTGAATCTACTAGGAAAGCGGCCCGCCACAACATACCCTCTACCAGTTTGCCTCCCCTTCCTGCCTTAGCTCCTGTGAAGTAAGAGGTGTAAAACAAGCCCGTGATGCTATAACCTACAGTTCCCCACCAGCCCCGCCCTCAGAGCTGCCTGTTTCCAGAAACAATACCCTGATTATCATTCATTATTTCTACTCCTTAGTGTTAAAACCTTTTTAATATGGCACTGAAGACCATTGGGGAGTTTTAAATTTCATGTCAGACCAGGATTTATGGTCCAGTTCTGAAATTTTACCTCTGGGCTCAATAATTGCAATTTCCTTTTAATTGCTCTCTTAGACACCTCTGTTCAAAGACTTCAGTTATTTCCACACAGCGGCTCCCAGGACACAGCCAGTCTGAATGCTCAACTTGTGTCTTCTCCTCCTTTTGGATGACGTGCATATGAGCTCTAACCATGCAGCTGGAAGGCATCAGGTCCCATGTGCCATCCTATCATGAAGTCTCAGGGCTCTTGGGAAAGGAGTCTCCCCTCTTAAGGAGTGTTGAGTTTAGGGATCATGTTCCTATCCACCCCCACTCTTCCAGTCTCTGATAGGAAGCAAGAAACACACGTGTTTGGATGTCCATGCTCACCCGGGCTTGTTTTGAAAGCAGTACAGTTCTGTGAACATCAAGTGCATACTGAGAATCATTCCACGGAAAATAAGTAAGAGGGCAGAACTCAAGTGGGTGGGTCAAGGAAAGGAGAGATCCTTCCTGTGAACCTAGACAGCCCTGGGATGCTTTGGGGACAGTAAAAGCAGACGTTCCCTGAGGGGTTTGTGGAATGTGGGAAAGGGAGGACAGCACCACCAGCAGCACCAAGGACAGAGGAAGGACCCCCGAAGAAGCAGAGCCTGCAAAGCGCAGCCATGTTATGGGGAAGCAAAGAGTGAGCTGTTCCTGCTCCCCAAAGACCCAACTGGATCAGATGGAGGGCAAGGCACTGAAACAGATGCTAGGAGAGCAAGTAGAAGGCACTTCTGTGTCATTTAGCACTTGTGTATCTGGTTAAGAAGGATTTGTATGGAAGAAACGCATTGCTCTCTATCCAGAGCACTAACTGCTGAAAGAAGGCTGAGGTGTAATTGTGGGCCAGAAACATCTGCTTCTGTTGGGAGACCATGGGCTGGGTGAGAAGCAGCCCAAGCTGTGAAAGAGGGCTCTCACCAAAGAGGCTGAGGGGGAAAGAGAAAAATCAGGGGCTTACTAATGATCGAAGTTCTACCCCTGGGCAGAGATAGCAAGAAGGAGTGAGACTCCCGGCCGGAGTGAAGAGGGTTCCCGGAGGCCCCTTGGTCAGCAACCCCATACAGTAATGTGAGGGACTGCAGGCACTGCCTGTTGGAAAGTCAGACTTCCAACTGGTCTGGGCGAAACAGGCTGAGCTAAAGCAGGGACGAGTCTTCACTCAAGAGCATGGATCTTCCAAAACGGCAACGGACGAGGCTGCTGCATCTCAGAACAGAATGCAGTCACCCCGGGGCGTGCAGAGTGATTCTGGGGGTGCTATGAACATAGCTTTGTATATTTTTTTTCTGTTTTAAGATGAGATACTAAGTTTTACTAATGTTGAACTTCAAATTGACAGAACATGAGCACGCTCAAAAGATTTTTACAGTAGAGAACAATAAACAGTATGTTTTAAATTAGATGGTGTGTATGATACCAAAGAACTCAGTGGTACATGATATAACTCAACATGGGACTCCAGCCCTGGCCCACAGCCAAGTATTCATAGGTGAGGTCTAAGGGACCCCCAGTTATCTTTATTCGGTTTAGTAAGAGGCTACAAGGATCAGGCATGATTCAGATCCTAGGTTCCTAGTGTCTGTATTCTTTTTCTGTTCAAACAACTGAGCCTAATTGTTTTCTTATTCCTAGCTAGTTTTTCATTTGGGAAAGAGTAATATATTATCCCTGTCCTATAAGAACCAATGTTTATTTTAGCCCTTGTGAAAAATCCAGGCAAGGAGGAGACTGCCACCTTAGATTCATTCCAGCATCCTCCATCACCAACCCACCATCACCCCCTTACATCCCTACCAAGGACAGCTCTGGAAACAGGTCACTGATTATTAATTGGGCCCCCCTTGTACAAACACCAACCAGAAGACATGGCCATTAGATTCCATACTCTGAGACACTCACCCTTTGCAGGATTCTTCAACAGATAGAAGAGCCCTTCATTCCACTCTGGCTGGCTGTATGGGAAAGGGAGTAAGAGCATCTCACGGCCCCAGGGGGTCAAAAGAATCAGATATGAGGTTGTACATGTAGAAACAAGCCCCCTCAGGTGGGTGGGAGCAAGTGTGCTGAGCAGACGGCCCTATGTGGCTGTCCCAAGGGACCCTCACCTTGTGAAACAGCATTCTGAACTGAGGGTCCATCTTTGCCCTAGTCTAGACCTGTGATACACATGGTAAGGCCTGTGATCAGTACAGAGTGGACCCTCAAGAAACTATTCTGCCTCATCCACGTCTGAGGTTCCTCTCAGCTCTGAAAGTGTGGGAATCTCTGAGTGTCTGATCCTATCCTTCCGCACCCCGCTCTCCGCAGTGTCTCCGGTTGCATTCACAAGAACAGCTGTGGACTTGCAGTTGGACAAGTTTTGGCTGGAGTCTCAGCTCTTTTCCTTATTAAATCTAGAACAAGAGAATTCACCTCCTAAAATCTCAGTGCTCTTATTTCTACAGCGAGGGTAACAGTTCCTCTACCTTCCAGCTCCTAAGACAATTAAGAATTTCTTTGCAGTGTCTGAAACAGAGTTAGTGTCCCAGGAGTGAAAGGAATTATGCTAATTGTGATCTAATTTCGATGTAACAATTCCTACTACCACTATTTGGGTTCCACCAACCAGCAAGTGTCCAAAGCCAGAGACGCTTGTAAAGCACATACCTCTTCCACAAATTCCAGACGCCCTACAGCAGCATGTGCCCCACAAACCCCACTCTGCAACTGTGAAGAACCTCAGATGAGTGCCCTCTAACTGCCTCAGCACAGAAGCCAGCAGCCCTTTGAAGCCAAGGCTTAGAGCATTTTGAAGGAGGTCTCTGAATCTGCTCTAAGCTACCTGCAGAACTTTGAAACCACCACAGAGCTCACAGGAGGCAGGAGCTCAAGCGCCAGGCTCCACCATCCCAGCCTTGTCACAGTCCATTCCTGAGCCTTCTACTCTTCCAAGGCGCTGTTCATTTAAAAGGTGTATGGGCTTCTGCTCTCCCATTTAGCACATTTAGAAAATGTGCTAAAGAGTTAGATATCAGCTTCTGTGACTAAAAGGCCTGGGCAAAGAATTAGGCTTGACCACATCCCAGGAGCCAGTTTTTATTGACTCTTTGGAAGTTTCTGCTTGGTTTGTTTTTAACAAAGCTTCAGGTTCACCTGTGGCTGTGGTGGCATTTATGAGTATCCAGGCAGCCCTTTCTTAAGACAATGTGTATATACTTCTTGGGAGGCAGTTAAAGAATGCTGAGCTACTCCTACTTCATAGGTGATCATTCCTCAAGCTCTTATCAATCATATGTATCCTTGGAAGACAGAACCAGCCAAAAACAGAAGCCTTCTCTTTCTAAGAATCAAAGCTTCTGGTTTATAGGGCCAAGAATCTTGTCTCAGGATTCTACATACCCAGGGCTTTCTTACTGTAAATACTCAAAGTCAGAGAAGATTCAGAAGAGGGGAGGAAAGTCTGGGCCCCTGCCTGAGGGTTCCCGCCCAAGCCAGCCCCAGCCCAGTGCTGCCTGCCTGGCTCCTACTTATGTCTGCCTCCAGTGCAAGCTCAGCATCCCTTAAGAGTTCCAGGTCAAGATTTTAAGACGACCCTCTGAAGGCTCTTGAAAATTGGTGGTGGCAGTTCCAGCCCAGAAATGGACTCCCAGGTGAACATGTCATTGGCACAATCTCGGGACTTCACGGGCAGTTCTGTTTGCCATGTTCTAGAAAGCTCCTACTTGGCTGATGTGGTAGAAGGCTAAAATCCAAACTCCATTAGTTTCTTCAAGCATAACTTAATGGTGTGAGCATTACTCTGGGCAAATCTAATGGGTCTATGACTCCTGGGTTATTAGTGAGGGTTTCTTAGTGTCTTCTACAGAGGGGCCGCCCTGAAGGCAATGGGGATATTATGCATCTGAGAGGCAGAGGTTAATGTGTAGGAAGATGTTCTGTGTAGTTTCTGGTTCAGAGAAAAGTGGAGCTGCTTTGTAAGAAAGTTGTTTCTCGGCAGCCTATGGGCTGTATGACCATGGGCTGTCACCTCACAGAGAACACCTCATAAAAATACCATATAGTGCATTTCTCCAGTTAGTGGGGATGGTTTTGAATTGTCCAACTCTATTAGTTTGTGAGGACTGCCATAACAAATTACCACCAACTGGTGGCTTAAATAACCAAGCTTTATTGTGGGACAGTTCTAGAGGCTAGAAATCCAAGATCAAGTATAAGTAGGGTTGGTTCTTCTGGGACTGTGAGGAAGGATCTGTCCCAAGCCTCTCGCTAGCTTCTTCAGTTTTCAGACAAGCTTTGATGTACTTGATGTCACCCTAGTGTCTTCCTTCATTTTCATACTGACTTCCTCCTGTATGCATATCTGTCTCTGTCTCCAAATCCCTTTTTATAAGAACATAGTTGCTGGATTAGGGTTCACCCTAATGATTTCATTGTAACTTCCTTACCTTTGTAAAAACACTATTTCTGAGAAAGATTACATTCTGAGGCTGTTAGGGTTCAGACTTTAACATAACTTTCTTTCAGGAGGCTAGGAGACAAAATTCAACACATGACATCCTGTCCACCCTACTACCTTGTCACCAAGATAAGACAGCTAATAGTAGCAATTGTTTCCACCTTCAGGAAGATTTTTCAAAAACTTCTCAGGCAGGATGAGATTCATCTTTCCCCTTGTTCACTTCTCACAGTTACTTCATCCAGCATGGAAGTTGTATTTCTCAAAAGATACCAAGGTAAGGCTTGATCAGTGCAAAGCACCACAGGAGATAAAACACTGAAAAGGGGGCTTTGGATACAGAGAATACCACAAGCGAAATATAAAGAGGCATGAAACATTCTTGACATGTGCAGGAAGCCAAAGGTAGGACTGGATATTAAAGAGATTGTTCCAGGCATAGGTTTTAAAATGAAAGCCTCCTCTGGCCACATAGTAGAAACTGATGTGGCCCTGGGGCTCAGTCCTTCTCTGCCATTTGAGGAAGTTAGACACGCTGACTTGCGGTGCTCATGTCAGTATTAACATCTGTCATCTTTGCAATAATATTATTTTAGTTATTTTCTCTTTGCTTGGATGAAATACCCAACACTGACAGTTAAAGGAGGAAAGGTTTGTTGTGGCCTACAGTTCTCAGAGGTTTCAGTACACTGTTGACTGGCTCCAAGTCAGGGCAGCTTGGCAGAGGAGAAACAGTCTATGGTGTGGCAGGCAGGAAGCAGCCAGCAGCAATCCTTCTTTTCCCTTTTTATTCCACTCAGGTTACAAGACGATTGGTTGGTGTTACCCATATCCAAGTGGGCCTTCCCATTATCCACACTCAGAACTATGCTACACCAGTCAGTGGACTGATCCAGTTATCACACCCATAATCCAGTATCGCACACCCATATTACAGCCACCTCCCAAAAGCACTGCTTACAAGCACATAGGCTTTGAGGAGACACCTAGATAAAAGCCATAACAGATATCATCATCCACAAAACTTGCTACAGTAACAGTTTGGGCACTGTGTAGCAGGACTTGAACCCTCCCCATATCAGAGTCTAAAAAAGGACATCAGAAGGCCACCTGTCAAAGCCTTTGGTGATCATGTAGCAGTCCGAGAAGGGGCAGAACAGGTACAGTGTGTGGGATCAGGGAATCATCTCAAGTGATACAAGTCTGTGGGCTCTTCCCCCACCTTCCCAAGCCCCTCAAGCCTTTTTTTGACTGTACATTTATCCCAGCCCCAGAATTTGCTTGAGACCATGGTTTATTACCAGGTCCATGCTGCCATATAAAGTTCCAGTGCAGAGATTTATGGCTGAAACAGAACCTCGAAGCGTGGGCATCAGCATTTTCTTGGCTCTGAGGCTTATGTTCTTATTTGAACCAATCAATACGTTAACACATTAAATGGCATTTAGGCTGCCTCTAAAGGGAACATGCTGGGCTGCTGGATATTGTGCAAGCATGGGCAGAGAGAGGGCTGCCTTGAGGCTTGGAAATCCTGAGAAGAGCTGTGAGGTAGAGTCCCAGGATGGCTGCTCTAGCCCCAGAAGCGGCCCTGCAGAATGGCTCGTTTCCGGTTTCAGGGTTGTCTCTGTCCTGCTCTAAAGGGAAAATGCATTTGGAAGAAATTAAACCAAAAGAACCTGATACATTGATTTGGCTTGGGGGGAAAATGTATTTTAAAATAACAGATGGTGCTAAACTGTTACTGAAAGGAAAAGTTAGGAAACCAAATTCCAAATTCTTCCTGGGTGATGTACCCATACCTTCTTATATAAGGAATTCGAAAAGAAAAAAAAAATGATAACCTGGGACTCTGATCAAAGAAAACCCACCACTCACTCTGCCAGAAACGTTATCTGGCAAGCCTGTGGAGGGGGAAATCCCCCTGGGATTCCCTCGCTTGCTTGTCTGTAATTATCTCTGACATCTGAAATGCCAGCACTGGACCGAATGTCCCTCACTTTTCCTGCCCAGAATCCAGCCAAATCCCAGCCTGAAGCTCTCTGACGGGTGGGGCGGTGTTAGCAGATGCTGGAGGAGAAGGTGGCTGGCAGGGGACCCAGTCCAAACTTCAGAGGAAGAGAAAGAGAAACTTCAGGATTCTCTGGGCTGTTGCTCTTAATTCGAACTTTTCTGTCACTCTGTATTTTTGGTGTTGTTTCTGTTTTTTGCCTGAAGAATCATCATGTCTTCATTTAAAAAGAAAAGGAAAATGGCTAGTGAATCCCTCTATGTATTTCCTTATACATAGCAGAACAAAGAAAGACAATGTCTTAGCCAATAAGATTTGAGATCAATAGTTGCTTGGGAACCCACTTATATCCTGAAACACTTGAACTTGCAGCTTCTACATGCGTGCTAATCTGCCAATTCTTGATGTAAGGCCAAGGCCTTTGCTCTTAGTGTGATCTGTTACTGGTTCTCTGCACTGTCTTTCCTGTAAATCACAACCATGACACTTGAGCCATGATGTGCATTTCTTTAAAATGGAGATAATAACTACAATCCCTTTACAGTTTTCTAGAGGCTTTCTGGATTTTTAAGGTTTTTCCTCCTGATTTTTCTGCTGTGCTCCTCACATCTAATTCAGCAGCAGTTATCTGTGTCCTTCAAAGGATTCCAGCTTTTCTCCCTCCTGTTGCATCAACCTAAGGAGTAGACAGCACAAATAGGTACAACCAACCCTCCAGGCGTATGAGAGAAGGAAAGAAGGGAGGGAGGAAAATTAAAAGTAGTTAAAGAGAGGACAAGAAACACTTCTTTCCCCTATGTTCCAAGGAAGAACAAAATTAGGGAGACCCAGTTTAGGAAATCCAGGCCACCTTCCATATCTGCCACCCATACAATGTGTCTGATGAAATTAAACTGCTTTCTAGCTGCCGTTGCAAAGTCTTTACCATGTCAACCTGTACATGCCCCAGGGCATCCCATCCTGCCTTAACAAGATTTCATACTCCAAACCCCTCCTTGTCCCGAACCAGGGGCCACCTTCAGCATCGGGGTAGCTCCCTTCCACCATGGGCTAGTGGGAGCCCAGGTCCTGACTCAGCCTGGCGTCTCATTTCCACCCATCCCCACCCAGTCGTCTCCAGAGTGTATTCATTGAACTTCTCACACACTGTGAAGGGCAAGTGAACAGCACTGCCAAGGCCATCTGGATAAAAGACCCCATACCACATACCCCCATGTTACTATTTCACAGAAAATTAACAAACAACAAAGACTTCACATGATAATTTACCTTGATCTGGCATTGTTCCCCTGCTATCTCCCATAAAAATGTTTTAAATGCAGGCTGATTTAATGGAAATAATAAAAACAGTGCTGAATAGTTTATATTTCCTGGAGAATTACTATGCAGTGTATTTTAAAGAAAACTTAAAGTTATACGTGTGTTCTTCCTGCAGGATAAGATTATGAGGAGGTACAATTGGGCTTTTTTCCCCTATTGATCTGGACAAGCTCCGCAGGCGGATTCCTTGTTTCTAACAAATCTTCCCACCTTCCCGCCTTGTCCAGACTCTTGTCATGAGAGTCTTACTGAAGAGACGTGTGGGGGAATGTCAGTGATGCAGGCTGGGCTGCGACAGGGTTATGCCTTGTAATAATAATTGTCATTGCATGATGGAGCTCTAGGTGACAAGGACTTGGCTGCTTGTCTAATTTATGTGGCTTCTGAAATCCTCTGCCTAACTCATGACTTCGGCTGTTCCAGCTCAAGGGTTCATCATCACCTCAATAACACAGCTGCAATGACCTGACCAGTACAGAACATGAGGATGACTTTATCTTCTATCTTCAAGTCCCTGGCCGTGTTCACCAGGGCCAGTAGTGAAATAAGACCTCAGGAAGACGGTCTCTAACCTCCGGGTGTCAAGGCGGGCAGGATAAGACAGTGTGACTGGTTTGTTAGGGTTCCACAAAGGCTCGTGTGTTGAAGGTTTGGTGTCCAGTGAAGCAGTAGTCAGAGGTGAGGCCTTTGGGAATGTGATTGGATCACGAGGGCTCCAACCTCGTCAGCCTATTGACAGATTCACAATTTGATGGCATTATTGGGAAGTGATGCAAATTTAGGAGGTGAGGCCTAATTGAAGAGAGTGGGCCATGAGGGTACACACTTGGGGGTTTTATCTTGTCCTCAGCCCTTTCTGTCTGTCTGTCTCTCTCTCTTCCTCCATCCCCGTCCTTCCTTGACTCCCTCTCTCTCTGCCCTCTCCCTCCTCTTCCTCTCCCCACCTAGACACACACCTGTTCTCTAACCACACACTGTCTAGGAAGCTGAGTTCATGTGTTTGTTCTAATCTTTTCTGCCCTTCCTATTTCCAAATTCCTGTCCCCTCCTCACAGCCCATGCCTATCCTGATCCCCCAATCCGAAATGTCAACTTGCCTTCTACGCTTCAATAGCACATGGTATCTCCATCACCCACCCAGCTCCAGTGAGCTGCTGTTCGCTGTAAATTTTGGTTTGTATTTTTTTCACCAGTCTATAAACTCCTAAGGACAAGCAAAATCCTAAACCCAGAGCATCTATACTTTATCTAGTGTGCAACCGCGTATCGGCAAATACCTGGGAAATGGAATGTGACTGAACTCTAAGGTAGACCTAGACGCAAAGCATCTTTTCACACGACGCAGAACATTGCAAAGACAGAAAAGAGATTTTACAGTAAGTGAGACAGGAGCTTTTGCAGGGCTCTGAGAAGAATATTAATCTGCTATCATAATCCAATTTATCTTGCTACAGAAATATTCCAACATAATTTGGAGGGTTATCATAGGAAGATCCATTTAACTAAGTTTTTTCTTTGTTAAAAAAAAAAAGATTTGGTGGCTGCTATTCAGAAATTGTGATGGCTTCCCCATCCTCGTTTACCAGTTACATTCCTTTCCCACCTTGAATTTCACAAATGAAGTGAGGTACAGATATTTGCATGGATTATTGTGCAATAAGAAACTACAGGCCCCTATAAGAACAGGTCCTTTTGTTGAGGTCCTGCTGTGTACAAGGAGCTGCTCTAGTTTCTTTGCGTTCATCTTTCTCACAGTTCCTCACTATACCCCAGCCAGCCTGGCATTCTGACCTGCAGTCATAAGAACAAGCAAACAGAAGCTTGGCTAAGTTAAGTCGCTTCTCTAAGCTTACATCGCTGGCAGAGAGTAGAGCTGAGGACCAAGGGTAGCCCTCACTGTATTGTTTGCAGCAGCCAAAACTATCTCAGAAAGGTATCCCGTAAGCAGCTTGTCAGGTTAAAGGACTCCTTTAGTGAGGCAGCTGATACCTGTATTATGCCCACTGGGGTATGATAAGCAGCAAAGTAAAACGCATTTCTTGTCACCTGCCGTGGCCTCATGTGCTGTCACAAACTGGCCTTTCATTCTGTGCTCAAACTAACTTGGTGGCTTCACCCTCTTGACTCATGGCTGCCAACCTTTCAGTCTCTTCAGTAGTTTGTCTCGCATCAGACATGCCAGACGGTTTCTATGCGGAGACTAACCTGGGAGGGTGGTGTAGAGATTCCTTCTGTTTCCACGTCAGAGATTCTTACAACTTTTTGTGGATTTTTTGGACAGCGTATTCCACTACCTGGCTGGACTGTCTCTCTTCAAGACCCAGATGGGTGATCCCCTCAGCAGTGCTATGTGTAGATAAATCCTTTTCTATCCCTTGTGATTTCAGGGATGGGAAATGCACGTGACTGTGAAATGAGAGAGACCCGTATGTTGTACTTGCAGTCTAAGAGGAATACTAATTTTAGGTCTGTAGGAAACCAAATTGGTGACCTTGGGTGAGTCTGTGTTTCTCTGAGAAGGATGGAGTGAAGTGTGGGCATCAGATCAGTAAGGGCCTCGAGAACTTTTCATTCAATGTCCACTTTCTGCTGATAAGGAAACTAAAACCCGAGGCGGTTCAGGGTTTGCCTAGGTCCAAGGAAATCCAAGACCAGAATCTAGGACCAAGCTCCCAGTTTGGTGAATACTACCTCTGACCTCTAGGTCAGAAATGGGCCTTGATATTCACAAACCAACCCTCCGTCCTGTTTTTATGTGTTCGTTATGATGGAGCCGTTCTCCAGAAATGGGTGTCCCTCCTTTTCTCAGAAAATTCACACGAAGTTGGATGCACTTTCTCTGCCTGAGAATTACAATTGATCAGAAAACATCCAAAACTTCAGGCACTGGAGAGAAGTCCTTGTTCAAAGTTACCAGGCAAAGGAGGGGCAGAGGCAGAAGTGGAACTGGAGAGCTCCAGAGAGATATGCAAAGGATAATGCACTGTGAGGCTGTCCGTGGAGTCCTCCTGGCTTCCTACGTTCCGGGTGGGCATCCTACACTGTCACATTGATGGATTGAGGTACCAGTACTGAGACAGTCACAGGTCCCCAGCACGTGGATACAGTTGGAGATTTGTTTCTAGATGGTGATTGCTTCAGGTGGCTCTAGGTCAGAAGATAACCTACCTCTTCATAAGCAGAGCTACCACCTGGCAAAGCTAGCCAAGCAGGACCCTAATAAGCTGGTTTCTTGAGCACTGGGATGTAAATAAACAAAGAAAATGGAGGCAGGCAGGGAAGAGAGCTTGCATTTGATTTTCATTGGGTTTTTTGTATGTCTCAGACAAATCTGACCCTAGGTATATGTTTGCCCTTTTCTAGTCCCAGCCTCCCTGGATATACTATATGTTTGGCAACTGAAAGTTATTAAAGTTGCAGCAGTAAACTATGGGAGGCCAGAGAATTTCAGACAAAAGTTATTGCATCAGTAACTCAGAAACTAATTCCTAAAACTCTTTGACACATTTATCCAGAGGGCTAGTACCAATATAGAAATGGAAATCATTGTCAAGGGCCACTATGTACCTGGAATTAAAATCCATCATTCCTCAGAGCAGCAAGCTATGATTTTGGCAGAATATGAATCCTCATGCCTTTTACTACCATCTTTCCTCAAAAATAGGGTCCTTTATGTTTCAGAAGACAAATTCTTTGTTTGCTTGTTTGCTTTAAGAGTCACTCATTTACATTTTTTTTCGAAATATTTCTTTGACAATACCACATTTAACCCAAAAGGCCTCCTTTTCCTCATTCAGTTGCCCTGGTTTTATTTTGAGTAGAAATCCGTGTGGGTACAGTAACACAGAACCAACTTTACAGCAGCAATAAGCCCTTCTACAGCATCTGTTGTGGAGAAACTTAATGCACTTTTATTAAATAGCTGAGGAGTTGACTCCAGTGCTCTGTGTTAACTACAGAAGAGCACCGAGAGTCCTCCTTCACTCAGCACAGACCCACTGCATGCCCAGCTGCATGTCAGGGACCAGAGACGACACTGCCACCAAGCAGCACCCCTGTGAGAGATCATTGATGGCTTGAGGTGATACCTTCCTCCCCAGAAGTTAGCGGAGACAAGAAAGATTTGACAGGAAGCAGTGTTAGCAAGCAACCGCAGAAACAGACCTTCTCATTCATTATGGGAGACTGACAATGTGCTTCCAAGTTTTACTTTGACTCTGATTTAGGATTTTGTCCTAAGGCAGTATTGAGATAAGCATACATAGTTAGCTTCAGCATGATCGTGCACAGAGGAAATCAGAAGCAATGCACATTCATTAAAAATACAATCAAGTAAATGATGTTATAATCTGTATTTATTGTTTCAGGACACAGCATTGAGTGCTGTCTCACTTATGTAAAATGACAGCGGGTGGCTGTTCACCAAGGTGGTGACTGATTATAACTGCACAATGGATAACTTATCTTCTTTTCCCTACTTTTCTGATTGGTTGAGTTTTTGTTTTTTTTTTAATTTACAGTAATCATCACTTTATATTTTGGGAGCAAGATCGAAAGCTTTAAATAAAAAAAAAATTAGTTTTTCCCTAAATTCTTTACCACTTATACTGCCATACCTGAGTCTAACCAGAAGAAAATAGTGTCATAACTTTGTGGGTGTATACTCAAGCCAAAACTCATCAATTTATACGCTTTAATGCATCAAATTATGTACTTTTAGCACATGTAATTCATTATATGTCAAATTTATCTCAGTAGAATTGGTTTTTGGAGGAAAGAAAATATAAAGTAGTACAAGTGATTTCCATTCCCCACACAGAATAGTTTATATTTGTGTGTTGTATTTGTATAGATTTGTATATACGTAGACAAAATTATATATATATATAT